>NW_027041967.1:0-310752 GCF_035927965.1 Recurvomyces mirabilis | reverse complement strand
ACCCTAACCCTAACCCTAACCCTACGGACGAAAGTGAACCTCGACGGGTCGGTGCGAATACACCGCTATATACTATCTGCCCCGCCTCTGATTCTGGAGCAAGATACACTGGATTACGACGGCACAAGCGTTACTAACTACCTCGCCCCAAACACGCTGCGGGTAAACTAACCCTAGCCAATGCTAAAACCCCTCCTAGCCGTCCCGCCCTAGCTCTATACCCGCCTGCGATAACAATACCGCCCCTTAGACGCTTCGCACCATCCCTCGTACCAACCCTCTAAGTACTACGGGCTACTAACAACTCTCTGCGGAGCTAATTCCTATGCGGCAGAGCCGCTAGCTAAACCCGCACCGGAAGCAGCTATAGCTGTTGGTAGTAAAGTAGATCCGACGTTAAAATGTCCGATCCCCCTCCTGCCTCTTATTCTGCTGCACTCTCGAGAACCGGGGGCACCCTACCCTACCCTCGTAACGCTACTCGCGATCGGGTTCGTCGATCGACTAGACGAAGCACTATACGCACCTATCTACGAGCTTATCTAGCGCAGCCTCTACGACCTGTCGGTCCTGCGCGGCGCTAATCGTGCTGCGTTCGAGCTCTGTTATACTAGCTCTATATCGGTCGTACTGTGCCTAGTCGCGGAATCGCCGGCATTCTACCTCGGCACTATTAAGATATCGGCTTATAACTGCGCGCCGGCAGCCTATAGTCGTAACGAACTCGTCTATCGTAGTCTAGTCGATCCCGGCCGCCCTACGATTCTACTCCGCGAGCTGCTCTACCCGGCCTACCTCGACGATAATTACTAAGTCTATATCTTTACCCGCTCGCCCCGCGCGGCTAGATTCTTATACGTAGTCGATTATCCCGTACGGTAGATTACTATATAGCACGAACACGATCTCGGGAAAGTCTACGCCGGTGCCGAGCGCGGACGTCGCGACGATAAGTCCGCCGCCTTCGAGCTATGCCTCGAGCTGCTCCTTATTATCGCCCGCCCCCGTATAATAGTATATATATTCTAGCGCTCCTGCTAACTATATATATTGCGCGCGGCTGCGACTATACACCACCCCCTTCTTTCGTTTTAGATGCTTCTACATTCGCTAGTAGATTTCGAGGGTTCGTGCTACAGCCGTTCCCGCCGGACAGATGTCGACAATATACTGCGTCTTAGTTCGGTTTGTGGCCGTGCGGATGTAGCGTGCCATTTGCGCCGCTATACTAGTCTCTAGCTCGAACTTAAGCACCGCCGGCAGCGTCGCCGTTAGCATAATCGTCGGTACGCGGAGTCCTCGGACGGCGCGTACCTACCCGAGTTTCGGTCGCTAATTGCTAGCGGTAAACGTTAAATAACTCTTATTAACGAATACCCGGCGGAGTAAGCCCTTGTTATCGAGCACTTGTATATAGCGTATAAACTCTAGCACCCGATCGGCACTTATAAAGACGAGCGCGGCTGGATTAACCTCACCGATAGTCTACTTAATGTAGTCGATCCTAGCCGCCTTCGTAGTCGATAGATAGTTGCTTAGCAAGGCTCGAAACGGCACTACTACGATAGTAACACCTGCGTCTTTAAGACACGCGGGAGCTGTAAACAAGAGGCTCTTCCTACCGCTAGTCGGCAAGACTACTACGAGTAGAGTGAGGTCGGCCTTCCGTATAATAGCGTGTAGTGCTTCTCGTTGACTATCGGATCGGAACGTAACATCTTCTCGACGGAGTGCGCTCCTTATAGCCTGCTTGATTACTTCTTCGCTTACCTGCTGTCTAGGATAACTTATAGTAGGGCGGCTATATTGTAGGCGTAGCTAGAGGGGAGACTCTACTAATCCTTCCCTAACGCCTAGACTACTATAGGTTTAGCTAAGCCGAGCGGGTGGTATATAACGCGGCTATAGCGACGGCGGCGGGAGCGGTAGTTGGCTAGAATATAACGAGCCGAACGACCACCCTACGTACGGAGCGGCCTGCGTCCCCGCCAACGAGACACTAGGAGGTTTAGATCTAGCTATAGTATCACGATCCGTTCCGCTGCTTACCCGCCTATCGTAACTATAACCTAGGCTACGAGACGGGACGCCAAAGTTCTCGACTATGCGACCCTAGCCGCCGATGCCGTTGTTCTATATTATTAATGCGATGCGTCGCTAATGCTGTTCCTACTCGGTTCCCTAACTCGTACGGAAGCTTCGCGCATCTATCCGCCGCTTCTGTCCTACCTTCGCCGAGCTAGCGAGTCCGAGAAAATTATGCTACTGCCGACTAAGCGACCCGAACGTGTTAAGTAAGCGAGCGCTAAGATGCTTAATAATGTCTAAGGACACCCCGTACCGATTGCCTCCAATCTCGCCTCTACGCCTAGCCGATACCTCGAGACCGTCGTCCTTATCTACTTCGGCTTCTTCGATTTCGCTCGTTGCTTCGATGTAGCCGTACTTAAATTGCTCTCCGACAACTACGCGTCCTAGACTAATAGCGACGTGCCGATATTCTAACGTAGTCAACCGCACCCCGAGGCCTTTCTATGTCTCTCGCGCAATTACTCGAGTTAGCCGATTAGTCGCCTAAGGCCCGAATTCGTTCGACTAGACATAGTCTAATAGCTCTCTTCCTTACACCGCGTAGTAGAGATGCTCCTAGAGCGGCTGCATATATGCTAGATAGATAGCGAGGAGCTGCCTAACTCGGGAGGGAAGAAAGCGCGGGACTACCTTAGGCTTATCGAACTACGATTGCGATTTATAATAACGGGTAACGACGACTAGCTCGCCTTAAATAATAAAGACGTTTCGATCCTATAGGAAGCTATTTCGGAACCGGATAGTCGTAATCTCGGAGCCTCGAGCGGGCTGCCCGCCGGTAACGTAGATATAGAAAAGAAGCAGCTCGCGGAAGCCGTCGACCTAACGTAGATATCTACGGACTAGGAGTGCGTACTACTTGCTATCGCGAAGGAGCTTTAGGCTATCCGCATCGGCGAGTGCTTGCTACAACATCTACTACCGCTTGTCTTAAAGCCTATTCGCACGATTCGTAACAAACGAGATCCCGCGCCTCGTAAACGTTATATTATCTTCGAGCTTCTCTAGTAGGATGTTAAAGCGACTATTACTTTTCGTCTACATTAGCTCGCTCTATAGCTTGTGCTTAGCTTCCGTAATTACGTCTTAAACTATCTTCCTAAATCGAGCGAGATTAATCTTCTGTCTACGGTAATCTATATTAAGCTTCTTATTGTCCTACGATACTATACTAGTATTGCTATAACTAAGCGCTATATGCTTACTATACGCCAAGAGACTAAGTATCTTGCTTATAACGCTGTACGACCCGTCGGCGAGAAATTCTTCTCGGACCGCTCGAAAACGCGTGTTATCCTCCCGGCCCTACTAACTACGCTGCTCGCTAGGTAGGATTACCTCGATCGTAAGCATACGAATATAGTATACTACTCTAGCGAGTATGTACGAGAAGTTATTCGCGCCCCGTAATCGAAGCATCTCCTTATCGATGCCGAGCACCGCTAGAAAGTGTAGGACAGCGCTACTAAAGACTAAACTACGGACATTCTAGAAGATAACCGACTCGTACCAAGCAAGCAATGCTTCCTATTGCTTACGGTCCCCTAAGCCTCGCTTAAAGCTCTACACGACCCTATTAAGCAGCTCTTTCTATCGGCTAACCTATAGGTACAGACGACGAGCATCCTTAAAACCGTCAACTACGCACCTAGAACCTAGGCTTTCGTTGTCTATGCTAGCGTCTATCTCTACGTCCTCGTCGCTATTACCTATAGTCTCCGAACTATCGCTAGCTAAGCTTACCTACTTAGTCTCTGCCCGCCGATCTTAATCCTAATAGCTCTAGAGCACTCTAATGCTATAGCAAAGTAGCCGCGTTATGTACGTCGTATACGTCTACTAACTCGTTAGGTTCTATAGTCGACTCAATAGTCGGACATTAGGCTCGGAGAGTTTCGTACTTCGCAGCTATCGTCGGGTCTCCTAGTTAAGTAATAGTAGCGCAGCGACACACCTCTCGACTAGAGCAGAGTTTAGCTCCGCCGCGCTTCGCAGAAGGCGTTTATCTCGATCCGGTAGACGACTAAGACGACTTAGATACTTAAGATTACACCTAGCGAGATGTTCGGGCTAGCCGACGCGGTTGAACTATCCTATGTAGTCCGTCTTAGCTGTTCTTTTATTAGTAACATCAAGCGCCCTGCGGCGCTTCTCGTTCTACTCGTCCTAATTCTCTAGAACCGTCTGTACCTGCGTAGAATTACCGACGATGCCCCTTCTCGGAGCGCTCTCCGTATTAGGGTGTGCCTCCGTTCTACTATTATCTCCGTCGTAGTCTACCGTAAAATATCGCTACAGCCTAGTAGCATTAAAGAACGTCTAGACCCAAACCTAGCGCTAGTAGGTAGGCTGCTCTACGCTAGCTCTCTAGTTGTAGACACGATTATAATGCTTACGGATTACGTCTCGGCTAATACTAAGCTCGTTATACTCCTCCTCGTTGCAGATAAAGGCTTCTATTAGTAGGCTAAGAGACTAGAACGGCTCTAAAAGTGGTAGCGGAAGTAGAACATCTGCCGGCGCCCGGAGTAGGCGGTTAGCGAATAGACGTACGACATCCCTTCGGTCCTGCCTGCTTCCTACATAATAGATACGGAGGTAATTCTCGAGTTGTCGGACTGCATAGCGATGTATACGACAGACGATAACACCGTAGCTCTAAAGATATTCGAGGTGCTCTTCTATATTATCTGCTGCTATCCGTATGCCCTTATCTAGCTTCTTAGGCAGCGTTGTCTATAGGGTTGATATAGTCGTAGCTAGCTTAATCGCTAAAGTCTAAGCTATCTTACGCAACAAAACAGCGTCCGCCCGCTAAGCTACGAACTACTGTTTAGACGTGCTAGGAATAACCACGAACAGACAATCGAATGCTACGAGTAGTGTAGAATTCCTAGTAGAGGGTGGCGACGCTGCGGGTAGTAGTACTAAAGACTACTGCGGTAGTAGTCTTCGGGAGCGGCCGGATTCCCCGGGAGCAGCCGAAGACTACTGCGGCAGTAATCTTCGGGAGCGGCCGAACTTTCCGGGAGCGGCCGAAGACTACTACGGTAGTAATCTTCGGGAGCGGCCGAACTTTCCGGGAGCGGCCGAAGACTACTGCGGTAGTAATCTTCGGGAGCGGCCGAATTCCGGGGGCGGCCGAAGAGTACTACGGCGGTAGTCCTCGGCGGCACTAGCAGACCGCCTACGCGACGTATGCCCTACGCCGTAATAATATCGGCGATGCGGCTGCCGACGTAGGGGTAGCAACATAGGGCTCCGGCGACGAGTTGCTAGGCAGGAGACACGAGCCGCCGAGGCATAATATAGGGTAGGGTAAGTAGCGGTAGGCTGCTAGGTTGTAGGGTAGTAGGGGTGTTATATAGGAACTAATTTCGGCTAGAGTAGTACAAGATTGCTAGTGATATAGTTGTATAATAAGTTTGCTAGGGGAGTTGTAAGTATATAGTCGAGAGGACGAGTATTACTATATAGCTAACTACTATATAGCTAGCCTCCGCCCCCTAAGCTACACTAGCACGATCCGCCTAGTGCGCCTATGTCTGCTATACCCTCCGTACCTATTATACCTAGCCTATTATTACACCCACCACGCTCGGCTAGTACGAGCAGCCTAGTCTACCACCCCTTAGGGCCCTCGCTAAACCTATTATTATATAGCGAGGAAGAGCCCTTATCTTCGACTACACCCCGCTACAACCGCTCGCGTATACGCCTAAGACGCTTACTACGGCGAGGCCTATTCGCCTAGGTAATCCTATTATCGGGCTCGCTAGCTACTAGCTGCGCTTTCTCCTCCTACGTTATATCCTTAGCCTCGCCTATGTCCGCGCTAAAGTCCGTAGGAGGCCGAGCAGCCTATATCTTTTATAGATCACCCCCGTACCTACTCTTCGCCCCGAAGTAGCTCCTCTTCCTATAGTACGCCTGCTCCTAACTTACTACCTCCTGCTAAGCCGCCTTAAACCTCTTAGCCGCACCCCTACGCCAAGCCTTAAGGTGCTCCTTTAACCCCCTGCTAGTTAGGTCCGAGATTAGCTATATTAGATCTATAAGGAGCTTCTATAGCGCTATAGTCGGCTAGGCGGATGTCTAGCGCGAGCGCCCTACGAGAGAGTCTAAGATTAGACCAAGACCGGTAAGGGCGACGTTGCCGAAGTAAGGGCTGCTTATAATGCCGTACTTGTTAGTATATCTAGAGGGCATCGCAGGTGGCGCTACCATATCTCGGTACGATGCGGCAAGCTCCTCCTACGACCTAGTATCCGCGCTTTCTATGTCGCTATCGTCGTTGTCCTCGAACACGAACTAGGGCAGCATCGTCCTACGCGCTATAGTAGCGGGGCCTATACTACTGTAGGCAAGGTACGGCATCGATATACGTACCTTACCTCTCTTGTAGAGGTATGCTCTTACCTCGACCTGTAGCTTCTTCCGCATATCCCTACTTAGGTTCTTCTCGTTAATACTCTCGACCTTGCCGTTCTTTACTACGCCCGCCGCGGTTAGTATATCCACCTACTGCGCAAACTTCTCCTTCTTATATATACTAGGCGTAAGGAGGAGGGTATAGTTGTTAGTATCCTCGTTCGAAAGCGATAGGGAGCCCTAGATCTAGTTCTCGCTACGGCCTTACTAGAGTCGTAGGATGTTATAGTCAATATATATAAACGCCGTCTTGTCGCCTTTCTACGTACTCTTAGTGTAGTACGGATAGGAGATAGCGCGGGTGTTGTAGTCGGGTCGAAGTAGGACGTAGAGTAGGTAGTAGCCTAGGTCCTAGCGTATAAGTTGCTACGCGAGGGAGAACACCATATTGCGATTCTAGCCGAGGTTAGGTTTACCCCTAATCTAGCGGAGGTGCCACTCGTACATACGGTACTTATTATCGATAATCTCCTATAGCCTATAGTCTCCCTAGTACTTGAACAGCCTATCGAAATTGATCGTCCTATCGGCCGCCCAAGCAGACTAGTACGCACCGTCGAAGCCAAGCGCCGAGCTAATGCGGCTGAGGTATTTTGCTAGTAGCAGGCGTTTCTGGAAACCTTCCGGCTTGCTATCCTACATTAAGGGGCCGAGCGAGTCGACGTCGTAGCGATCGCGTATAGCGACTAAGAACTAGTTGAAGTTCTTGTTCCGATTTGTCGCGATACTAAGGCCGTTCTAAGCCAGCTAAGCTAGCCTGCTATATATAGTGTCGGCTTTAATACTATAGATAATTATGCCGAGAGACTAGGCGAACCGACTAGCGTAGCTATAGCATATAAGCTTAACGTTGCTACCGGATCTCCGGTAGCACCTTAGAAACTTAACTAGCTTCGGAGCGACGGCAGCATCGGGCTTTACTAGCTCTTTCCCTGTAGTGTTAACCTACTCGATAATACCGGCTGGGGCGAAGGGCGTATATTAGTACGGCCTACCCTTCTATTCGAAGATAGTGTTCGGAGGCGATCCCGACGTCTCTAGCATTTCCTAGGCGAAGGTAGCTAGTGCGGTAGTAGGGGTAGCTAGTAGGGGCCTGCGGGGTGGCGTAACCTCACCCTCTAGGCGCCTACCTCCTAGTACGGAAGGCGACCGCGACGGCCTTAGCAACCTACTACGGAGTAAGTCGACGGCCTCGCTACGCCTACGGCCCTCGAAGCTGCCCAGCCCTCTAGACATAGCTAGGCGATCTAGCTAGGACGACAGCTTTATACTAGTAGGGTTAGAAAGGTTCCGCCGAGTATACTAGACCGGCGTTTAGCTACCCTAGGGTAGCCTAGAGAAGACGATAGAGCTATCGTTGTAGCGCGGGCTTAAGGGGGAGGATCTTAGCTAGGTGTCGCGAAAGAAGGGCGAGAATCTTAGCTACGCGTCGGGAAAGAAGGGCGAGGATCTCAGCTAGGCGTCGCGGAGGTCGGCGGAGAGTACGCCTAGGCTCCTCGAACGGCTTGGCTCGCCTATACTCTACTAACGAGGTATAGTTAGCTGTTCGGGTATGCTGCCTAGGCGCCCCTATACACCCAAGTCGCTACTCTAGCCGAGTCCACTATAACGCGACGCCCTAGGCGATCTAGTACTGCCTGGTTGTAAGAACGGACTACTACCAACCCCGCCTTGCCTATTAGACGAGTCCCTGCGGTAGCGGCCTACTACGGCTGCCGCTAGGGTACTCTAATTAACGTGCTCTTCGAGGCTACCTAGCTACTACCCTAGCAACTACGAAAATAGTAAGGGTGGTAGGCTAGTAGCAGGCCCTATAGCTCTAGCTAGAGCTCCGAGCTCTTAGGCTTTGTTAATCCTAGAAGCATACGGGAGAGGGACACCAGCCTAGGGATTAGGCACACTAGGTAGGAGTCGTAAGGGTGCGCTATACCCTAAAGCCGAGGGTTGGATCGACGGGACGCGCAGTCGACCGTATTCGGCGTCCTGCTACCTATAATTGCTAAAGCCGATCCCGATAGATTTGATACCGCTAGGGATCCGTCGCACCTAACTATCGTCGTCGGGGATAAGGTCGTAGAAAGCCGCTAGCTAGTAGAGAGTAGTCGATGAGTATACCGCGCTACGCTATTCGCTTATACTGCGGTACTATATATTTCTTAAGATGCCGGCGGCGGAGGTGATGTCGCCCTACACGATAGCAACGTCGGGCTTCGACTATCTGCCCCGACCTACGTCCTTGCTCTGTAGGCGTAGAATAGTATACTAGTTAATAGCATCGCGAGCAAGCACTAGTCTGTCCTTCTGCGACCACCTAGGGACGTTAGTTGCCTTAGCCAAGTTAGCGACTTAGCGAATAGGATTTTCTCGGCCTGTCTTAATAACCCCTATTAGAGGCCTAATCCCTAGCACAGCATCACCCTACACCGTATTAATAGTCTTCGCGAGCGCCGCCTTGTTGTCCCTCGTAGTACGACTAGCTGCCGCGGCCGCATAGAAGCCTCGGTAGGTATCCTCTAAGTCCTCGTCGCTAGTTACTTTCTACGCATAGTCGACCTCAACCTACTTACTTACCGCGAAGGCCGCCTCGTTCACATCCTTAGCCTTCTCCTTAAGCCAACTTATTAAGTGCCGCTAAACCTCGCCCCTATCCTCCTCGCCGAGCCTGCTCCTATATACTTCGATAAGGCCGATGTACGTAAGGTCGGCAGCCCTTAAGTACTTACCTACAACCTACTAGCCTGCTACGCTAAGCCTTCCTAACGCCTTATACGCTATAAGGAGCTAGTTTGCTAGCGCGGCTGGCGTCTGGGTAGTAAGCGGCATCGCCTGCTCGAGGCGGGAAGGTGCTATCGTACTCGGTACTATAGGTGTGGTATTCTATATACTAAGGGTAGGGTGTTCGTAGTAGGTGTAGTGTTCGAGGAGGGTGTAGTGTTCGAGAAGGGTGTAGTAGTCGAGAAGGGTATAATGTTTAAGGAGGGTGTAGTGTTCGAGAAGGGTGTAGTAGTCGAGAAGGGTGTAGTATTCGAGGAGGGTGTGGTATTAGAGGGTATAGTGTTCGAGGAGGGTATAGTGTTTAATAGGGTATAGTGTTCGAGGGTGTGGTTTTCGGGGAGGGTGCGGTGTTCGAGGGGGTGTGGTAGTAGTATTCGAGGAGGGTGTAGTATTCGAAGAGGGTGTAGCGTTTAAGGAGGGTATAGTGCTAGTACTGTTTGTTTGCTAGTGCTTGTAGTGTGTCCTTGCTAGCTGTAGGCGTTCGGAAGTACGTTCTCGAGCGAGTTAAAGGTCGGTACTTATAGCGAAGGCATAGCTGCGTATAACACCGCCAGTAGCCGTATCTAGCGTGTAACACCGCTAGTAGCCGTATTTGGCCGCATAAGAAGTAAATATTTTAAGTAAATAGGCGTAGCGCTAAGTAAATGGGCGTAGTACTAGGTGAATAGGCGTGGCGCTAAGTGAATAGGCGTGGCGCTAAGTAAATAGACGTGGCGCTAAGTAAATAGGTGTCGCGCTAAGTAAATAGGTGTCGCGCTAAGTGAATAGGCGTAGCGCTAAGTAAATAGACGTCGTACGAGGTCTAGCGGTAGAGAGCCCACCCTATAGTCAATATCGTAGGTTAATATCGCAATCTAATTCTACCGTAGAGTAGCTAATAATACGATAGCAGATAGCGTAGGGGGTAGAGAGAAGGGAGAAGGGAGTAGAGGAGGTTGTCGAGCAGTATAAGCATTACTAGACTCTATTGTTACTACCTATATTACGGAATACGGAAGGTAGATAGTATATCGCAGCTTCGAGGGCACGCTAAAGTTATATAATATAGAGGCTAGAGCTAGGGTATTAGGCACGAATACGTCGGAGGGAGTTGTAGCGTATACACCCTAACGCTATATATGCCGTATATAGCTTGTAGAGGGTAGGGAGGGCTAAGGTAAGTAGAGTTAAAGGGTTAAGGTAAGCAGAGTTAAAGACTACTACCGTAGTGGTCTTCGGGAGCAGCCGAACTTCGCGGAGGCGGCTATACTTTACCCCGCGCTCCTGTACGTACGGGCGCATGTCCGCACGCCCTCGCGCCTCCGACGACTACTAGCGTACACCTATACCCTAACCCTAGTACTGCGAAATACTGTCTAGACGTACTAGAAATAATACCGGACAGATAATCGAGTACTGCGAGTAAGATGCATCCTGTTTTAGCGTGTAGAACGGCGCCTGTAGGCAGTTCTAGAAGTGCGGATCCTACTGAATAGGATCCTACTAAAATCTAGACCGTGCAGCTTCGCGCCTTACCGGATTTAGGGAGGATCCTATTGATGTTCAGTTGCCTCCTAGGCCTCATATTGGTTAGGAATAAAGAAACTAGATTATATAAAGGTCGGACCGTTTCTAATCGCTAAGAAAAGAGGCGAACTTAACTACTAACTTAAACTACCTAGGGATACTAAGGTATACCCTATATTCTATATTTCCCTCCTCGAACTAGCGTACCTAGATACCGCGCTCTAAACGATATTATACTACGAATCCTAGGAAAACTAAGAGTAGGAAGTAGAAGAAATCCTAAAGAGAAAAGGTTAGAAATACTTAGTTAAATAGAAAGGATACCCTAGCGAAGATAATACTTAGGAACCTAAGGCTTACCTTAAGAACTACTAGAATCTTCTATAATAATTTTAGGACTAGAGAAATTAATTACGCTATTAATAAAGTCGAGGGACGACTATATAGCCGAAGATAGACCTACTATAGTATCCGCTATAGGATAGTCCTCGCTCTCTAACTTACTAGTTGCCTCTATCTCTAACTCTAGATACGCGGCCTTTAGTCTTACGCGCTCGTCTGCCTACTTTAGGATTTTCTTATTCTATATAAGGCGACCTAAAACTACGGATAACTCTTCCTTATCCTTCTCTACCTTTCTCCTATACTCCTCGCGAGTACGATCTAGCGACTCCTAAGATATATTTATATACTTACGTTCTAGGCGAACGTACTCGGAATATCTTAAGCGGGAATTTAACTCTATTATAATATAGTAGTATCTAGAAAATAGGTAACGCTCGTAAGGAATAGCGGCAGATTCTCTATACTACTAAATCTCCTAGGTAAGGCGAAGTCGGTTTTTTACGACTAAAGAACTTATTATTATATAACGAAATAAGAGAATTGCGGGAACTCTATAATTACTTATAGATTAGGGACTAATATACGCTAGACCTAGAAAAGCGTAAGATTACTCTACGTCTAAGTAACTATAGGGTAGCGGTTATCCTATAGCCTAACCCGACCTATAGTAAACCTAACTATACGGTCAAATAAACTATAGGATTACAAATACTATATAATAACGATTACCTTATACTCTACTAGACTATAAAGTAATAACGCTATAAGAATATAACGACTATAAGGGAGGATAGTATTATAAATACGTATATAGGATCGGGCGTAGTTTTGCTACTAGCGGCCTATATCCTATAAAGGCGAGAATAGCGGCTATACGCCTTATCTCCGACTTAGTAGGAATCCCTAGTCGTATAGAGGATCGCTTTGTTACTAGGTAACTAAGTAATTAGGATTAAGAATACCTATAGTAACTACGATCTAGTTACGACTACTACGGGTAATCGCGATTATTATACGAATCTCCTATATATATAGAATAGACGTTTCCTACGTAGGTAGTTCGTATTTAACCTAAGTTACTAACCCGCTAAAAGGTTAAAACCTTAGAGTAGTTACTTACCTAACCTATCGCTTAGAACTTACTCGTCTAACGAGCTCTAACCCTCTTATACCGTAGGTATATAACAATTCTACTAATATTTAGTTACCTCCTAGGCCTTATATTAGTTAGGTTAGATAAGTAACTACTCTAAGGTTTAAAATTTTAGTAGGTTAGTAACCTAGGTTAAATATAAACTATTAATATAAGAAATATCTATTCTATATATATAGAAGATTTATATAATAGTTATAATTATCTATAGTAGTTATAACTAGATTATAGTTATTAGAGGTAATCTTAACTATAATCGCTTAATTACCTAGGAATAAAGTAATCCCTTATACGACCGTAGATTTCTACTAAGTTAGGGTTAGGGCGCACAGCCGCTATTCCTAACTTTATAGGATGCAGGCCGGTAGCGGTAAAACTACGCCCGATCCTGCACACGTGTCCGTTCCACGGGGTCTGCAACTCTCGCATTAACTAATATCACGGCATGCCTACATCATTATTCAGCCAGAGAGCACTCTGGAACGCTGTGCTTCTCACGCTGGTCCTTCACGCATGCGATGAGATCGTATCGCGCCACCTGTGGGAACATGTCGTAGAGAGCTTCGTGTCAGCTGTACCACTCGACTGGTTGAGGGAAGGCGAGGAGGATGTTGTCCTAACACACCGGAATAGCCTGTCGAACCGCGAATTTTATCTGCAAGAAATGCCTAAGAGTTTGCTCATGAATCTGGCTTTACAAACTCTGGCCTTCTACAAAGCGTGCTGGCTCGAGTGGGCGTTCCCAACTCGACCGCAGCCAGAGCGATCCGACACAGCGCAGGCGGGAGAGGTGGCCAAAGAGATCCGCGGCCGTGAAGAGATGGAGCAGGAGATCATGCAGAAGCTCATTGCAGACGGACGCGTCACACCTGCGGGCATTAATTGGCGGAGCGTGCTGCTCAGGTGGCTTGTTGATGACACCTTGGGGACACTGTTCTTTGGTATAGTCGGCCATGCACTCTATTCCGCAACGCGGCTACATCCGCTGCAGCAGATCGTACAGGACTATCCACAAGCTGTAGGAGCTCACTTCCTAAGCTACTGGCTCAGCCCAAACCCTTTCTTCTCCATCATCGGTCATGCCTATGTGCCTGCCGTATATCGGATACAGTTCTGGGCGGCCGCAGATTTGGCGCTGAACTTGAGTTTGAGCTTGCTCTTACGTCCTGTTGTGCCGTGGTTCATGCGCCTGGAGCCCGTGAAGAACTTCTTCGAGGAAGGAGCGGCACAGAACCGACTCAACAGCTGGTGGGCTAGGGAGATGAAGCGCCATGATGAGGAGAGAAAGAAGCTTGATGCCGAAATGCAGGCCATGTTCGACGGCTGGAAAACCGATGCAGATGGAGTGTCCAAGGGAGACGAGTTATGAGACCGCGATCAAGCGTTTCAGGACTCCACCTAGTCTGCTTGAGCAAGTGCCGTATCAGGACTACAGAGAATTTCTGATGCGAAGCGAGGACTACACACGCATACAGCCAAGGCCCCCATACACAGCCACAATTGTATACAAGCGCAATCGTTTCATGCAGGCGCCATACATGCGGTCATGGGGCGGCTCGACAGCCATGCAACCTCGGAAAGAGCACATGCTCGCTGACTCTTGCAGCGGTCGACGGTATACTCACATAGTACTGGAACTTCACGTTCCTCCCACGTACTCGTGACGATGGCCGAGACTACGGACGATGTAGAGAATCGTATCGCAGATATACTGACGCAAGCCGAAGCGCACAAGCGCGAGGGACGCCCGGTATCGCCTATGACGTTGGCTGCCGACGCCAGTAATCCGTACGAACACTCCCTGAGCGGTCAAATGATGGCGCAAGCCGAGGATATCGTAGGATGAACGCTGACGACTCGCCTGAGCCTGTCGCTGCATCCATGTCACAGATTTACAATTGCAATACTGAAGAGGGCCATTAGAGCGCTGCAGAAGTGTATACTTCGTTGAACGTTCAAAGAAAAGGATTACAATCACTGCACTGGGACACGGTTGAGGTGCCCAACGAAGGCGCTTATGCGACATGCCTCCGGTCTATGATACTCACCACTTACGCACTCGAGGAAGCGCCGCCGTATTGAGTCTTGTGATGTACTTGGGTCGACCCCAACAATACTGTGAAGGCCGTCCTTAATCAAGACCTCCTCAAAACTACCCGAAACCTTACTACGGCGTTGTCAGTCCTGCGACGAGTCTCTGCGCTGCAATACTGCTTCTGGGTCGACACCATCTGCATCAGTCAAGAAGCCTTAGCTGAGCGCGCTGCACAAGTCGCAATTATTCGCGACATCTGTCGCTCCGCTCGAGAAGTGATAGTCTGGCTCGGGTCAGCTCGTGGCATACATCACGATGAAACCGCGGTATTGACCGGGTACCTAGTGTCGCCCAAAACGCAACTGATGCTTCCCCATCTTATAAAAGTGACGGGTACATACTCTTGTTGTATCGCTGTGTGCGATGCAGGTATCGCCACAATCACATGACTATGAACCCAGGTCGTCCTATTCATCACGCATAATCTTTGACTTTCGAGACTGGGGGTTGGTACAGAGTCCGTCCTCTTACAACGTACCAAGCGGAAGCGATGACCATGATACCTCCGTTCATCGCGATGGCCCAGTTCCTGCAAGCGTCAATTGTCAGCGTGAAGAAGTGGATGTCAACACTTACATAGAAACAGCATCTGGGTGATTTGACAACGGCCAAAGCAAAAAGAAGAAGACTGGGAAGACAGAGCCCCACCCAACAACGGCAATCACGAAGCCGTAGCGATTCCATCTGAAATCAACAGTCAGCTTGTTTCCAACCTCGAACAAGTCTTGCCAACACTTACTCCCCACGAGGTGGCTTCGCATGCGTGGCACGATTCCAAATGTAGCATCCGACAACAATTAGATAAGTGGCCAGAATAGAGATGCCACCAAGTGAGTTGATAGCGTTGAGTGCCGCGCATGAGCCAATATTGATCAATGAGATCAATGCCACAATGATGACGGTGGTCAACACGGCATGTACGGGAACGTTGGATTTGGCCGAGACCTGAGCCAGCCACGCAGATCCTGGAAGACCATTGTCACGGGCGGACGACCACTGCATGGATCAGCTTGAGGGATGTTCATCTAGACGCGCGATTATGTAAATGTGGTACATTCCACTTGACGTGATGCACATGCGCCTTCAGCTATGCAAGCGGAGATCGACTCGATCACAACAAGAGCTGCCATTGCATTCGTAGCGGATCTGCTTTTGGTCACATCGTAGAAGACCTGGATGCAGACGACACCGATCGGAGTTGATAAGGTGGCGTCAAGATCGTCTATGGCCGTAACGTAGACATCAGCGAGAGCAATGACCATGATCGCGTTCATGACGATACTCCACGTTATCACTCTCGGCATTGTTGTTGACGCATTCTGTGTCTCTTCGGCTGAGTAGTAGTTCAGTACGAGTATGACGATCTCGAGGATCTGTAACAAGATAGCAATTTACTCACACATGTGCACTGGCGACTCGTACCCAACCAGCATAGCGGGCTGTTCATCATCGTGATAATACCCGACAGGCCATCACTTCCCCAGTTCCCGCCGTCTGTGAAGTGTGTGAACTTATCAAAGGCATTACGCCTCGGACCCGTCACAAGCAAGGTGACGAAGATTCCAAACCATCCTACGACATGTAAGACGAAGAAAATGACTTCTATGGCAGGTAGCCGAGGCGCAAGAACCGTGTTGAAGAATAGACCGAAGCATACTACTGCCCAGGTGAGTAGTGTTGCGTGCCATGGCTGGGCTGCATAGTCGGGATAGTTGAGCACGGCGAGGCCTTGGATCGTTGTAGCCGCAGTGAACGACACCAGAGTGAGATAGCTGACCCAGCCTAGGGATACCAACCAGCCTGTGATGTAACTGAGGAAGCTCTGCACTCGTCGTGGGGCGAGCTCCGAGACCCAATGATACTGGCCTGAGTCCCCGTATCAGTATAGTACGTTCACAAGTGCACTACGGAAAGACAGACATACCGCCTGCCGTTGGAGCGCTGTATATAAGTCAGTCTTTGCTTTGGTGATACCTCGGGCACGGCCAAGGCAACTTACATCGCTGCCATCTCCCCAATGGTGAGATAGATACACGTTAGAGCAAACGCGCCGTAGACTAAACCCCAGAACACGGGCGCCCGTCCACCAATTCATAGACCAAGTCCACTGACCACAAGCAAGGTCTCCCAGACTACCATAACACTGTTGGCAAACGCAATCATGCCTACCTTCTTGAAGTTACGTCGAAGAACCTGGGTCTTGCCAGGCGCTGACATGTCGTGATTGTCTCGAATGGGCCCTCTGTACTTCTCGGGAACGTTACTGACTGTGGTTACCGCTTTCTTCGTATCAGCATCATGACGGCCCTTTGAGAGATCGGAGAGCTCCCAATTGTCCATAGTGACCGTGCCGAACAAAGAGGACGCAAGCAGGATTGCTGACGACAAGGAAGTATACAGGAGGAAGCACGATCGCAAAGTACGAATCCTGAGAGACTTGGCGCGCTCACCAGTACTAGATCGATACTTTCCATGATCAACCTGCATCGATAGCGGGTCCTTTGTGCAAGGGATCGCATCACCGGAAAGTGCAGCTGCACATGCTGAAGGTGATGTTGATAGCGTGGGGTACGACTACAGGGACATCTTGCGGCGCGGCACTTAGCCGGGTTCGTAGCGTTCAAGCTAAACGCACAGTTTAGTGCTGGGGAGCGTCGGATGGATCGCGCAAGCCCTGCTTCATATCTAGGACGGCTGACGAGATCCCCATCTGAATCTCCATCACATCCGTTCTGGACAAAGTACGGCCTCATCACGGCAAGGCGAGCAGCCTACACTGCTAGGGCACAGCACGTCGAGACCATTGCATCGAAGTCAATGCGCATGATCTTGGTCTTGCAGCTGGGCGATGAGGCCGCGGTGTCCACGCCAGACAGTCACCCACTGCGCCCACAGAACTATATCTTGCCTTCTGAACATCCTTCTATGAAGCTCACCCACCAGCCTACCAAAATATACCAACCCTTGAAGCTCAGCTTCAATGACCTCGAGAAGACTGGGGCGTCGAACGCACGATCATCTATGCAGATCACTTGTTGGGGTGGATAACCGACGCTGAGCTTTGAACATGGCCGTCCTATCGGGCTCCTAAGCTACATGTGGTAAACGATGGCTCTCTGGTAGATGGTACAGTAATGACAGTGTGCATTCCTGTACGGCACGGTGTGCATCATTGTCGTATACTTCCTCGATAGCCATTCTCGCAATATGCTCAAGACACCTCTTCGGCTGCTCATGTTATGTAGATTTCGAGTACCGTATGGTGAGTATGGAGACCGCCAGCTCGCCGCCACTGGTGCCCAGCGACGACACACACCATGCAGCATCCATCATAAGGACAACCGCAATTCTTCTGTTTAAATCACTGCTATTTGTTGGCACACGACTGATCGTGAGATCGACCGTGGACACCGATCAACGTAGAGGCACGCGAGGCTCTCTACTCGGCATCGACGATTCTCTCGTTGTGGCGTCTACTGTAAGAGAGAATGATGTAGAACGGAGAGATCGGTGGTAACACGCTCTCCTGTGATAGGCTTTTTATGCCCTGCAATGTGCGCTTGTCTGGATAGCAACCACTTCTGGGCTCGGTTCATCAGCACACCGTCACAGGGACGACAAAGCTGAGAAAGCGCAAAAGGTTGGTCCGGTGTATCTGACCAAAGCTTGATCCAATCGACTGCCGGTCCACAACCTATAGATATACTACTCCTCGACGGTAGTTTTCGTTGCTTCCCTTGAATGTGCGAAAGCCTCAGTGGTTTATCTGGTGATACGCATCAACTCTGCGAGGTCGACTGCTATCACTCGCTCGCTTCAAGGCATGATGATCATAGTAGCCATCTGAACAATGGTCGTGCTCCTCGTCTTCATATTCGCATGTGGGATACAAAGGCCATGGATCATGACAGCTAGAGATTATCCTCACAGTGTAAGCCGCCCTCTCGACCGAACTGTGCTGACCGTTCATTTCGTGTGCTGATATCATAAAGCTCACGAAGTGGGTTATTCTAGGTGTTGGTGAGAGTGGTTTCGAGATTTCTTTCGTAGCATCTTCGATTTGGAATACCTGGTCTCTACACACGACCCGACAAAATAAGTTGATGGTCGTGGCTCTCTTCGCAATACGTTTGCCGTACGTTCTGACCCATCCCGAGCAGATACAGCTGCAAATAACGAGATCTGATGAGCTGACTGGTCAAAGCACAATCCTCATCGTTGCCATTCAGCTGAGCGTCTTTGGTCGACATGCCTTCTCCAGCGATCCTCTCCTCCAAGCCACGTCATTTATCTGCATATCGCAGCTGGTGTTATCGTATTCCATATGCACCGCGAACTTCCCAGCATTTCGTCGTGTGGCCAACGATATCCGAACAGACTTTGGTGGATTTGGGACAGCACGAGGCAGGCGCCCGAACGAGTCGAGCGCTGGCTATATTCGAGCTACAACCAAAGGACAACCTCTATCGGGGCAAGAGCCAGAGTACTTTCCGGCGACCATCATCTCCAAGCCTCGATCAAGCGCAGGCACAACGCTGCGTGATGTGCCGCCGTTGAATGGAGATTCCTCAAGCTATCCAGTCGAGGCACGGGGCAGAGACGGCACAAGTCTCGCCAGTGATACCATAAGTGACGACTGGAGTGATCAGATGATCATCAGGACTCGCAAAGATGTTGTTGTATCACGCGGTCCACGCGCAAAGACAGAAAGCTGACACGGGTATTGAGAGTTGACGCACGTATAGAGCAGCTGATAGCGTCAAATCATCGTTGCTGGGTTCGCGAGTCACCTCTTAGCGCCTCATCGCCGCTAGTCCTCTATGCAAGGGCGAACCAATAGGGTAGCCAACGCTAGCTTTGCTTCGTGGCGGGCAGCCCTCATGACAGGCGAGAGCGTCAGCTATGCATCCGAAGACAAGGTGACCCTCGTACTTCGACCCTCAGTGCATGCATCCTCCGAACCTTCTGACTTCCATATTCCGCAAGGCAATCTCTCGCTTCGTCATATTGCCATTGTCCGCATCCAAAGGATAGCTCGAAGGCATAGTACCATTATGTATCGGTACCAACGTGCCATTGAGGATCCCCGGCATGAAATCCTTATAGTGGCCGACCTGTCTTAGATGTTAGCAGGTGTCCGGCAATTTTTACCGCAGTGACTTGCCATGTCTAGCATCTCCTGCTTCGAAACGACCTCGTGGCTGTCCCAAGGTCATCAGCAATCACGTACGGCTTATTAGGGAAGAGTCATACTCACGCAGAATGTGCAGTAGCAATGGATCCCACACCCATCAGGAACTTCAAGTTATCCACCGTCCACGCACCAAGATCAGTGCCATATGGCATAATCTTCTTTGGCCTCCAGCCCTCAATGACATCCATGGCAAGCGGATTGGACGAGTCTCCAATCCTCGAGATGTAGATATTTGGTACATCGCCGACTTGTGAAGTGATGATGTCCCAAATCTGCTTTGCCGGCACTCCGACACGAGAGTTGACAACGGCCATTGCACGATCAGCGACCTGGTTTGAGATGGTGCCTCCGGTGATCGAGGATAATGACAAAGTTGTATTACCGCTGCGCACGCCTTCATGTTAGCCGAAACGTCGAGACCGTCATACGTATACTGGACTCACTGGAACGAATCCAAAGGAAAAGTACTGGTCAGATCGAGCAGCTTCGGCAGAAAGTCCATGATCTCCAGTATAGCATTCCGCCCGTACTGCGGCACAGACGAATGAGCCGTCTCTCCAATTGCAGTGACATTAATATTGATCGACCCTTTATGTCCTGTCGCCTGGAAAGACTCCGTAGGCTCACCGGTCATAATGAATTCGGGCTTCCAGGTCAGGGAGTCGACAAAAGTCTGCATCCCATCGCCATAGCGCTCCTCGCCCACATCGTATAAAAGACAGACGTCGCCATCTCGGAGGACACCGGCATCTTGAAGTTCGAGGAAGGCGATAACTTGTGCTGCGATTGAGCCCTTGGCGTCATTTGCGCCACGGCCGAAGATGTCGGTATCGTTATCTGAGGGTGGGTACCACTATGATCTAGGGTCAACGCCACGCAATATACGAGGGAGGATGTCGAGTAGCCTCACTGGGGGCACGACGTCTGTATGCGAGTTCATGATCAAGCGACATGTGCGATTCGTGCCCATGTATCTGTTGCTCAATCGTAAGCATTGAGATAGTAACCAAGACCCCTCGCTAGGCCGGCTAACTCACGCATATATGTTCTGCCGGCGGACATTGTATCTGCACATACTCTTAGCTTTGTTCTGTAAACACAACCGATGAGCGTACTCACGCCAGAATAGGGTTCTGCACTGGCTGCAATTCTACCGTCAATCCCTTCTCCTCGAGGTATCCCGACAGGAAATCGACCATAGGCGTCTCGAACCCAGAGGTAGAGTTCTGCTCAAGCATCTGCCAGTGAAGCGAGAACAGCTCGGGGTGCTGTAAAGAGACATTGCCAACATCCTGTCGTGGCTGGAGAACCGCTGCTGTGACCGCAGCGGCCCAAGGCAGGAGACAGAGGAGATAGGTTCGCATTATGAGAGATATACTTATGGTGTGTGTAGGTGTAGAAGAAAGGGCTCATTGACGAGGATGCGAGCAATGGTTATAACCTAAAGGATGCCAAGCTGCTTGCCCGCACAAAGGCAGAGATAGTCCCATTCCGATCTTGGAGGTACCGCGTGCTCCGCGAGAAGTCAGATAGACTTTCTGATAAGCTGGTGTGGATGTACGAGAGGTGACGAGTGAGGTTCTTGTTCGAGCGGGGTGAGGTCTCTCCAAGTCTTGGCTCGACGTCAGCCATGCATCGTATAAGTTCTCCTTAAGAAGTTGCCATATTCTGGAGTCGTACGGCAGCAAAGCCCATGGTACTGCTACAGCTATATATCTGTACAGCCTGTGCATCAGCATCATGTACATACAATCGTCACGCAGCAGTGCCATTGTCCCGCACAATCATACAGTGTCGCTCGAACGCCACAAGTCGTGAAACTTCCAACCGCTGTATACTGAACGCCCGCAGCCATTCCCATGGTGTTGGAGCTCAAACATGAATGCTGGAAGACGCCGTCCCATATCAAATCATGCAGGTAACATGTTCTGGCAGCGCTTCGGTTTCATAATAAGCCGTTCCCTTCGCCACTGAGGGCAGCATCAATGACTTCTATTGCAGGGACTTTAACAACATCGCCCACTTCTCCTCGGGTTCACCTCTAGATCAGCTTCCGTCTCATCGCCCGTCCAAGCCGAAAGTGCACCAGGCGTAGCAGGAAACCCCAACCAGCTCCTCCTCTTATCGCCTGCACCCACCCTAAAACTGCCATTACCACCATTCGGAAGATCAAAGTATCCCTGTCCACCATTGGCATCCACTCCCGGCGTTTTCCCCCTCGCCGTAAATTCTTCGAGCAGTCTAGCCTTCTCTGATCGCATGATATTCTGTTCGACCAGTTTACGTGTGATGACGCGGAAGACTTCGTCAATACCCTCGCCATCTTTGGCGGAGATTTCGTGGCAGCAGTCCCAGATTGCCTCTTGGCCCCAGAAGCCGGACGAGCGGTTGGTGTGTGGGCTGGAGATGGTGGTGGCGGTGGAGAGGCCATGGTGAGTACTTGGCGGACTACCCTGCGTGGCAGAGAGATTAGGTGTACCCGTAGCAGTCTCCGGGTATAGTTGCTCTGCAACATAGCCGATGCACCTCTCAAACGGCACCTCTCTCTTCTTGGGGTCCTGCGCTACGACATCGCTTTTCGTGCCTACTACATGGATGATCAGATCACCCCTGCCGGACTCGATCCCACAATTCTCCTTCAATTCCTGCAACCATCGTCCCATCTCATCGAAGCTTTTCTTGCTCGTAACGTCGTAGCACAGTATCGCCGCATGCGCTCCTCTATAATACAGCCTCGAGATGCTTCTGAAGCGTTCCTGCCCTGCCGTATCCCATATCTGCAATCTTATTGTCGCTCCAGACTCGGGATCATTGACTCTTGTTGTGAGGAAGGAGGCACCGACCGTGCTCTGAGCTTTTGCGGGTGGGATAAAGGCGTTCTTGACGTAACGGTGGACTAGCGATGTCTTGCCGACGCCCTGCGAGCCGAGGACGACGAGTTTAGCTTCGAGCGAGCTGGGCGGAGAGAAGGTGGTCATGTCTGTGGAGAGTTGTTGCTTGCATCAGGAAGGTGCGATGTTGTCAAGGTTGCCTTGCTGTTCGATCGGAGTGTCGTATGACCTGGGCGTTGTTCTCGTCGCTGGCTTTACACATGGTCATTTCATATACAGCTATACAGGGAATTATAGCGCATCAAGGGTTTGTGCGATTACATCCTGCTCATTCTTGACAGGCGCAAGGAATCGTGACGAGATGGACGCATCACATGGCAGCGGGACGTTGCCGTCAGCAAGCTTCCGTTTCGGGATCTCTTCGTGGGGGCGGAGATGGAGTTGAAGTTGAAGTGGAAGTGGGGGGTTGGCGGCAGCGCGAGGACAGAAGACTTCGGAACGACATAGCTTTGTATACTGCGACGCTGTGATAGAGGTGTAAGGTTGAAGTCCAAGCATGCGTGCAACTCAATTCACGCTGTCCACAAGCTGTCTAGCCTGGATATGCAGCTACAAGGAATATGCGTCGCTGCCAGTCCGACGGCATCGCGATTACTGGCATAGCGAGCTTCTATAGCGGAGGCCGCAGGCAGAGCTGAGCTGACTTGACCACGATACATCTATAAGTCTCCATCTTCCCGTCGAATCGACGGGTAATACCAGCAGCCATAGCATGCATGGCGGCCATGAAAGAAAACCCCATCAAACCCAAGATGGACATGCAACAATTCTACGACGAAGCAGATCCGAAACTAAGCGAAGATGCCAGATCTATCCTGACCAAATATAGTGGCATCCCAGCAGCAGAACTCATACCTCACCTCCGTACAGTGGTATGAATGGTTTGTCCATTCTCACTCTTCCATCCACTAACACTCCATCGCCAGCGAGACAAAGCATGGAACCTCTTCAAGTACCCCTGTGTCGGCCAATGGGCCTTCATCAGGTTTGGGATTTTGAAAGACCCGGTCTATCCATCCATAGTCGAACGTCTACAAGACGGCCAGACTCTGCTCGATCTCGCCTGTTGCTTCGGCCAAGACATGCGCAAACTTGTCGTTGATGGTGCTCCTTCCGAGAATCTCACGGGAACAGAACTCGAAGGTGGCTTCGTGAATCTAGGCTACGAGCTCTTCAATGACAGGGACAAGCTCAAGTCCCACTTCATCATTGGTGACTTCTTCGACAAGACAACCTTAAATCCAGAACGAGACACCTTTGACATGATCCACGCCGCCTCCTTCTTCCATCTCTTCTCCCGGGACGAGCAAGTGGAGGCTGTCACCAAGGCACTCCGCTCACTAAAGTCAAAACCAGGTTCAATGCTCTTCGGCCGACAGACAGCAGTGGCGAACGCCGGCGCAATCAAATTATCAGCAACTAGGTCAGGAGAAATGTACCGGCACACCCCCGAATCTTGGAAGGAGCTACTGGAGCAAGTGGTGAAGCAGATGGCTCTGGATGCGGAATGCAGCGTCGAGCCTACTGGCGACCAGAAATTAACGACGGGGGTGGGAATCTGGAATATGGTGCGCTTCTGCGTGATACTCAGATGAACCACAACTTCTAGACTACAAGTGGATGCAGTATACCGTCTCCGATGCAAACCTACAATAATCAATATACCATGGCATGCAGGGTATTGACTATCTCTTCCGCCTCTTCGCCGGCTTGCCGTATTCAGCCCTCTCATGCTCAACCTGATGCTCGCTGCCCACCTTGTGATCAAATGACATCACCTCTTTGATCTTACCACAGACATCAATCATCACCAACTCAACAGTAGGACTCGTCCGACTTCTTTTGGACACCTCGCAGATATGCAAACAAGCCACTTCCTGCAAGATCGCACAAGGTACTCCCGCCATCTGTAACAGCTGCCCAAAGTCCTGACCTTGATCTCTCAACCAGTCTGCTTGGCCCGTAATGATGGTCGTGGACGGCATGAACTCCTTCGCTTGCTGCGTAGTCATCAGGATAGGCGAGGCGAGGATACTGGTGCGGTCTTTGGTGTCGGTGCCGAAGTAATCAGTGATAGCTTCTTGGATAAAGGGGTTAGTCAGAAGTGGACCATGCTGGAACAGAAATTCGGAGAAGCGGGCTCCCGTGCTTGAGGAGTCGATCAGAGGATGCCAGAGGACTTGGTGGATGATGGGTAGATTCAGCTCGCGCTGATGGCTGAGGACGGAGACGGCTGTTACCAGTTGGCCTGCGGAAATAGTCAATTGCCGCTCGAGCTAAGCAATTCGAAGGATATTGACGTACCTCCAGCACTATCACCGCTCAGCACGACCTTATCGCCCTTGACACCGAACTCAGCACCGTGTTTGAGCACATGCTCGAGGACTTCTAAACACTGCTCCTCTTGCACAGGGAAGCGTGTCTCGGGAGCCAAAGAGTACTGTGGAAAGACTACCGAGAAGCCTGTCCGGCCCTATCGTTCTTCGTGTCAACGACCCTCACTCTACTACTCTCGGGATGATGTGCGAACATACCACAATATCACAAACGAAAGCCGTATAATCAAAAGCATCGCCAAATATCCATCCTCCGCCATGCACATGATACACGAGCGGCAGCTACTCATACACAGTAACATGCTTAGGGCGGTAGAGAAAGGTTTTCACCTTCCCGCGCGTAGCCGTAATCCCATGCTCCGAAATTGAGACGTCAGGATGTGGTGGACTCGAACCTTGCAACTGATCGAACAATTTTCTTGCTTGCGCAGGCGTCAAGTCATTCAGCTGCTTGCCATTGAGGAGAGCGCCTTCTTGTTCGCCGAGATCGATGTTTTGAGGATCAAGGTAAGGCGCCGGCGTTGGCATGGGGTCAGAGGCCATGGTGGGCAGATGAAGAGATCTGGGCGTCAAAGTCTGTACAAAGTCGAGCGAGACAGAACTATTCAGATTCGACTGTAGAGATGGAACCTTGGTGAAGGCGCGGTCATAATCGTATATGTACCTGTGTGAGCACGATGCACTGCATCAGCACTACCATGTAGCCTGCGTAGAGTAGAGCCAGCTGAGTGTTTCCCTACCTAGGATCATGAACAGCGATGGTGAGCGGCCATGAGCGTGCCGACCAAGCTCACTTGACCAAGTCAAGCGTATGCGAGCGTTGACGTGGCCAGAAGTGGCAAGAAGTACCTGGCGAGGCGATTTTGGCTAGCTGACAGTAAGCCGTGCGGCTGACGGTACATGTGGCAGGCAGCTCGCCTGAAGAGCGCGCTACCACACTCGACGTCAGATCAGGACTTGTGAGTGTCCTAGTAGAACACTTAGGCAAGAAATATAGATATATGTGCACCATGTGCGCTGCACGGCTCAAAGCCATGGGGTTTCTATTATACACTGGTCAGCGAAGCTAAAGCTGCGACCCATGATTCTCCCGCTCGAAATGCAAGTCATCAATCATCATATGCACAAGCTGCAACGCGCGAAGGTCGCACTAGCACATCTTGTACTCGCAATGCCCTTCCGCTATCCGTCCGCGATCTTGCGTGTCAGACTTGTAGTCGATCGCAATATCCAGATCCCGGCGATTCTGCCCGTTGGGCCTACAGCTCAACTTCCCCTGCACGCTCTCCCCCACTTCGACCGTAAGCACGTCCGCAAGGTAGAAGACGGTCTGCTTCCAGTGCGTGTACTTCGTGTGTGGGCCTGTCGAAAATCGTACAGGTTTGTGGCAAGCGGAGAACTCGATATCGAACCATGCGACGAGAGCGTGGATGTAGTCGGTTCGGCGGATAGGAAGGTTGAATGGTAGTGAGAAGGCCAGGTCGGCAGTCGTGCAGGTGTACAGGTCCAGTGTAATAACCGCACAAGGGTCTGTAACGACGGCTTTGAGGTCCACGGTATCGACCAGCGGCTCCGTCAGAGCAGTGAGTTTGAGAGGAGTATAGTCGAATCCATAGACATTATCCCAGACTGGAGCACATATTAGCAGAACTCCTCAACCATCATCTCGAGTGACATGACCACATACACCCAATCTTCTCATCCTTGTACTCCCCATCCTCAATGCCCGCCAAGAAAATCGTCGCCTTGTCCGGGAAGATCAAACCCTTCCCATCCTTCCTCAAATACCTATCCCTCGCCCACAGCACCGTATCCAGCATACTCTCATACAACAAGAAATAGCCCATCCACTCAGAAATGATGATGTCCACCTCCGGGAACGGCAATTGCACCTCCTCCATCTTGCCCTGCAAGAGAGTGATCTTGTCGGACATCCCGTTCGCCTCAACGATCTCCTTGGCTTTGACGATGATGGTCGACATGTCGACACCGATTACGTGTTTGGCTCCTGCTTTCACGGCGAACATGCTGAGGATGGAAGTACCGCAACCAACCTACATCAAGAGTCAGCACATGTCGCAGGTAATTTCTGCAAACCTCGTAGCCGTTGGTTCCCTTACGTCCAGAACGACCTTGTCCTTGAATAAATGCCGGTTGTTATAGATCGAGTCCCGATACGATTTCGTCCGCACCTCGTCCTTCAACATCTCCTCGTGGATGCCATGATGGTTGTACGAATTGAAGTAATGCACCTCGCTATGAGGCATGTTCTCACTCTCGGTAAGCTTTTCGGTCGCCATGGTTGCTGTTGTTGTACTTCTTGAGTTCGTAAGATTCTAGAGAAACTTTTCGAGGTTGATCGTAAACAATTTCGTGGGAGCTTTCGCGCATAAAGTTCGCTAGCGTCATGCACAACTTTCACCTCACCGCCGCCGCCGCAGGGTCTGCCATTAGCCGGCGGGTGCTCTGTTCCCACTCCCGCATGACTTCGAATTGAGGTCAGATGTGACTAAAGGTATTGGGTAGGATGTATACAGTGGTAGTGGGTTTCATAATATATGTACAACCAAGGATGACGCCTCCAACACCTCGCTAAATCAACGAACCCCTTACAATGCCTCCAACGCCTTCTAACATCTTGATCGTGCTTCAAAGCAGATAGCAGGACTCATGTCCGAGGCACCCTAGTGGCAAAAGGCGTCCTCTCATCCACCTCATCTTCAGTCTCATACCCACTATCACCACCCACTCTGATCCTCACGATCGAAGACTTCCGCGCGTCATGCCCAGCCTCCTCCGGCATCCACCTGCATGGCGCGACCGGCCTGACTTGGTGATGCAGTCTACTGGAGTCTTGCTTGATGCTGAGGGCCTGTATCGCTCCGATAACAGCCACCGCAGCACTAGCCCACCATGCCAGAGCCGTAAAGTCGATCTTGTCGCCCACACCGTAAAGTAGACCCGCGATAGGTGCAGCCATAGTGCGGCATGCGGCTCCTGTAGAGGCAGCAAGACCGTTGATCTTGCCTAGACTTCTATCTGGCGAGGCCTCTTTAATCAGAATCAGGAGAAGCGGATACGCGACGATTGAGAGCACATTGCGGACTGTCAGGCAGGCGTAGATACCAGGATATAGCAGATTCTCCGGAAGCAATGCAAGCCAGGGTACTAGAAAGTAGGCAATCGGGTGTAGTAGCGTGACGACGATGAAGCTCCTCCATATTCCGAGCCAACTCGCCATGAGCGGGAAGACTATCCCTTGGACGAAAAGTGCAATGATGCCGTTGAATGCCAATATGACACCGCATTGCTGGATGGTCAGACCAAGACCGCCTGCGAAAGAGCCATACTTGGTGCCGATGGCTGAAGCGGTTATCGCCATCATCTCCTCGCCTACGGGCACTCGCGCGTCCTGGAAGAAGATGGGCATCAAGTGATCATAAGTCATCGAGTGATATGTGAAGATACCAAGAGCAGCCATCAACACGATTATCCGCCTGCTGGCCCACTTCTGGCTGCCTCCGCTAGTGACACTGGCTGGTCGACTACTACCGTTCGGCATAATGTTCCACTCGACGTCGACGGCTTCTTCGCTGACTTGGTTGAAGGTGCCGTAGCTTTCAGGCTGCGTGAGGTTGACAGCAGGCATGGTCATGGCTCCTTGTATTGCGACGACCGAGGGTCGATGTCTGATCGGCGTGGATTCGTCAGCTGTAAAGGGTTGTACCGATCCTTGCATGTCCGGATGGGTCTCTTCCAAGCACAGCCAACCTGCGATGATTGACACCACCATCAGTGCCGTGCAGATGAGGTTGGGGAGCAGATACGGAAATGAGCGCAAAAGTGCATTGTCAAGCATCGTTCCAGGAAAGTTCTTCGCTGGTGTCGAGAAGTAGCCGCCGACTGCTGGTCCAATAATGATACCAACTGACCAGATGAATGGCATGACCGCATAGGCTTTCGCTGTAAATATGTCAGCTTCTGATCGCCTTTTCATAATGTGATATTATTACGCTCATGCTTCGGGTTCACGACTAGTTCAGCAACCATCGTCTGGATCACACCTATATTCCCGTTCAGCGCGCCACCAACAAAGCGGCCAAGAAGAGCCATCCAGAAGTTGGAAGAGAATCCGACGATAAGAAGGGAGGCAATAGTGCCGAAACAGCCCATAATAAGAATCGGCTTACGACCTAGCTTATCCGAAAGTCCACCCCAGTACCTGCAGAAGAAATCAGCATGGCATGAACAGGCATGTCCTGGATCAGATAGTACGTACATTCCCGTAAAGCTCTCCGCCAAAGCAAAGGCGGAGATGAGAAGTCCAGCATAGAACGAGGCATTGGCGCGATCGCCGACATGGAAGTCGAGGACGAGCTGCCAGGCATATGGGAAGATGGAGGTGAGTGCAACGGGCTCGGCGACCCGTACAAGAGCTACGTAACCACAAGTATTAGCATGTCTTAGATCGCTACCTCATGACGTTCTGATTCGATGCCAATGATGAAGGTGGCGACTCACCAAGCAAGGCAAGCTGTGCGGTCGGAAACTTGTTTGGATCGCGAGGTTGGCGAGGAGTCTTTGGCTGCGTAAGTACCATCCTGTAATGGTCCGATCCTTTCTTACGTCTCCCCGTCCTCCTCGGGCTCCCTCGCACCACGAAGACACTACTACGGTACTACTGCCGGGTGTTCCTGGTGCGTGCCGAAGCCGGAGGTGTGGCGCAAAGCGCCGGTTATGAATGTATGGTGGTATTCGCGGACGGTCGTTGATTGGAACTTGCCAGGTTGCAAGAGATCTGTGTTTGTTGAGATGGCGCTGGCAATGAAATATAAAAGAGAAACAGCAGCTGGTGGTAACAGTGAAAGAACAGAGGCAAAGAGCGATGCGACATTCTCCTCACGCCACGTGACTCGGGCAAGGCGGGCTTGGCAAAGATTGGCCGCGTGTGGAGCAGAAAGTCGAGATTACTTCACTTCACTTTACTTCACTTCTCATCAGGTTTCGTGATGC
Source organism: Recurvomyces mirabilis (assembly GCF_035927965.1). Classification (NCBI taxonomy): domain Eukaryota; kingdom Fungi; phylum Ascomycota; class Dothideomycetes; order Mycosphaerellales; family Teratosphaeriaceae; genus Recurvomyces; species Recurvomyces mirabilis. Next base: position 280,922 of record NW_027041967.1, on the reverse strand, counting down.
TAGCATCAGGATATCATCTTCCATGCTGCGGCTGTGCGGGACATACGAGTCCGTCTAGCAGCATTTCTTCGGCGTGTGACTGGCATGCATGGTCAGCGAGAGCCTCAGATCTACATATTGAGAAGAGTGCCTGGTCTTGAGCTGCTTGATCGACCAGCTGTACGCCATCGGAGTCGTGATCTTGAAGAACACATGAGACGTGGCCTGAGAAGCGAAGGATTGAGTCCCTGATTGGAGCACAGCACAAGGCACGTTATTCATCTATGTCTTATCTTCCATACTGCTACATCAGACCCTTGCTATCATAAGGCCCACCGCGCCAAGCACTCCTCTTATGGTATACATAGTGCCCAGGCCGAAGATCGAAGCGTGAGACGTTTCTGTAGTAGCGATCGATGTATTATTCTGGCTCTCTGACATCAAGCTAACTGTAGCCGATCTATTGAGGAGTCAGCTCTGAGCATTTGTCATGTCGAGGAAGCACTCACAATGGTCTTGACAGCAGTGGCAAAGCAAGCTATCGTGGCAAAAACAACTGTCGGACTCGAATCATCGGTGGAAGTCGCATCGTCGTCATCAGGATCTGACGTATCCGGGTCGTCGACACATGAGACTTGCCTCGAAACCATCTGCGTGGCATTCTGCATTGGTACCTCAATAAGTTCGTGCACCACGACGCCCAAGTCAAGCTTCTTGGCAAGATCGTGCGTGTTCCGGCTGCCATGAATCGCAACTTCATGATCGGTCAGATGCCGAGTTGAGATCTCGAGGCAGTCGTTCGAGTGGAAGCTATGGCTGACAAGTATCGGTGGTGCAAGCTCGGCTGAGGGGTCGTATTGAGCGTATAGTACGGATGTAGTTGTTGGGTTCTTCTTGGTTTTGCCTTGCTTGTAGAAGTCCACCCGCGTGGCGAATGCTAGAAGCTTTGGTCAGTCACTCGCTGAATGTTTGCAGACTCGTTCGGGCGCCATACCCTGGTCGTTGTCTATGAACGCAGTCCTGAAATGGAACTCGACCACGCCATCCCCACTGCCAGGTCCAGTGCTAGGACCGACCGCCGAATTGCGGATCATGAAGTGTGCCTTAGGGTGGAAGTTTTGCTCTGACGCGATGCCGTTGGTGCTGACGCCCGTGGTGCACCCTTTCGCTTGGTATGGAGCACAGTAGTTTTGAGCTCTGCTCTGGTCAGCTTGCACATCGCCCTGGATCGCCATTGCTGGAGGCCACTCATCACACGTCCACATCATCCCTGTGTGCTGATCCTGGTCATTGAGTATAGTGTAATCGCGCTTGAGTGGAGCGTTCGGCGAAGCGTCAAGGATGTGGCCCTCGTACCCGTTTCTGACAGTCAGTCTGTTTGCACAAGCAGTCAGTGGGATTATATAATACTACTCGTGCCCGGGAAAGATACCCTTGGTTTGAGCCAAAGTTATGAGGCACCACTAGTGATTGATCTACCTCGGGGCATAGGTGGGTTGTCTTCCAGTTCCCAGGGCAGATGTTGTCACGGCGGTCGCTCTTGCGCTGATTATCAGAGTCCCAGTGAAGAACAGCATAAGATCCGGACTCGAGCTCTCCTTTGTCTCCTCCGCCGAGATCCTTCAGCTCGTGGATCGTCTTTGCTATGCACATTGTTAGATGCTGGGAAGCTTGGCACATTTGTACACCAAGGTTGGGATGCCGACCGGGTTGGTGCGGACTTGTGTACTGGACCAGTATGTGGTCGTGCCGATAGTGATGAAGGACTGCGCAATCGCGCCTTGGAGGAGAAGAGCCACTGCCCACACAGACACGAAGACGGCTCTTGTAGCCATCACTGTACCAAAAGCGTTGATAACTCCAACTTCGAGGACAAAGAGGTCGGGTAGTGTGTTTGGGATTGTGTCTTAGAGTTCACTTAAGTGTCTTTGACGCGCACAAGACTTCGAGGCAGCGTTTCTGCCACTACTAGGCCCGCCTTGGAAAAAAGTGGGCCAGGCTGAACCTTAGCAAGACTTTGTCCCATGTCGTGCCTGCCCCACATTGATAGCACGACAAAGCCAATATTTTGCTCCTTTCGCCATATTTCAATCTCTTTCTAGCACACTTTCACACTGGATACACGATCCCAAGGTACACAACATAGAAAGCAGCAGCAGGTTGTTAGCATCGCTGATCACCAGCTCGAGATAGCAGCATGCCTCAGCTTCCAGAAGAAATACTGGAGCTTGTATTCTGTGAGCTTCGCATTCAAGGTGGCTTGAGTGCAGACGCGGAAGATAATATCAGACTCGCAACCTTGCGCCATGCTTCCCTGACAAGCAAAGCGTGCCACAGAGCTGCTCGCCGCGCATTGTTCGGCACTATCGAGATCGCGTACAGCACGACTCGACTGACGAAACTTCTGGGACACCTGTCACAGCAGCCATCTGGCAGAAACTTGTTGAAGGTACTAAACGCGGGGGTGCAAGACACGCGCGCAGAGCGAAGCACAGCATCAGGCGACGCGACCATCGCGACCACCAGCACGGAGTGGATTGCTGCTTCCGAACCTTATCGGACACTTCTCCAGGCTGGTTTAGAGCAAGGTACGGATGATGCGAGACTAGCTTTACTGTTGTGTCTCTGCAACCGGGGACTCGGGGTTCTCAACTTTGGAGCACCTCACCGAGTCAAGGGACCACTCGTGGTATCCACGTTTCGAGAGGCGTCAGCATGCCACAGGTTATGCCAAGACGACTCTACATCCGATCCACCATTCAAAGGATTGAAGACGCTCAACATCTACCACTGGGACACCGAGAACTGCACTACTCAAGTCGACGTGGCGCCTATTTTGCGACTACCACGCTGCGTACGCTCACGGGCTATTCGCTGCGATGCACCGAGGAAGACAATCTTGCTAGTACGGAGCTGTTCATGTTCACAAAAATTGACCTTGAGAATGCATTGCTCGACAGTGCTAGACTGGGCTACATACTTGCATCGTGTCCACGGCTAAGAACACTTTTGGTCGAAGTGGGGGATGCTTGTGTGGGCACAGGGGAGGTCGACTTTGCATCCCTGGGCGATGCTTTGCGCCAGCACGGAAAGACGCTGAAACACTTGCACCTCGAAGTGATACCCAATGAGATATGTGCCTCGCCCTTTGGCGATTTGAACATACTCAGCATGCTCCAAAGTCTTGTTGTCCCGTTCGTTGCACTCTTCGGTCAAGAGGACGAATCGAAAGCCGGGGAGCTAGACTGGCTGGTGGACACATTGCCGAATTCGCTGCAACTTTTCGGCGGCACAGATATTGAGAATGAAAGTGAGTGCGCTGAGCTCGAATCAGTACTAGGAAAGTTCGTGATCTTCGACGAACACAAGGCTTTGTCCACATTGTGGGCAAGGCGAATTGGTCAGGCGTACTCGGGCCTCACGAGCAGTGCCTGGGAAGACATTGGAGTCCAGCGCTCGCGGTACGGAAAGGTCTGGTCGGTATTGAAGAGGAGATAGGGGTGTGAAGAAACGTCTCAGCGAGCTTTCGCGCAGCGTGAGACTGGTCGTATGAGAAAGCGCGAACGAGGACAGATCTTGGAGCGTCTTGCGCCGGTTAGTGAAAGCTTCAGAGATCAGGAAATGTCAAGACTTACGCCGTGTTCTATTTGTGATTGTGGTTGCAGATGTCGCAACCCTGGTGTCAGGATTGTTTTAGAAGAGGCCAGTAATCAATGCTCCAATACCAAGGCCGAGTGCCACGTGAATATATTCTGACTCGTAGCAGAGAAGCATTCTTGAAACAGACTAGCGTAAAGCTCTTTCTAGCGTGCCTTCCCAAATGTTGCTCTGTTTTGCTGGCAGCAGCAGATCAAATAGACTTGGTTTAGACTCAATCTCTTATCAAGTCCTTTGTCTTTGTCTGATTTCCATCACCAATCGCAAGGTGCCACCGCTAGCCATGAAGCTTTCGATGCTCGCACGGTGGGCGCTGGCCATCACAACGACCCTCATCGCAGCGGCCTCGAGTACCCAAGCACAGACCGAGAACACCTCACTCCCAGTCCAGATCACGTCCGCCATATTCTCGACACTCCACTGGAACCATCTTCCAGTATCGCATTCACCTCCAACGACACCTCTTTTTCGAGCAGTCTTAGGAAGACGACCACACCAAGTCCCGCGAAATCGCTCTCAGGAAATGCTTCGGATTCATCCAGCCTTCCTGCTACCGTCTTAGCGACAACATCTACATCAGGTGGTACTAATATGTCTCGACCGCAGCCAACGGTGCCAATCGTTGCGGCTACCAGCATCAGTGAAAGTCCAGCGTCGACAGGCACAACGGCTGCAAGCAGCGCAGCAAATCCCATCCCACTGGTCACCGAAGGTCAGTGCCAAGGAACTGATTGCGTTGACGGCATGTGTAATGGGTTACTGTGTGCCTTGCTAGGATGTGAAGGTGCAGGCTGCAATGATGGCATTTGTTCTTCCGGCACGAACTGCACTGTTGTAGGTTGTATGGGCCCGGGCTGTGTCAACGGTATCTGTCAATCCAATCTCGGATGTCTGACATCTGGCTGTCTTGGACCGCAGTGTGCCCAAGGTGGAGCATGCCTAGGATACAATTGCATCAGTCTTGGTTGCACGGGGTCTAAGCTGTGTGCATGGTATCTGCGTCCATTCTGGATGCTCAATATCATCTTGTCTGGGTGCTGGTTGCGTTGAAGGCGGATGATCTGGGCCGAATTGCCATACTGGTGGCACAAGCAATGGTGGCGGGTCGGGAAGCAGTGGAACTGGTCCAGACGCACCAGACAATCCTGGAAGCCCGTCGGACAGTCCAGACACATCCCCGACCCCGACGTTATCGACCGAAGTATCGGTCTCAGAGTCGGCTCGTTCGTCCAGCAGCTTGTGCTCATCACGTACAGTGTCAAACTGCGTTATCGTTTGCTCGGTGTCTACCACGGACACCCAAGCCACCTCCTCGTACACTGAGTGTACTAGTACCACTTGCTCCGCTACAACTGCAGGCTGTATGATCTGTCTCACTCCCCATTTGACTCGCATCAGGCTGATATGAATGGGTAGGTGATGTATCTGGCACGACCACCACTGTGGAGACATACTACTCGTGTCCCTCACGACTTCCAACAATACCTGATTCCGCAATCGTCCCTATAACGACTTTGGTGACGAGTGTTCCAGACTCTTCGACGGTAGCCATCGCTAGTGCTACTCCCATGCTCACAGCTCAGTCGATAAGCAGCCCCCTCATCAGCTCAACTTCAACGGATCTAGCCCCCTCTAGTACACCTACACTTTCGAGTACGATCAGCATCACATCGTCGAGCACAATCACTTCGGATACAGGCTCGAAAGGTCTTCCCGATCCACCGCTGCCACCATTCATTCCTAGTACGGCTTCATATCTGCCGTGCACCCCTCGTTACGAGGATCCTTATCCCGGTATCACCTCGCCGTATTGTGTGTGCTCGGGATCGACGTTTTCTCAGCAAACGGGAATAGAAGCCACACCTGCCAATAGCTGTGCGTACACTGTTCTGCCATCCGCCACAATCAGTGTACAGACAGCAGCTCCAATACTTACGCCCACGACCACGAGCCCACCTCCAACCATGCAGGGTAGCTTCATCCCGTGCTCGATGCAGTCCTGGACGAATCAGCTGCGGTGCGTCTACCATCTTGTGCTAGCTTTGGTCTCATCCTACTGCTAGGCCCTGCTCGAGCAACAAGCATGGTCCGCAATGGACGCATCTGATAAGCTGTAGCTATTATGAATGAAAGGTCGCGGATTTGGTGGCACTGGCTCGCGGATGGATATCATAGAGTCTTGCTAATCCTGGTATTACTTTCGTGCCATCCAGTATTCTCTTCGTTCAATGGTGCAGGCTCAGCTATCGAAGATGCTATCAGCCTATCCTGAATTCCGTCTACCTTTTGTCCTCAAGATATCACCCGAGCTCCGTGAGACGGTGTGCACGACGTGTGGGGATGTTGCCAGCCAAGTATACGTGAGGCACCAGATGCCAGTATTTCTAGCAAATCGCTCCGTCCGATACACTAGGAAAGAACCAATGAAGACGAAGAGAGCAAAAGTGAGGGGCGAAAATGAATCAGGACCCATCAGCTTTCAGGCATGTTTCCAGGCCAAAACTGCGGGGCAATGTTTCAGAAAGCCCAGATCGATCCTGCTTGCTTGTTGATCACGAAGCGGCACCGACAATAGTCGATCCAAGACACCGCACCCTGTAGCCTGCAGTATGTCGTGAAGGCACATTCCCTTTTTCACCGGGACATGCAGCTATCACGATCGAGCTAAGAAATGCTCGTGTGCTGGACTGAACAGCTCTGTTCTCGTACACCTCCATCAACATCCCGGAACCTGATCGCCAATGGCCAACATGGTCCCAGAAGGCTTCGCTGCATACGCTGGTATGAAGCGCCACCGTGACAGAGATGATGATGGCACCGGTCCTGCTTTCGACGGTCTGTACAGCAAGAAAATCCGACCGACCATCAACCCTTCCGAGGAAGCCGGGCACTACGATTCTGTCTTGAGCACGCCTACGAATATTACCCACCGGCCCAAATACGACAGCGATGATCAGTCTTCTATGGTCTCGGAGCCGGGCAGTCCGCAGGATTATGCTGAATCGCATTCTTCGGGCGATGACATGGATGTCGAGATGGAGAGTGCACTGTTCTCGCCCGCTGCCTCGTCGTCTTCGTTCTCCCCAAGACCTCGGGCTCCACCAAGCAGTAGCCCGTGGCGTGAGCGTGTACAAGGTGGTAGAGATCGAGTCGCCACGCCGTTTGGACTAAGCGCAGCACGGCCGGCTTCACGAGCACTGCAGGTGCGGACTGGAGCTAAGACTGCAACGAATCATATTCGATCACGACATCCGCAGGAAAACACGACTATCACCACTTCCGTGGCCACAGTCTCAGATCATCTAGAAGTACCGTCTCCTATAGACGAAGACGAAGCCCGTACACCACCCTCGGCAGCAGATGTTACCGGTTCGCAACTGTCGATGCTTAGTGTAAGCGACATGGATATCGAGCCCGCCGCACACCTACCCAGTATCACCATCAACCCTGCTCGCTCTGACTCAGTCAGTCCAGGACCAGGATTGGGAAGCCAGCATATGATGATGGAAGACTCCACCTCAGCCGTAATGGACGACTCGCATGTACCCATTCGGAAGCAAAGGCAGCGGAGCGGAGCGCAGAGTCATGGGTCTGTATCGCCTGTGCGAGGGCTAGCTGGTAGTGGCGGGGAGTTAGATAGGGAGATGGGTTGCGTGGGTGGGAGACGAGGCTTCAGCATGGGCTATCGGGCTGATTGCGTGAAGTGCCGGATGCGGGTTCCTGGGCATATGAATCATTTTGTTGCATGATCTTGACGAAGTATGAGAATAAGAATGAGGTTACGCCACGACGAAAAGTTTGGCATGTGAGCACATGGCGTGTGGGAACGGAATACTTGGGTGACGCATGATGGCGTCTTCGCACTTTGAGCAGGATTTCGTACAGATATAGATTGCTTTGTGCTACGAGCAATACATTTGCCTGACATCTTCTCTGATGACTTATCTACCACCGATAATGCTGCCCTATTCACCCTTGCCACCACTGAGCACAACCTGCAGCAGCACCTAGACATCAATGTCAGTATCATGTCACGAACGCACTTCGTCAATGCAATACTCACAAACCCGGCAATGGCCCACCAATATTTTTGCAAGAACGTCTTCTCCACCTTCTCCTCCTCAGCCGCCGACCCATCAGCATTCACTACGACCGGCCGATTCAGATGCGGGATCGGACCCGGCTGTGCTCTCACCACCTCGACGCTCAGATCATCCTTTTTATTCGACGTCGTACTACTCGTACCTAGCTCCGAGACCTTGAACCCGATATGATAGGCCATCCCTTCGCCGTTCACGTGTAATTGAAGCTTCTTGTCCTTCTCCGCCCTGAAGTTCAAAGCTGCTGTCGCGATGCCTGACCAGGTGCCAGCCGAGTTATGAAAGCCTAGCCTGACAATATCATCATTTGGCGGAATTGCCGGGTTGCTGTGTGTCTTGATATTGGCGTGGGTGGAATTGTATGTGAGTTGGGCGTAGGAGGTGGATTTTGGCGCCGATAGTGGCCAGGCGTGGATGTCGAGAGTGCGGTCTGTCTCAAGGCTGGCAGCCAGCGAGCATAGGAACGTTAGCAGCAAGCTGCAAAGGGCGTAGACGTGCATTTTAACCGACGAACTTCACGCTATTGTCGCAAGATACCTTTCGAGTTTTGGGTTGGTGAAGTAGAAGTCCAATTATGCTGACTAATGGCCGTTCAGCCCTACGAGCCATGAATCTTGCAATCACTTTCTGTATGCACTTCTTCCTTTCCCTACCCCATAATACCAGAGCGGGTGGGCAATGAGATGAATATGCGAAGAATCGAGCGTATGATCATGTTGACGACATAAGATTTCGCTACTGATGATCTGGTATAGGACTACAGATCCAAGTCCCACTGCTTAAGCCAAATCTTCATCCTTTCATCATTCACTGTAAATAAGCAAGACATCAGGACTGTTCACTCGCACGACGAACTTCTGTAGCTACACCGCGACACAGGACTATTTGAATTAGCATATTTGCTGCAGCCCAAGACGCCATGCATGAAGAGGATGAGCACATGGCCTGCCAACGTCTCCCATTCGTGCTCTTGCCGAGAGAGGCAGATCTACTTCGTGAGACAGGCATCCCAGCACAATCATGGCTGGCTCTGATGTCGTCTGCACACGCCACGATCAAAGACATAGCACAACTTAGATGAACCTGGCGGGTTATGAGAATGAAACGACAAACACGGCGCACCAGAAGATCGATAGCGCAGCCGATTACGACAGCTGGGTCGAGCATTTACAGTGCCCTTGGTGGCCTCTGTGCCGCAGCCGAGGAAGGTACGAAAAAGGCCAACCTGAGCTTCAGCAGTCCATGCCGTTGGACCAGGTTTCACGAAACAAGAGGTCGTACACTCCAACCACTTACCACTCCACGAACAGACTCCAATTTGTCCCCTTGGCTCGAACGCTGTGGCAAAGCTGGAGACGGATGTCGAGCGCTGCCGCATCAGCAAGACTCGATATTGTTGGGCATGCGCATAAGGTCGAAGCTCGCAGCGTAGTCAATGTGCGCACGCTAACGATAGCACATGACATGGCAAGTCTAGAAGCTGGCCGAAACGTACAACTTCAACATCGGCCTCAGGAGCAGCCTCAGCAATAGAAACAGATGCCAGGCTCTTCGGACTACGGCCAGGAACGAAAGGATCCTGAATAATACAGAGTAGATCTGTCCCTTGGCCACAAGGATCTGTAGCGCCATGAACCATGCTCTTGGAAGGCGTCTCGTACCGTCTTTGTAAGTCTTGCTGCTAGCCCACGGTCGTGGAACGAGTATGAGCAACCATGTCTGCTGTCTTATCTTCCAGCCAATCATGGCCCTGGAAAAGTCCCCATCCGTAAGGCTGAACGAACGAGTGCGAGCCGCGGAGTCCTTCGAAGATCTTCACTATACCGCCACCAGACCACATGTCTTCCCGTTCATGACCTGCTTTCACACTTCCCCAACTATGACTGGACGGCGCGCTTGCACGATTACTAAGTCAAAGCTCTGTAGCAATGCGATTACCAAGGCCTGATGAGGCCGGACGGCGTCGCTAACGACTATGGCTGTTCACCACAGGATAAAGTCCTTGCCACCGTACCTTGATACATGTCAAGTGTTTCGTTTACCACATATACCATGCAGTCCGAGGTGTTGAACTCAATACAGCTTCCATTGATTCGCACTAAGCGCCACCATCGGAAGTCCCGTTTCGGATGTCTTGCGTGTAAACGAAGGCGGGTGAAGGTATGTTGCGGGGCTCAACCTCACTCCGTATACGAGGACGCCTGCTGATTAGGTCTGCTGTCGTAGTGCGACGAGAAGCGGCCGGCGTGCACGTCGTGTGCCTTACGATTGAGCGATTGCGTGTATCCCACTAGTCCCAATGCAAGGATCGTCGAGCCTCCTGCTCCTGGATCTGGTATTAAGTCGGACGATGCCGGTAGTGGAAATGCATCGTCACCCAGCAGCACGGCCAGCAGCCCGCGGCTCATTTTAGACGCTGCCGAGCTCGAAGTCAGTGGATTGGAGCTTACTCAGTGCTACCTCAGCCGTGTGTTCTACTCATTCGACGAAGCTGTGAGTCGTCCAGAGCGCTTATGGGTGTGGAAGGTGTATATACCGACTCTCGCCTTCACATATTCAACGGTTCGAGATGGAATGCTTACCATGGGAGCTATCTTTCTCCGCTTCGCCGATGGCACGCCCGACACAACCAAGTACGTGGATGCAGCCAACTTCTACGGCACTCGCTTTGTCGAAGAAAGCAGGAAGCAGCTCGCTCGACTAGACTCGGCAGAGTCTGATGCCAATATTGCCTGTTCTCGAATGCTGTTCGTCCTGGGGCTGGCTTTCCACCGTGAGTATCGCAGGATTGGCTTCGAGTATAGCAACCCGATGATGTGGACCTGGGCGTATATGCTGTCTGGCGTCAAGACCGTATTTGGTGCCATCATTGCTTCAGGGCACAATGTTGATCCGACTATGCTGCTTGAAATGACTCCCGTCGAACATAATAACGATGGTATGCTCGACTTTGAGATAGGATCTCCTGCAGCATCAAAGTACGACAGGCTGCTAGCATACATCACGACTACAATGAAGGAGCGTCACACGGCGCTCCATGCATTCATCCTGCATGAAACCACCGGTAAGAATGTCGAGGCACGCAATATCTGCCTCGGCGCGTTGCAGTCACTACACTCGGCGACTGAGCAGGTACGGTCCACAGACAAGAGCGACACGGTCCGTGTTCTCTGTGCGTGCATCGCAGATACTCCGCCCGGCCTCTTCAACATGCTGGAGAAGCAGCATCACGCCGCTTTAGCGATACATGCCCATTGGCTCATGATGATGATGCTTAAGGAGGAATTGTGGGTCATTGATGATATGGGTCGAGCAGGTATCAAGGCAATTCTTGATGTTGCTGATACGGGTGAGATGGGAGATGTGTTGCGGTGGCCTCGCGAGGCGACAGAAGTACAGTGGGAGTAGCATGATTATGTTTAATTGACTGCGGTGGTTGAAGAGGTAATGAGGACGTATAGTTTGATACTTATCGGCTGTACTCCCTATGGAGGCACCACAAGCATGGACGTGCTCGCTTGGCAAATCTGAGGATACGTCCAGATACCGTACAGGCTCAACCCAGTAGTAAGTGGGAAGGAGTGCGACTCGGTTTGCCTACATGCTCTGTCCCAGGTTAGTAAGTCGCCTTCGCATTGAACCGGATCCTAGAGCGCCCATGACATCCAGAGGAGCCTTGCCTTTGTCTGTATGGAGTACAACACGATTAGTCCTTCTCAAGTGTACAATGTCATCTTGCCAAGTTGTACTTGTCGATGCTCTGCCCGGTGAAAAACTACTGCTCGATGCACCCTGCCTTATCACAACGAGCTGAACATCCTGGCCATATAGCCAATCAAAGGCCCACCAACGAGCACCTCGGCTGCAGCGTTCAGATCCGTCATGGTAGGCCCTACGATCCAGCCTGTCAGAGTACGCTGCAAGGCATGCTTGATCCACCATCCAAGAACATTGGGTGGAAAGCTATTGAATGTCGGCCGGGTCTTGAATGCTGCCCAGGCAATAAGGAGCCCCATCGTCAAAGGCATTGTCCCGATGGGACCAAACTCTTGACTTTGCTGCCAAGACATGAGGATGTTCTTTGCGAGCCGCATCTCTTGTAGTAGGAGGTCTCGGATGTCTTTTTCGGGTCCCGCTCGTCGAGAAGGATCCTGATTCTTAGAAAGATCAAGCGATTTTGCCAGTAGTACACGCCAACCCGGAGCTCCTCCATCGATCTAAAACCAAACGAGACTGGTAGCATGGTGCAAAGCCGGCTGTCGGTAGTCTTGGAGATCGTGACATGGTGCAACAGCCAGTTTTCAGCTACTTGGTGTTGGATGCCTTCAAGCTCGTTCGCCCTCGCAAAAGCTCCCTCTCTGTTCGAGGCCAATCCCGGATGCTCCCTGAAAGCGCGAAATAGACTCACAAGTCCTGGCAAGTGGACGAATAGCCGATGGCTGATTTGTATTAGTTCCATGAACTGCGGAGTGCAAAAGGGACCCAGGTAGAGAGGTTGGGCATTTTCCCAATGCGTGGCCTCAAAAGGTGACGCAACCCCAGAAAAGCAAGGATGAATGAAGCTGATGATATCGTGGAGTGTATAGATCATAGCCCTGCCAATATCATAGCCCTGCCAATATCTGTCTGCTCGTCATAGGACAAGAGGATCGCCCTTGACGCTGCAAGGTGCTTGAACATCGTCCAAGCGTCTTCCTGCGTTGGATCCAGTGTGAAGGCATCAATCAAGCCCAGTGTGGCAGTAGTGAACAGCGCTCCGTCCTTGGATTGCCCAGATAGAGACCGTAGTGATTCGGCAAGATGTATCACGTAGTTCGTGTAAGGCCTGAGCACGAGCTTGGAGTTGACAGAGGATTCTGGCCATGGCGATCGATTGTCTCCTAGCCGAGTCAATGCTACAACCGCAGCGTCGTAGCATGAAAACGCACCAATGAATCTGACAGTCTGTGGGAAGGTCAAGTGGTGAATCTGTAGGTCGTCGAGACATCGGAGGAACCGACTCGACAATCGATCTGCATCAGAAGTGAGCGGCCGATATCGCAAAAGACCCCGGCTGACCACGACGCTCAAAGACGTTGGCGCATCCGATGGATCATGGCGATTCTCGTCATGCTTCTGGGCGATGATGGAAGGCTTCTGGACGCTCACTCTCCACGCTGGCCGGCGCGCACGTTGACGCTTGATCTGTTGATTTTTGGGTTGCTTGACATTCATGTGGCTATCTTCACATAGTCCCGCGTACTTTCAGCGACGGAACTGGGCTCAGAGGATGCAAAACATTCACCTCCCAACTTACTACCAGCGCAGTGAAGTGATTTGTACCCTTTCATGACATGTTCGTGTAAGCCATGGTTCAGTATGATCCGCGGATGGCGCTTACCGTCTTTGTCCAATCAGACTGCTTCTCGAAAACCCTTCACCAAGTCCGCCGTAATATCTTCTTCTGCCTCTTCCTCCTCGTTCCTCACATTCTCGGCCGTAGCACTACACCCAACGACAGTGAGATCTATGCCGGCCTTCTTGGCAAAAGCGACGATCGCACTCCGCCACTGGAGATCTCCCTCCTCGATATCATAGTCCTCCTGACCTCGACCGAAATTCAAATACAATGACATGACCAGGCCAAGATCCTTAACGATCGAGTCCGCCGAAAGCTGTCCAGCTTTGTCGACAGTGATCAGGGTATCGATGAATGCGCAGCCAATAAGCCCGATAAGATTAAAGGCTCGATCGCCGTCGTCCATCATCATAAATTCCGTGTTCATATTGACCCAGTGTCCCAACGCAGCGATAGAAGCCCACAAGTCAAGCAGCGCGGTCTCCACTGTTGACTTCTGGTATGCGGTCTTGGCTTTGTTGTACGCCGCGAGTTATGCCATGTCAGTGACACTTTATACATAGATCGCAAGGGTCGCATACCATGTTCTCCAGAAGCTCGGCAAGACCATACTATCGACAAGCCATCAGCAAGACCATCGCCACAGGACAATACCCACGTCGACGACACTTACCCAGTGGAAGTCGTTGTAAACATGCATGCCAAAGAGATCTGGATCAGAGTGTCCAGAATGATCCACGGCATCAGTGAGAGCCATGTAAGTTTGCCACATCATGATCCACTTGTGCTCAGGATGGTTACTGGCCAACTTGCGGAAGACACTCTGGTCTTTGACGCTCATCTTGATCGTTCTAGTCGGACCTTCGTCATCCTCATCTTCTCCTCTGACTTCCACTTCGTCGCTGTCCTCATCCTCCCGATCATCGGACAAAGTTGCATGAATGCAAATGTACTCAGGTTCCTATCAAGCATTAGCACTTTGATGTGATATTTGACACTGCTTCTGTTCACTAGGACGCTGTCATTGGTATCTTTTTCCTGACTTGGTCCGCTTGCTACGTCGGCCTCTTTTTGTGGTCGTTTAGCCGTCGATTCGACGTTGGCGCTGCTCGTGCTGCGAGCGTGTTTCTTTGGGGGCATCGTAGCGGCACATACAACCCCACGAACTGCCAATGCAGTTGCACGACCTTCTGATGTCGAAATGATCTTGTTGCAACGCGCAATGGACAACGATCGATCAGACGACACGTCTTAGTCAACAAAGCTTGTCGCGAACTATGCACGAAACCGAACGATCCGATATCGATTATGGTCAATCGCCTTCTTCGTTGTTACTTTTGAACAGATCTACTGACGATCGAAAATGTGTAGACCGTCCTGGATGAAGACTTCATGCCAGAACACCGCTATCTGCATCCTGAAAAGGACATAACGGGAGAGATGACATAGGTCACAAGAGCCTGTGCCTCTATATCGTCGACCACTAACACTCACGAGGCGCTTCAGAGACCAGATGTCACTGATTATAGAATAGCACCCATCAGACCTCAAGCAGGCCTCAAAGATAAACCTCATGGATCCCCATAGGCCCACTCTCATTATAATCCGTCCGACTCATATACCCCTTACTTCCCCCACCACTCGCCGCCGCCGCCGAATCAGCAATAAACAGCACCCTGGCGGCAACCTGCGCACCTAGGAAAGTCGCCTCATCATACCCCACTTCCTTCCACTCGGGAAAGTACTCCGGGATCTTGGTGAGCTTGATACTCGTTGGCGTCTGCGCGTGACTAAAATGCACGGCTGATTGATTGAGTTGACCGAGACCAGAGGAAGATAAAGGATGGAGCTGTGGGTTCTGCGCTGTCGTGGCCGCTAGTAACAAGGGATTTACGCCTTGGCCGTGATGTTGACCCGGGAGCTGTGGCAGAGGCGTATTAGCCCCCGTCGCCATGGGCGTGGAAAGATTCGAAGGGAGTTCTGAAGTGAAAATCGTGGCGGATGAAGGTGAAATGATGTATTTCTTCTGCAAAGTCTCGAGTAGAGCTTCCTTGAACCCTCGCACCTTCCCGCCATTGCCGACGAAGATCATGCAGTCCCATAGCTCACTCCGTCGGTTAGAGTCGCTGCAGGATTGGATGGTTCGGTAGATTGCATCTGCCAGGCGGTCGGTAATGCCACCCGATGCGGCCTGAAATCTCTCAAGTCCGACCTCGATTTCTCGTCTGAAGCCACTAGCTGTTGTGGGGCTTGTGCTGTCGGGTAGTCCACTGTCTGCTGGTTTGTCAGAGATAGCGGATTGTGGTTCGGGTGTCTTCTGTCGCTTATTCGGACCCTCGTCCATGGCCGATTGCATGTCGACCATGCTCTGCGCACTCATGCCCGCCTTCTTCATTGCATCGTGTAAAGCGTAATCTTCGTAAACAAATGTGTTTCGGGGTCGCTTGTTGTTTTGTAACCGTGCAGGTTTGTTTGCAGCTTGTTGACCAGCGTCGCCCTTCTTCTGCTGTCTGGCAGCTAAACGTTCCTGCTTCTCTCGTTCTTTCTTTGCTAGATACTCAGTCATGTTGCCTCCGGTGACGATGCTGGCGATATCGAGTACACCATCATTCTCTTCTAGGGACTTCTCCTCGCCGACCTGTGTATTTGGCCCAGGTCCTCTTGGCAATTCACCCGGTACAGAGAGCTTCAGCTGACCAGGACCAACATCATCCGCTCCAGTAGATGCCGCTGCAGCAGGGTTGGCTGACGCCGTGGACGGTATGGACTCATCTGTCGGCAAGTCGACGTCCGGAGGTAACACTTCACAGATACTGCTCTTCTTCAACTGCTCGCACACATTCCTGGTGAAACCGTCTCGGCTGCCCAAAAGCTTCACTAATCGCTCCGTCATCGCCTCTCCCGCACAGTCAGGGACAGCGACAGATCGACCGATATCGTGAAGCAAGGAGTCCGTTATGCATGTGACATCTGCTTTGCCATGCCCAATGTCCACCACTGTTGCCGTGGTCACACCATATGCGTAGGAAGCAGCCATCGCAGAGTCCACCATAGTAAAAGCTGGCACCTTGAACTTCTCAAAGAAGAACTGCGTTATCCGCTCGTGCTCCTTGGTCGTCCAGACAGGTTCTGCTATGAGGATGATTGGGGTGTGGAACGGCGGGTTGACAGTGTTATAGACGTGAGTCATGAGCGCGCAGAAGCACTGCCAGTCGACTATCCGTCCATTCCGAATCGGCCATATCGCTCCCTCCTCAGACACGTGATCTTCCTCCCATGCTGCCTCGACGTCGGTCTCTAGATTGCCGTTTGTCGCAAGTCCGTTGACGGGTGCAGTAGGCGCTTGTGCTGGTCGCTCCTTCCGCCGGATCTTGATCGGCTCATATTCTCCGTCTTGTTGGGCAGTGAACATGCGAGAGGGCAGGCGATGGCGAGCAGGTGCGAAAGATTCGGGTAGGCCTAATTGACATAATGTAGTCTCGGATCCGGGGGCGATGATCTGGGAGGAGGTCAGGAAGTGTCTGTTGCATGGTATATCAGTACAGCAGACTCACGAACAGCTGATCTTCGCGAAAGGGCGGCATGTTTGCGAGTCGTTGAAGTGCCTGATATAAATTGCTTGAATCGCGGATTGCCAAAGTTCAATGTTGCGACGCGACAAGCTTCGCGATCAGCTGCAGGGCGGACAATTTGAGCTTAGTCATCCAAAACTGAGGCACTAGCGAGAGCACTTCCACATTCAGCCTTCCCGCCACCGTTCTATCCTCCCACTCGTGCTATCGCATCCTAGCGGATATGTTGTTCGTCTCGTCCACGACGGGCACGGAGGTTGTACTGCGGTGGCAATGGACATCCGCCTTGACAGAGTGAGACGCTTGAACAGCCAGCAACAGTTGAACCTCCTCGGCCACTCTTGCCCCGGATGACAACCACGATGATCATCGTCCGCATCCGGATCAGCGCTCGTACTCCTCCTCTGCTGGAGGTAGAAAGACTATATCATATTTATCCGTCCATACGCTACAATGGCCGCGATCGGTGGGGGTAGGTAGTGTATATATGCCCTCAAGACCACATGTAGGATACAGTAGAAAGCTCATCACACCATTCTTTTCTACCATGAAGCCCGTCATTTTCCTGTCGAGCCTACTCGGCCTAGCAGAACTGGTGTTTTCGCAGCCCACACTAACCGCTGCTCTCGACTATGGCACTTTTGCTGGTTCGTACTCGTCAAAGTACAACATCTCCTACTGGCAGAGGATACCATTTGCCGCTCCACCGGTAGGACAGAACCGCTTCCGAGCACCGCAGCCACCTGCAACCCTCACGAATGGCACGTACAACAGCACACAACCCTTTGACTTCTGTCCGCAACGGACCGTGAATGGGACAGAAGACTGTCTGTACCTAGGACTTTACGGCCGGCCATGGACTCAAGGTCAACCTCTCAGACCCGTTGTAGTCGTCTTCTTTGGTGGCGGCTTCATTGAAGGTGGAGGTAGTTTCGATCTGCCGCCTGCGGGCTATCCGGTACTGAATGCTAGCAACGAGAATGACTTCATTTTTGTCTATCCGAATTATCGTGTGAACGCTTTCGGATTCCTGCCTGGCAAGGAGATCGGCCAAGATGCTCACAGTGATCTCAACCCTGGGCTTCTGGACCAGCAGGCCTCGTTACAATGGACCCATAGATATATCGAAGCGTTTGGTGGTGATCCCAAACACGTCAGCATATGGGTATGCTCGTATGATACAAATCAGGGTCGTGGCATTGCTAATATTAGTAGGGACAATCTGCCGGCGCTGGCTCAGTCGTTGCCCAAGTCATCGCGAACGGTGGAAACACAAAACCAAAACTGTTCACCAAAGCTTTGGCATCCAGCCCGTTCTGGCCCAAGACATACGAGTACGACGCACCACAAGCCCAGTCGATATATGACACGCTTGCAAAGATGACAAACTGCACGGGCCCACAATCGCTGGCTTGCCTCAAGACCGTCGATGTCCAGACTCTACGCACCGCAGCGCTCGCCATCAGTGCCAGCCATACTTATAATACTTCTTCTTACACGTGGGCCCCAGTGCTCGACAGATCCTTCCTACGGACACCACTCTCTCAAGCTACCGCAAAAGGACTGGTAAACAGCGATTACGGCTGGGGCATGTACAATCTGCACGAAGGCGAAAACTTCATCCTACCAGCACTACAAAACGGTACTACCGAAATCTTCGACTCCTGGCTCCGCGGCTACCTACCAGATCTGTGTGAAGAGGACCTCAAACGAGTACAACAGATGTACCCCGCTATTGGAACAGCAGAGGAGATATCATACAATACCTCGTATGTACGAGCCGGACTGATCTTCCGCGATACTGTGCTGGCGTGTCCCGCTTTATGGATCGCGAGGGCAAGCCACAAGCGTTCGTATGTGGGCGAGTATACTATTGATCCGGCAAAGCATGGCAGTGATACAGAATGGGTGCGTTGGATGAGCTTCCTCCAACATGTGCTCTTGCTTCTTAACATGCTAATGATTCGCAGTGGAATCGAGTGAACGCAATCCAAACAACAGACCCTCTAATCTACAAAGGCTACGCCGGCGCCTTCGCCTCCTTCTTCCAGACCGGGGATCCTAACACTCACAGGCTCACCAATGCCTCAGAATCAGGCGTACCAGAGAGCAGACTAACGGAGGAGGAATTCGTAATCGAGGCTGATGGGTTCGCGAACGTGCCTACCACGCAATTGCAAGCGCGATGTGATTTCTGGCGGAGTGTGGCTTATGAAATACCTGAGTAGTGGGTGATGGCAAGGCATGGTACACAAGTATATTTGGATCGAATGTGATACGATTTCACGATTTACTGCGCAATATCTTCAATCCTTACCAATCCACCACCCATACCCACAGCCGCCCACCCACCACATCGTATATCCGGATTCCACGCAATGGCCGTTATCGCCGTCTTCTCCTCCGCCAGCACAAACCCAGTCGACCGACTAACAGGCACGTGCTCAGATTTAAAGCCCTCCAATATCCTGCTCAACCCTGCGCTTACCTCATCTCCCTTCGGCCTGCGCCACTCGTGCTGGAACCACATCTGCTGCCATGGCCCTTGGCGCGATCGGAGACCGTCTTGTAAGGGGTTCGTGGTGAGGACTTCGCCGTTGGCGGTTCCGATTAGGATGTATGGGTGGCAGGGACTGGTTGCTATGGTCGTGATGAGCCCTCCTACATTTGCGATCGCTTTTGACGATTGACTGAAAGCTGTAACAGTATATGACTGAACGATATTGTCATCGCCGAAAGACAACATCCGATCCAGGAATTCGTGGTATATCAGAGATGGCATGGTCAAATTATTTTTCTGCACTTTCACGGACGTTGTCTTGGGCTTCTCGCCCTCGAGACTGATATGTTTGATCCTGCCGTCTATGCCAGCTGTGACAAGGACTGCTGGCGAAAGCAGTGATGTGGCCAGTATCGAAGCTACATAGCTGTTGTGCGCCCGGATCGTCACGATCGGTTGACTGCCACCAGGTGAGGTCAAAGTCACCCTGTCCAGATCCCATATCCGTACGTTTCCATCCGAGTAGCCGACTGCGATACAGGTTGGACTCATCCAAGACACACAAGTGCATAGGCTGTCTTTCACTGACATTTGAAAGCTCGTGTCTCGTAGAAGTCGATACTCCACCGTATCGCCACTCTCTATCGATGTTACATCTACGATACGCAGCTTGCTGTCACCGGGGACAATAGCCAGAAGACCTAGAGTCTCAGTAGCAGCTGGACATGGTATCGGACACCATCTGATCGTATGGATACTGGCGAATGGAAGACACAACACAAGTACTAAGCTTGGCTGCATGGCATTGTCAATTCGGCCGTTCGTGTCGTTCATGAGCCCCCATATCTGGACAGCACACCTCAGGTCCTTATCGCCTGGTGCTCCCTGTGAATACGCATTTAGACCGTCATTTGCATCTTCCCCTACAATAATGCTCAGGTACTGATATTCAGTTATCTGACTTGGCACCCACTCAAGGCTCCGTACACGAGCGCCAAGGTTGACAATGAACCCAGACCTCGTTCCGGGTGGGACCTCGCTGTCCATACCACTACCCTGCGGACTCGCATCTCGCCAGATGGTACCAAGGCCTATACTCTGCCGTGGCTCCAGATGGAACAACTTCTGTTCATCTATCGGTCCCATGACGAAGCCACACGCCTGTGGAGCACCCAGATACTGAACAGCTTCCTCGGCGGTGACGATCTCCAATTTTTGATGAGCAGCGAAAGCTTCTTTGCCACCAGAATCGACATACCACTTCCAGCCATCCAGAGCCCGTTGCTCTCGGGCTTCATCACCCGAAGCAAAATTGTGGTGGAATCCGCCATAGCCTTCAGAGTCCTTCTGCCGACTCGGTAGTGTTAGATCCCGAGCCCAGAGACGTTTTGCAGCGGTGACGTGGGAAGTATCTCTGTCCTGTCGTATACGATGGGCTCTCGTCTCAGTCCTCAATTCGTCCGGCTCAAGTGGCGCGCCTTCGTTGACTTCATCATCGACTTCATCAGTTTCGCTAACCTCGTCGTCCTCGTCGTCCTCGTTCTCCTGGTTCAGTTCATCACTGTCGCTAGCTTCATCCAGTTCTAAAGCATCTTCGTCCACTTCCTCGACATCACCCGGCTCATCAGCCACAGCAGCATCTTCGTCCTCATCACCAACAACATCAGCTAGCTCAGGCACGCCTTCAAAAGCATCAACAGTATACTTCTTCCGCGGCGTCGTCCGCGCCGTAGACCGACGTTGCATCTGTATGAGGTCTCACACGTGATAAGGAAGAGCCAAGAGATGCGGTATGAGACACTTAGCCTTTTTTGATGGGGTGCTCAAGCGAAGTTGCTCAGGCACACCAATCAGTGAGGGCAGATGGAGCACGCAGGATCGCCTTGATTGAGTGAGATCCTTCGGTGACAAGGACAGGCCGCATTGGTAGGCACGCGACCAGCTGTCATGCGCTCTTCACGTTCATAGACAATAGCGTGGTCTTATCACCTTCACATTATTCTGAACCATAAATTAATAAAAATGTAATGCCAACCATCCCCTCCATCAAACCTCCACCGAGCGGCTCGGATCTCGGCAGGGTCACCGCACTCCACATCCACCAACTACAACAACAACAGCGCAACAGCAACGACCCGATAATCTGGCCCTACTCGACCCAGACATGCGTGATGTTGTGGCAGACTTCGCAGGGCAAGTCTTGCCTACTGCCACTCATCTGGTTTGCGCTATGGTGGGGAGGCCAGGCGACGGCGAGCTTGGGTGATCGGTTGCCGGAGTTTCGGAGTTGTGTTGCTGTATGTATGCGAATCAAAATCAAGGTCAAAAAGCTGTGGGATATTAGAGAGGATGGTGTTGGTTGACTTGTGGATTGTAGGATTGTACGAAGGCTAGTTGTGGACGGGATGGGTTGAGTATATGTATGTATGGCGACTTGCGAGACAACGAACACAAGCACGTGCTGAGATTATGATTGAACAGCATTGCAACACCAACTCCTCCTCTGGGACTGCCCATCCGAATGCGACTACACATGCCAACACATCGTAACGGAAGAGCGACTATCCCGTGACCCACCCTACCTCGAACCCATCCTCCAATACCACGGCAAATGGCCCTTCTACAGCTTCCTCGGCATGCAAGAACCCTGCAGTGTCCTCTTCTCATTATTCAATCTCCTGGCGCACGAATACGGTATTGCGAAGGTGAAAGAATACATACCGGCCAGCTATAGACTACGGCGATACTATCTACTCTTTGGGTATTTCGGTCTGGCGAGCTGGACCTTTAGTATGATATTCCACACCAGGGACTTCAATATCACGGAGAAGCTGGATTATTTCGCAGCTGGCGCGAGTGTTATGTATGGGATGTACTACTCGCCCATCAGGATCTTTCGTCTAGACAAGCCGGACGCCATCAATGGCAAGACTGGGACTGTCTTACGCCTGTGGACGATAGTGTGTGTGTCACTTTACCTAGCACACATCGGCTACCTAACCTTCGTGCGCTTCGACTACACGTACAACATGGCAGCCAATGTCGTCGTCGGGATCGTGCAGAATATCCTCTGGACATGGTTCTCCGTGCAGCGATTCAGGAAAGTGGGCAGGCTATGGGCTGCCTGGCCGGGTCTGATCGTGGCTTGGTTGATCTTGGCCATGAGTCTGGAGCTCTTTGATTTCCCGCCTTGGTGGGGAATGGTGGATGCGCATGCTCTCTGGCATCTTGGGACGGTTGGGCCGACGATCTGGTGGTACAAGTGAGTACTGACTTCAGCTTGAGTCCTTGATGGTGCAGTGCTGATGTTTTATAGCTTCCTTATCAAGGATGCGCAGGAGGACTTGCAGAGTGTCAGGTTGAAGGCTTGACTGTGGTAGACAGACCTTGTATATAGCAGCAGGAGAGGATGTACATACTCTCGAGCACAAGGTCCCTCACGAGCGAACATCAGCTCGTGCTCGTGCACATGTAGGATCCTAGACAACGACTTCCCTGCCTGTTAGCGGGGCTAAACATATATTCTGAGTGGGGCATGCAGGCACGCTTCCGTCTCCCAAACTCTCACCGCTAGCGCCGTATCCTACTTGCGGCAACCACTACAAAGACTAATATCCTTCCACCGAACGTGAGTTTCGATTATCCCACTCCAACGATTCGAGTCTGTCACGTGCCATAAGATGTGCTAATAAGATCTGCGGAAGCGTGGTGAAACACATTCCTGCAAGCTTCCTCCTCACACGACTCTTCATGCAGAGATATGGCTCCTGATCTCAACACTATGCCACTGTCGCCTCGATCACCTGATCTAGATCGTCCGATTCAAATCCCGAACGGACAAACATCGTCGGCCACACCCTCACGTAGAACATCCCGAGTTATGGGCCCTCCACCAGCTCCCGCTCCGGGCACGACCTCGAATCTTGCTCCCCAGACACAACCACCACTACGTAATCCCATGAGCAGTGATGGGGTGGATGTACCGCTCCGACATCCACGGCCACTCACGGCGGCAGAGTTATATCTGGAGTGTGAGAAAGAGCAGGAAGCAGTGGTGGGTGATATCTACTGCGATTACAAGAGCACACGATTACAGATGCTGACAGTGCACAGGTCAACCGCCTCACACGCGAGCTCACAGCCCTACGAGCACAATCCGCTTCCGTGGCTAGCAATGCCTCTCACTCCTCAACCTCCACCACCGCCTCGCTCCTTCCCATCGACATCTCAGATCCAAACCCCAACCACCAGATGACTGGCCCAACTCACCCGACACCCTCTAGAAGACACCGCTCCTCCTCTTCCGTCAGCGGAAGAAGCATACCCACCCCATCGACAAGCGTCTCAGCACCAGGCAGCGGCATCGCCCAAGCAGGCAGCACAGCAAGCGTGCCCATCGCAGGCCAATCCCAAGCTTCCGCCGACCGAGCAGCAGCAGCAGCAGGAGGCTCCACCTTAAGCCGCCAGCCCTCCGTCTCCGCCTCCGGCGCATCGACACCCGCCCGTCAATCCCTAGACATTACACGCCACCACGGCGGCCCACCATCCGCAACCCTTTACACGCTCCCACACCGGCCCTCCCTGTCGCGGGAAACATCGCACGTCTCAACCGTAAACCCATCATCATCCACTCAAGCCATCGCCGCCACACCAGTCCCGCAAACCAACCCCTCACCAGCACCACAATCACCAAGCGCAAGTGTGAATTCAGCCATGCAACACTACGCCGACACAGCCGCCTACCGCACGGAAATGGAGATCGTGAAAGCGGAAAACGATATGCTACGCCAACGCGTCCGAGCACTAGAACGCGCCTTACGGACGCGAAGACGCGATAGCAGTCAGAGTGATGTCACGCGTTCCGAACTCTCGAGTAGAGTACCTAGTGCCGCCGGTACGGGTGGGAATACAGCTATCCATGCTAGTCCAGCTGCTGTGGCTGCATGGGCAGGTGGTGTAGGTGGTGTGGCGGGACCGAGGGAGAGGAGCGAGAGTCAGAGTACGACTGCTAGTAGTCGGCGGGGACCGGCTGTGGATGAGGAGGTGAGGGTGGGGGAGAGTGCTCAGAGCGCTGGGATTGGTGGGAGGGGCTAACTGGTTGCGTGGAAAGTATTTTAGGCGTTATGAGGGATCAGTTGGCAATGAGTTCATGATTATGAGCGTTCTTCTGTGAGCGATGTAAGGTGTTTTGGCGAGATTGACATCAAGGATCGAGATACTGCGAATGGGAACGGCAAAGGGATTTTCAAGCTTGGTCACGTTTCTTGGAAGCGATCGAATGGGAGGCAGATCAGCTGTGTTGGTACAGCAGAATCTATCCTTAAGTAAGGATCAAGACTTCTTCTCTTCGATTCTATGACTTCCACTGCCCCTCCTCAATCATGCTCGCCACATCAAGCACTCCCTCATCATCCCCAAACTGCCCCATAACCTGCACGCCCACACTCCCCACATCCGTCTGCTCCAATCCCTTAGCCTCCTCCTCAGACAATCCCACAGGCATGCTAATAGCGGGTAAACCAGCCAGACTAGCGGGTACGGTGAAGACGTCATTCATATAGCTCTCCACCGGACTCTGTCGCTTTACCTCCTCGATCGTGGGGGGGAGGGTAGGGGCGGTGGGGGTGATGATGACATCCACACCTTCGTCTTGCTCGCCGCCAGTAGAGTCGGAGTCAGGGACAGAGTGAGGAGGATCGAGCAAAGGATTAGCCAAAGCAAAAACCCGATCAAAGTCCCGCTGAACCAGTCTCCGACCTTTCTGCGCTTGGATGAAATAATTATCCCTAGCCTCCGAGCTCAACGTATAAGCCCCCAGTAAGATCCGGCGCTTGACTTCTTCTCCAAAACCTTGACCTCGAGTCTGTGCGTAAAGTGGGAGGTTATCCCTAGGCGAGGAGTCGGGATCAGTTGGTCGAGTACCGTAGCGTACACCGTCGTATTTCGCTAGGTTTGAGGAGGCTTCGGCGGGCGCGAGGACATAGTAGGCTGAGAGTGCTTGTTTGGTAGAGGGCAGGGAGATGGGGTGGAGAGTGTGGCCGACGGATTGCAAGCGCTCTAGGGTGCGGATGTAGGTTGAGCGGACCAAGGGCGAGAGTTCCACGATATTGTATTCGAGCGGAACACCAATCCGCAGCACACCCCCCTTCTTCCTCCTCCTCCTCCTCCTCCTCCTAACCTCTCGTGCCTCCTCAATCCGCTCCCTCACTCTCATCGTCAACGAACTCGGATCCCTGCCGTCCCATCCACGCACAACCCCAAACACCCCGCTCACATCCCCCAGCCTCCTCCCCAAAATCCCAACCGTATCGAGAGAATGCCCATAAGCCAGCACTCCCCACCTCGACACAACCCCAAAACTAGGTTTAAACCCCACCACCCCCAAATAAGCCGCGGGCAACCTCACCGAGCCCCCCGTGTCCGTCCCCAGCGCCGTCCAACTCCGTCCGGTAAGGACTTCGACGGCGCTACCGCCACTACTGCCGCCTGGGGATAGCGGGATGCCGTTTCGAGAGTAAGGGCTAAGTGTAGGTCCGTGAGAGGAGGACTGGGTATGGGATCCCATGCCGAATTCATCTAGATTTGTTTTGGTGGAGATGGTGTAGTCATTTTCGCGCAAGAGGCGGACGACGGTGGCGTCGAAGGGGGAGGTGAAGCCCGCCAAGATATTCGAGGCGACGGTGGTGGGGAAGTCTTTCGTGGCGATGTTGTCTTTGATCGCTACTGTTTTAGCTGTCTGGGTCGAGGAGGAGGGGGAGGGAGCATGCTGGGTGATGCAAGCATTGAGCTCTTCGTACGGTCGCGAGGTTGTGACATGGTGTCTTGTGTTTGATCTGGGAAGGCGTCTGCTCGCAGGCCGCAAGCAGAAGCGAGCTGAGGGCATCACATAACTGATGCGTGTAAGTTGGATTGGATGAGAAGTGGAAGAGGTCATGTACATCGATATCGGGTCAAACTCGGGGAACACGAAAGTAACACGACACATCGTCCACAGACTCTGCGATCGCATGACATTTGAGAAATGCCTGGCGGTGGGTAGGGCGATGATGATGGAATGAAGTCTGTACATCATACTGTACTACTCTACCTAGCTATTTATACGCTAGCCATACCACCATAGCATACCAAGCTAACAATAATGATCATCCCACCGTCCTTTACTCCATCCCCCCAACAAACCCCCTGAAATGAAACCTTGCCCTCTCCGGCTGAGGCGGTGTCCCATCAGACGCAGGCCCACTCTCATCACCCTCATACCCACTTTGCGGTGAGCTCACGACCACCTCCTCGTTCTCGCTAAACAGAGCAAGAGTATCGTCCAGGGTATCATTCGAGCAGACACGATCCTTGCTGTGCTCGGATCCTGGCACGGTAGGCGAGTCGTTCTGTCCTGAGGCAGCACATGATAGTTCGTGAGCTTGAGCTGGGACGGAGGCCTGGAAATTCAGCTTCTCCCACTCCGTCAAGCAAGCCGGAGAACTAGTCGGAACTGCAGCATGAAACTCGTGACTCGCATCATCGTCCGGCTGACTCGAGGGCGATGGAGAATGCGCAGTAGTAGGCTCCATGAACGGATCTCCAAGCGAATAACCAACTTCAGTAGCCTCAGACCCGCCATCGAGGCTTTCGGTGACATGCTGAGGAGTGGGCGTGGAAGGACCACCAGCTTCGCCGTCGGAAGTATTGCCCAGCCAGCTGCTTATGGTGAATTTGTACATCAGACCACCCACATCCGTTGAGCGGATACCACTCACTCTCCCGCTCGCTGGGCTGGAGTCCTGAGAGTTGTTGACGGCTCTCGCAAGGACTGGTACGAGAGGTGTGACGTTCGATGGACTGCCGGAGACATCATTGGCATATTCATAGTTCGGTAGGTCGATGCTGCTGGCGTCATCGGCTGGAAAGAAGAGCTGAGTCTTGAATTCGTCGTAGTCCGTGATGATTGAGTCTGTGTCATCGTTCCGGGGGGCAGAGTGCAGTTGGTCGATGATCTGCTCGTCGTCTTCACCAGCAGCTTCATTGACGCGCGTATGGTGTGCTTTATAAGAGTGACCTTCGTCGATATTATGCATGAGAACGTCCTGGTCTTCTATGGCTGCGGCCTTACCCTTGCCCTTGCAGCTTTGATGATTCTCCAAGGAGTTCGGCCCATGATTTTCGGAAGAGCACTCTGCAGATTGCTGGCCATCTCGACGCGGTGTAGCGCACGGAAAGATCGGTTCCATGTCAGGCGGACACGTACTGATAGTGGTGGCCGACAGCAAATCGCGATGCGGTCGTGGACGATGAGGAATCTCAAGCGGAACTGGAACGAGACGTATGGTTGGCGTGCCATCAAGATCCGACTGCTCCTCGTCAAGCCCTTCAGGCGATGCGTGGCTGATCTCCATAACCTGAGGACTTTTATGGGTCTCACCACGAACTTCAGCGGCGTTGTCGGATGCCACATCGAGCGCATCCATGGTGCCTTGGGTCCAGTGCTGCTCTACCTCGTCTGCTGCATGCGCGATCTCAGCTGCGGTAGCGAGGGCCTCCATAGAATCGTTCGCACTGTTTGGTGGCACGGTTGAGTGGTGAGGGTCACGAGCAAGGGCATCAATTGAGCTCACTTGACGTAAGCTTTGGGCACTTTGCTTGGTTGAGCTCTCGGAACAGTCCACGCTGCGTTCGAAGATGGCTGACTTCTCACTGTTCCTGCCATCGAGCTCCAAGGTGAGAATCGTCCCGGGCATTGGTGTTGTGGGTGCATCGCGTGACAGCATCAGATTGGGCCAGCCAGGTTCCATAGCAGGCGGGGGCAGCTGTAAGGTCAAATCCAAGGACGGCGGTCCTACAGTATCAAGTTCTTCTCGAGTCTTCGCACTGGCCTCCATTCCCGGAGGGACACATATTCCACGGTCGTCTGGTAAGCCGCTGGTAATTTCGTTCAGGTCGAGGCAATCCGCTTTGCTGTCCCGTCGCATATCTTCACCAAAAGGTGGAGACATCACGCACAGGGGTGAGAGGTTGAGAATTAGATGTGGCGCTGTAGACGATGGTATACCAATCGGCTTAGTGGGCGATGGCGGCAGTGCAGGCAGATCATCAAGATTGCAAGGATTCTGCCTCTTGAGGCTCACTGCACGGCCGAATCGCCGATTTCGTATGCTGCCAACCAGAGTGCCTGCAAGGCTCACCCGTCTATGATGAGGTGTCGCTTGCGGATCAGCTTTTCCGTCTGTGAGAAATTGTTCCGGATCTCTAGGGCTCCCGCCTTCCTCGTTGAGATTGCCGTACGTTGATTTGCTAATACTGCTTCGGTGGGAATGCTGGCGTGGAAAGGCATGACGAAGCGAGGTCGCCATGGCTTTTGGTGAGAAGGTATTGTGGCGTTGCAAGGGCTTGGTTGGAGTGGTGGGCCGCAGAGCCTCGCCAGTGCTCTCTGACTTGGCTTGCTCTGAGAAAGACATTTGCGGAGTGGTGTCGCTGGAAGGTGTTCTGTATGGTTTCAGCGATAGACTCATGGACGAATCTCCGCAGAGTACGCTCGCGAGGGCCGAAAAGAAAAGCATCAAAGACTTACTTGGCTCCATCTGAGGTAGAGGAATCACTACGGACATATTCGATGGCACCCTTGATAGCCATAGCACCTTTGCGGATGTTGCCACCGATGTTGAGCCATGAGCTTTTCTTCTTGGGTATCGTGCTCTTGTCGAGAGTGTTCTGTAGAGCGTTGTGGGCAGCAGATCCGGTTCCTGAAGTCAGGTCGACTGCATCTTGTGGTTCGAGCAGCGGTGCTTTGCTGCTCTTGCGATTCATGCTGTCGAGATCGATGCTTCGGATGAGGCGTTTCTCTGTCTACGATCTTCGCTAGGAGGAACGGTGACATGGTACCACAACAAACAAGGGACGTACGTGAGAAAGGACTGCCGTACATAATTACGCTTACCTGGTGAATCATGTACACAGTGGCGGCAGTTGCAAGCGATGCACGGTAGGAACGAACTTGAGCATGGAGCGGTAATCTCTACGTACGATCCATAGAAACATTATATGAACCATCATGTGATGCGGTATTCTCGTGGGTACATCGAGGAATGCCCGTACAGAGCTTGGTGGGCCTTCAGAAAGGCCCATGGTTCGGCCGAATCAGTTGGCCTGATATGGGAAATCCTCGTTTGCATCTCGAGAGCAAGATTCCAGGAGTCGCTGTGCGGGACGAGCCTTACGATCGATTCTTCCGGTAGGTAAGTACATCCGAAGATTGGCATGTCCCGGCGACAGAGTTGATAAATCAGGAGGCGAAGGAGAGATGGAACATATGAAGTGAAGAACGCCGCAGCGGGTGCTTCCGAAACGCGGCTTCAGCTCCGCGAGGCAGGCGCGACTTTCTTTGGAGCGAGACACACCTGCCACTTTTCGCGAACACATATTAGTCTCAGCAAGACACCTTCGTACATACTAGATCTCGGTTAGGAACCATGGCGAATCGCAATCGCAAGAATAAGGGCCAACCCCAAGACAAGGTCGCAAATTCCCTCGATGAAGTGCTGCAAGCGAGTAAGTAGATATGCCGACGATTGAGAGCGAAATAGATGGGCTGATATGATGCAGGTCGGAAGGAGCGCGGTGCCAACTTGGCCCAAGAAATGCTTGGCAAGAACCCGCAGAAGCTTGCGCAGGAAATGCTAGGGAAGCGGCCAAAGACAAATCCTCCCGCAAGACCGGCAGGCCCAACTCCCATGCAAGGATCACTTGCCAGCAGAGTCGGTATTACGAAGGTACCATCCTCTCAAAAGCAGCTTGCCAACCTCACCTGACCTCGACTCCAGAGAAGCAACTCCCTTCCTCGCACCAATAGCACAGGTGCTCCTCGCAACCCACGACAACCCTCACATCTTGGTCGATCAGCAATCCCCAACAATTCCCGACCTCAGAACAGCCGTGCCGAGACCCACGTGATCAATATTTCCTCCGACCCATCCGTCCCTGCTAAGAGCAACGGCTACAGTCAAAGAACTACGATCGACAACGGCGGCAATGGGCTGAGCATAAGAGGCGCGGCTGGAGGGCCGTACATCGTTCGGGCACAGAACTTTGCACCAGGCACCTCAGCTGCGGATATTGAGAGTGTAATGTTGAACGTGGGCGGGCAGATGAATTATTGTAAACTGGTCAGCGTTGCGACAGCAGCAATGGTGATCGCAGAGATGAGCTTCGTGGATCGATCGGGTGCGGATGAGGTGATCAAGACGTTCAACAATAAGAAGGTAAGCTTGGAGCGCGTGCAAGCATGTAACCAACATCAATTGACTAATACCTCCTTACAGGCGGATGGTCGCGTGCTCTACGTGTACATGCAATCCGAGATCGGCGAATCGGCCCATGCGGAAATCAGCGACAAGATCCAAGCAGCACCCACCGAAGAGCCATTGCAAGCTTTCGTCGACACAACAGGCGACACAGCAATGGAAGTAGACGAGCACGCAGACGCCCGAGCAGCAGAAGACAGGCAGCGCGAAGAGCGGAGACGAGAGCCGCGCCCTCCGCCCTTGGGACCTAGTCAAAGACCAGCAGACGACTACCCGAGACGCGCAGAGCCGGCCTACCAAGACGGGAGGTATGGGTACGATGGCCAAGATAGAGGTTATAGAGGTGGTGGTGGCCGAGGCGGTCGTGGAGGAGGGTACCGTGACGAGGGTCGGATGTATTCTGATCGTATGCGACGTGGTGAGGGGCAAGGCTATCGCCGATAGGATGGGTGGTAACCTGACAGCCTTTTGCTCACTACGCGACCCGGGGCAAATAGATATTGCTCGTGTGATAGCGCAGCGTGCGAACTGTAGCGTGCGAGTGGGTTTGTACGATCAGCTGCAGCCCGATGTACAATAGCGAAGATGGCAGAGGGTATATTGTATATGCAGTACGCATGCAACAAGTCTTGCGAAACCACAATATTTCATGTCCAAGCTTTCGTCTTGCGTCTGTGCACGGTCATGGCCAGAACTTGACTTCACCTCCAGTCTTGTTGCCCTGACATGCATGTGAAGTGAGTGTGTATGGTCGCGATCCATCCCATCGTTTCAAAGTCATGGCGAACGAGCCGGAAAAAACAGCCCCTGCAGATAGCGAGACACAATGGTCCGCTCAACATTATGAAGAAGCACTAGCACATCTCGAGCGCTTGTCTGAGCAGGTACGCCCCGCAGCAGACATATACCCTCTTCAAATACAAACACGCACAAACACATAGACTGAATAAGCAGAGACTAATCCAACACAGCTCGATGGCCTCCGCTCAACACTACCCTCACTCATCTCGCCACTCTTGCTGTCGAAAGGCAACAAACCGCAAATGTTTGCAGCGATCAAGAAAGCGGCTGTGCAGTCAAATGACCAGCTGAGTACTTTTCGCGGGGAGTGGAGTTCTGAGCATACGCAGCAGTTGTTTGCGAGGGGGAGGGAGAGTTTGGGGAGGGAGGGGGATTTGAGTAAGGGGATGGGGCGGGGGGTGGTGGGGTATGGATGGTCTAACCAATGATTATCGCCTTCTCGGCCATTACGACTCTATGAAGCGACCACTTACCAAGAGGATCTCTAATCCCTCGGCCACGGCCTCCCTCCCGGGTACCGGCCAGCCCACTGAGGCACCCGCGTAGTCCAATTCCCATAATAATCCCTAGAACTCAACGGCAAACTCCCACTCTTCGCCCCCGGCGCCCAATCGACATTCGTCCACACATTCTCCTGGTTCCGCCACGCCTTCCGCGGCGACAAGAACTCCCTCGGACGGAAATCATACATCGGCTCGTGCATCCTATCATGCGTCCACGTCATATTCCGCACCGGCATCTCGTCGCAAGCCCGCCAATCCATATCGTAAATCCTGCGATCCAGAATTTCTTTCGCCGTCAGCCCCCACCCAGACCACTGATGCCGCTGCGGCCGATCGCGCATAAGACTGCGTTTATCCCCGGACATCGTGAGGAAGACGTCCGGCCCTTCACCCGTCAAAGCATCTTTCATGCGGCCTAGAGCACCAGTCCGCTTGCCGTCACAGGGGCGGGTGAAGTAGTAGTTTGGTTTGAAATGGTTGAGTTTGCGGTCGCCTTGCCACCAGCCACCGCCGCGATCGGGCCGGTGTTCTTTGAAGGGTAGTTCTGCTGGGGCGTTGCGACGGGGACCGCGATGGGCGTGCGTGAAAAGCGGTGGCCAGCCTGGATAGCGCCAGTTCCATTCTTGCTGGAAATCGCCGCGGGGCTGTTGGGTAGGGTAGTAGCCGGTGGTCATGGTAGCTTTAGGGGACTGTAAAAGGCTGGACAACAGGTTTCCTGACTTGTGAAGTACGATCAATGTATATTTGCACGAGATGAAAGAATCCCACTGTCAATGTTTTTCGTGGGCTTCAAGCATCATTGCGTTTGTCCAACAGCTAGTTCTAGCAACCACGGACGAAAGAACAAGCTTCATCTGTTTGTAGCCCAGCGACAAGCTTTGTCTAATTCGCAATTCTACCAGACTGATCATGCCATCTGACCAGACCACATCATACACAGACACCCTCAAACCGCCCCAAGTCATCCACTCTCCCACTCAATAAGCCCCCATCTCCCTCCCAGCATTAGCAAGCATCTCCCACACCCGCCCTGGCAACCTATACCGTATCAACCCCGCAAAAACCACCGTATCCTTCGCCATCTGCGTACACCTCCCCATCGCCTCCCTCTGAAACCCGGTCTCGAACTCCGCTTGCCGCAAACGATCGATGTTGTTTGAGCAGGCTACCACGGTCCAGAGCATCACGTGACCGATTGTGCGGGCGAGGACAGGAGGTAATTCATTGAAGGATTGGGCTTGGGTGCGGATGCTGGAGAGGTGGCCGGAGGCTGTGGTGGGGAGGAGGGAGGAGGTGGAGATTTGCTGTGGATCTGTGTTAGCAACGTGCCCTGTACAGTGGATGATTTTAGTGGTACTTACATCAATACACTCGGCCCATTTCCCCTGCTCCAGCAGTTTCCGCGCAGAAGCCAAGGTAGCAAGTCGTGAAGTAATCTCTAGATTCTCCGCCTTGATCTTCGTGACGTAGACATCATTAGACATGTACAGATTCCGCATACTCAATGCCAGTTCAAGCGGATCATCGATAGCAGTTAAGCTCAGACTGCTTAAACGTGGATCCTGTTGTTGCTGCTGTGGTGCACGAGGCTTTAGCGGTGTAAGATGTGCCGGCTGCTCGCCTAGCTCAGTTGTAAGGTAGACCGAGACGGCGTCATTAACGATCTCAATCACCTTGTCGTAGTCCTCAGCCAGGTGGAACAAGAGAGCAGCATCCGTAGTCCTGCTCTGCTCTTCCGCCGTACGAGCCGCGACGAGTGTGATCTGCTTGAGGAAGTCACGCTCTTTATCCAGCTTGATAAGCCGAAGACGCTGCTCAACAGCACCCTTGATTCGTTGACCATCTGAGCGGATATCGCCAAGCAGCTGTGCAAACTCACGAGTCTCCAGAATGACTTCGATAATCGCCTGATAGCACAACTCCTTCTGACTCTTACCGATCTCACCCGTCAGATCAGCGTTCAAACATATCAAGGTCAGGTAGTCCACCGCAGCCGTCGCATCCGCAGTCCTGAAGTCGCGAGTATACAGGCCAATAAGACTGCCAAAAGCGATCTGCGCTTGCTCTCGTGTCGTATACGTCAACAGATCGTCGTTGGTCAAGTCGCTGCTGACCCGCAATAACCCGTAGAAGTCCAAGGCAATCGCAAAGTGCGTAGCCGAGACATAACTATGCGCATACAGATCCGCCACGGCTTTCTCGAACGCCCCAGCCAGAATCTGCATGAAAAAGAGCGTGGTCGGGGCATTTGCGATGTCACTACCAGCGCCAAAGTACCTCTCGCCAATCTCCTTGATGCTCTGGCGCAGATCCTCGAGGCCAAAGGACTCGTGTGCCATCTCCTCTGAGCGCTGGAATTCCCGTGCCAGAGCGAATTGAAGCCATAGCCAGTCCATCATATCGTTATTGATCGTGTCGAGGTTGCGACGGGTTAAATCACAGCGACCGATGATCTTGTAGCAGACCATGCGGTACGGGTCCAGTGAGTCCTCAGGAGCTAAACGTGTACGTTGCGAGTACTCATTGTTGACCGCCGTCTGCATCTCGGGGGGGAGTCGACGCTCAGAACTCTTCACGAAAGTGCGAAGATAGTTGTTAAACTTGCGATCGATCTGCTTGAAAGCTGCAGCATTCTCTTCAAGATACTGCACGGACTCCTCGTACAGTCCACTGCGGAGAAGGTAGAAAATGACCGCCCAACCATAATCACCATTAATATCTTGCAGCTTCTCCACTTCAGCACCAAGCTCCTTCCGTGCAGCACGAACGCGAACGTAGCCCTTCACTTCGGCAACAGAAGTAGGCACGCCGCCGATATTAGCTTCGCGTGGATTCTTCGCCACGGTAGTCTTGAGTGCACTGTAAAAGCTCCTCTCCAGATACGAGCGCGAGCCATTGAGGATACGCTCACGCATCGCAATCGAGCCCTTCGTCCTAGAATTGTCCTCGAGGTAATCGCGAGCGAATTGACGCTCCTTAGGTACAGCAGGGTCGGCCAGACTATCCTTGGAAGTATCCTCGCCGGTGATTGAGACGAGAGCCTTGTAGGCACTCACCAGCATCGAGGTATCCTCGTTCGTGGGGTCCTCCTCGACTTCAGCGAAGCGAGTCAGAATCGGGTATGCCTTCTCCTGTATGCGCGCCACATTCAGATCCTTGACTTTACCACTATACTTGTCCTGCTTTAGCCTCTGGGTGCGATCTTCGGGCGCAGGCCTGAATCCATCGGCAGGCAACTTCTCCGCCACATCGTTGAAAGTGCTCTGACGCATGCCGTTTGAACCCGGAGCACCAATGACAGAACGAGATGCGCTTGCAAGGCCGAAGGTAGAACCTTGGAACTTGCTTCGCCTCGACGATCTTCCAAAGCTACCAGTGTCTGCGACAGAGCCCGCAGGTATGTCGTCACTGGTCTCATCAGGCTTTCGCAGACCGAAGTGCACATCGATCCGGTTTCTGTATCTCTGCCAGTCGATGGGCTGCATGTGTAAGGCCTCATCGACCATCTTGTCGAAATCCTGCTGTGCAGCTTCGAGTCGGGTATCGATCATTTTTTGAAAACTGCGTCTGTGGTAGTCGCCTAGGAAGTCCTTTACGCCGGAGAGCTGACTATAGTCTTGCGAGTGAGAGATGGAGGGCCGGGTGACGGATGTGGTGGTGTCCATCAGCTCTTCAATATCCCTCAGTGACTGACCCACATTCACTCCAGAAGCAGCGAGGACATATGGTGATCGTGAATCTCGCGCAGCCTGTCCTGCACTCGGCCCGCCTTGTCCGACATTGCGTACCTTGCGCGCAATATCTTGAAGTCCATACTGCAGCTGTGGTAGCCCCAGATTCTCATCAGCCACTCTTTTGCTGCCCTTGTCAAGCAAAGCCTGGAAGTACGAAGGTTGTGCAGCCGGGGCGCCCGGATTATCGTATCGCTCGATTATTGGTGCTACTTGCTGGGCAGGAAGGATGTCGTTGCCAAACACGCTAGCATTTCCACCTTGTTGTGCTTGGGAGTTTGCTGTCGAGGCGAAAAGCTGGCCCGGTCGTTGTGGAGCAGTCATAGTCACGTTACCGAAGAGGCTCGTGCTGCTTGCCGGTGCATTGCTGTTACCGAAGAGGCTGGGCCCGGTGGTGTTTTGAGGCCTCGCTGCTGCTCCTGAGAACAGGCCAGTGCCAGCAGGCTGTGACGGTGCAGCCGTGTTGCCAAACAGCGCACCACCTGCCGATGTTGTGGTTGTAGTGTTACCGAACAGCCCACCTCCAGCACTCGAAGCCGCAGGTGCAGCTCCAAACAGTCCTCCCGCCGGAGCAGCATTCGTGGTAGCCGGTCTCGAAAACAGCCCTCCAGATCCAGCATTGGAGGTCCCCGTTGTATTCCCAAACAATCCTCCAGCAGCAGCTTGACCGCCAGCCGCCCCTAAGCCCCCAAACAACCCACCACCACCAGGCGCACTGCCCGTGGCAGCTGTGTTACCACCACTAAATAATCCTCCTCCACCCTGTGCTTGCCCACCCGCCTGCGAATTATTCGGCGCGCCAATCCTGTCGAAAAGACTCCCCATCTTGCTAAACCTGCTCTGCTACCTTTCCAAAGCCTTCAGCACACCACGCAAGCAATGCCTAGGAAGAACAAGAAACAATTGACGCGCCGACACCGAACGCGTGCTGTAGCTGTTTGTACGGGGTAAAGCCTCCAAAAGTTCGCGCTGCAGGTGCGCCGTACCGTAACTGTCGCGACTAACGGGGAAGCGTAGCGGACTTTCTTCCGCACTCGGCCGAGATTGAGCCGACCAGCGGCTTTTGGCCTGAATTGTTTTTGAGGACGGACTTGGTAGGAGACATGATGGTGAATGTGTCCGCGATATATACCGATCAGGGAATGATGAGTGTCAAAAGCAAAGGTAGACATCTTCGGTATGAGCAGATGGTTATACACCTACTGCAACGACAATAGGACACGATCGCTATTGTCGCCACAGCCCCTCAATAATGGCAATATGTGAAGTGAGGTCTGGCGATGTGGTTGCTAACTAAAAGCACGTCTCGCCGAAGCTCATACTCCTCAGCTCGAGAGCATTGAAATTGGGCGGTGGCTTTTTGCGCTGTGCCATACTTCATTCATATAAGGCAGCCACGTCGCTCAAATACAGCTGTCGTCTCTGCGCCTATGTAATTACAACCTTCAGCTCGTTTCCACCCAGCACAGTAATCGTACGATGCCCAGCTATTGGGAGGCTAATCTCTGCAACACATTGGCCGACGTCATCGTGGACAGGTCAGTCAGTTACTCATGGCCTGCAAATCGCCTGCTATGACTGAAATAAAAGCCACGAGCAGTGTTCTTACCGTGGGCATAGTCTGCAGCTATGTCCCTCAACTCTCCAGACTGCACGAGCGCCACAACACGCAAGGCCTATTCTCCCTACATGTTCCTCTTCCGAGTCTTCTTCAGCAACGCCCAGCTCTCGCAAATGATCCCCATTCTCGCCGCCGCCTACCCAGATGAGAGACGGCGTGTGATTCCGCGGATCGTAGGCGGACGCTTAAGAGGCCTGCGAGCTGTTGGGGCTATCCTTGGAGGCATACAGATCTTGCTTCAATGGTGTTGCTCCGTGACTGTGTACAGTTTCCGGCAATCTGCTATTACAGTTGAGTGCCAGCTGATCAGCATGCCTGGTCTCGTAAAATTCGCACAAAAGGACACCACAAGCTTCGTACTCAACCGGACGATC
This sequence comes from Recurvomyces mirabilis, assembly GCF_035927965.1. Classification (NCBI taxonomy): domain Eukaryota; kingdom Fungi; phylum Ascomycota; class Dothideomycetes; order Mycosphaerellales; family Teratosphaeriaceae; genus Recurvomyces; species Recurvomyces mirabilis. The sequence continues at coordinate 243,455 of NW_027041967.1, read as the reverse complement.
TCGAGCCTCGCATTCTTGCACTTCGTAATCGTCGTAATCCCGATGGCCGTGATCTTCCTGCCAAAACGCTCAGAAGCCTCATGGGGAACAGAAATACCGGCATCATTCATCAGCTTTTCCAAACTGGCCGTCGCTCCGACTTTTGTGATCCTGCAGTTCTTTGCGCAATACTGGACTACGCGAAGCAGTCAAACCAACCACCCAGGAGCTCTGAGTCTGCTCGCCATTGAACTTCAGATGCTGTCCATGGCTCTATTAGCAATAAGGTGGTTCCAGCGGATTGGTCGTCCGCCTTGGGGATGGCGAATGTGGTGCTCTGAGTTCTGGTGCCTGCAAATGTGGTATAAGTGGGCGTTTCCCGCGATCAACTATGCCTTCTATGCCCTTGGATGCGCATTCCTGCTGCTCTGTCATATCTGTCATCCCGAAAGTGGGCTGGGAGGATGGTATGACGAGCGAGCACCATTGTTGGGCCGAGCGAGAGACGATAGTTCTGCTCTATCTACAGTACAACCTGCCTATAGCGACATTCCGAGGCTGTAAGATAAGCTAAATAAACGAACAACACTAACTAGCTAAATTAATAAACAACACCAACTGCTCAGCTTAGTTCGCTTAATGACCACCTTGGTCGAAGGCGGCGAGGATGGCTATGCCAGTGATGATATGGTGACTAGATAGCCTGATCCTGCTCATAGTTTGGACACCGCCTGGGGGGAAGTATGACAGTGGACAAGTCCCGCCTACTTGCTACATGGTGCTTGATGCAAAGTACGCGAAGGAACAATAAATGAAGGTTATGGTTATGAGATTGGAGGGCATTTTCTCGCGGTCTAGCTAAGCACCTCCGACGCAGATACTCTTCCATGACTTCTTCACATTAGCCGTGGCCGCGGTCGACTCAGTCCGCGACTCGATGCTTTTTACGATTCCCCCTGATAGTGCTACCAGGCTACCAAACATAATGCTGGCAGCATAAGCTGGTACCTGAACCTCTGCATTGCCTTCTCCAGCCTCGGCGACCAGACTGGAGATCGTTCCACAGATGTCCGACGTCCAAGCGAACGGATCCTGGCTTTCTTTGGCATCAACAACAATTGCTAGGATGGCGAGAACCGCGTTGACCACCACCTTCGCCTTAGGTGGACAGCCTGGCATCAAGTCACCAGCGGCACCAAGGACGAAGGCGACCCAACGAATGGCATACATATTCCAGTCTTGGCCATCGTCGGTTACTGGCCAAGAGAAGAGAGCTTTTACAGCGCAGGTACCCAAGCTGACCTTTTGCAGATACTCATTCTTGCTACCATTGGCCTTGGCTGCGTCGCAAACGGTACCGACTATGGCCGCAAATGGAGAGATACACCCCTCGGCAAGAGAGAAGGCCTTCAACTCTGGTGGGGCTTTGTATTCCTCGTCCTGCTTGTTCGTGACAGCGAGCTTGCCAGATGTCTTCGCCGCAGTCAAGTTGAGCGGAGAACCGGATCCGAGCCATTTGGCGACCTTCGCTGGAAATGCTGGGTCGTCAAACCCATTGTTGAATTGGTCGGGCGTCGTGCCTGTGGCAAGCTTGACCACAGTCACTGCCGGGATGGCGAGGAGGAAGGCGGATGCATTCATGACAGTAAATGGCTCACTCGAGCCAAATAGCTCGCACATGAAGTCCCACAAGGCACCGATGACAGGTATGTCCAGTTCCTCCTCCAGAAGACCAATTATGTCCTTCAAGATGTCTTCCGCGAAGTGCAAAAAGCCATCGACGACTGTCGCCATGACTGATATGAGTGCGTCCGCGACATCTGCTAAAAGGATCCGCAGATTGTCCAGGCTCATATCTGTGATCAGTTTGAGCAGGTCATCGGAAGTTTTGCCGAGCTTCTCGCTGATAACGTCAAAAGCAGGCTGCAGCACATCGTTGTAAAATTGTGTGAAAGGGTCATCCGTCAGCATCTCGCCGTTCGTCTGGACAGTACCGTTCGTGCTGACGTTCCCAATTTTCTGATCTTGGTTGGCTGATGTTGCAGAGTGCTGCAAATGATAGGTAGCATAATTCGCTGGTGGGGAGGTAGCCATTGAACGTGTATCGGGACCTTGGTCTGTAGAGTTGGCAGCTACATCTGGACTGTCGTTCTTGACGCTTGCGGGCAATATAGCATTCTTCACATCGAGGTCGATTTCTGCGAAGAACGATTTGGCTGATCGTCTGGCGAGCTCGATGTAAGTAGGACCATTTGTCTTCGCGAAGTCAAGAAAGTCTCATGGATGTTAGCATGATATAAAAGGAAGAAGAGACCAACTTACTCTTCCCAATACCACTTATCATCTGATGAGTCGCCCATATCCGATCCCAGCCAAGGAGGTGGCCGAGCCACGCAAGTATCTGATTAGACAGTCAGCGCATCGAGACGACCGACAACAATTTCAAGACTTACTTTTGCCAAGTCGATTCCAACTAGCTTCAAGATCCAATTGAGCGCCTTGAACACCGCGCCCAGAGTACTGAGCGCGATTCGCAGAGTCTTGTCAGCAAGAACTAGAACAAATTCGAGTCCCTCCTCAACCTTGTGTATGATGAATGTTGTGCCATCGATGAGCTTCACTACACCATTTTCGATATTGGAGACGATGTCGTCGGCAAAGTTCTCGATCCAGTGCCAGAAGTCTCCAAAGAAGCTTCCCAGGACTGCAGAGTCCCGATGTACGCTGAGAAGCTTTTCAGCCTGGCCCTCTTTGTGGAGTTGCCATTTACCATCTCTGACCGTCATACCGCAAACAACGCCATCCTCTAAATGTGTGGTCTTGATTGTACGCAAAGCTGAGTGCTTGAGATGTCCATTTTCTCCAGAGGCGACAGGTGTCTCGACAGCGGTGAAAATGTTGCCCTGCGCTGCAGGAGGGTAGCTCGAGGCGCCAACGGTATTGACTTGCGACACGTTACTCGCCACGGCATTTGCAACATCGCCAGTCACCTTGGGGTCCATGACTGGAGTTCCATCCTGTGCTTGAGCTGACTGTAGACTCGCACCGTCTGTGACCTTCTGGAGATGATGATTCACCTTTCCATTTGGATATATGTTCAGCGTTTCTTTGAACAAAGCACTTTGAACGTGCAGGACAGCCGGTGCAACATCAATTGCAGTGCTGATAATAGTGACATTACCCTGCGGATCAGCTACCAGCTCGGCCGCCGTGTCTACATCCAGGGAATAGATTGAGCCATTGATTGCATAGTACTGCCACTCGTTTGATGAGACCATCAACTTCTCACCGACGAGAGGTAAGCCATTCCGTTCCAGATGGATCACGGACGTGAAAGAGTTGTAGTTGAGCACATACTTGCTGCCAGGGACGAGCTCGGTCTTACTCCTCCAGATCGTCGTCACAGGATCTTGCCAGTATCGACTTATGGACATGTCTTGGTTGATGGTGAAAATTTCGTTTGCATTGGTCACTCGGGACCTCATGCCAGCAACGTGGATGACACCCTTGGCGAACTGGACTGGAGCGTTCCATGTGATGTTCGTTGTGTTTGATACCTTTGCGCCGTAGATGTACCAAAGGATATTCGGACTTGCGACCACCCATAGCGAGATAGTGGTAGCGGTGGCTGCGACAAATATTTCGTGTGCATCCTTGATCTGGTCTGTAACACATTCCATGCTTGCAGCTTTGGCATTTGGGATGCGATATATTCCAGAGGCGGCGGCAATAAGGATGTCTGAGCTAGCATTGATACCGGCGCGGGATGTTGCTGTCGTTATGCTGTTGTAAGACAGATGCTGGAATGCGACCGGAAGAGTCTTGTTACCCGGGCTATAGTCGAAAGTGCTTGAGCCACTGCCTCCACTTGGGATAGTCTTACCCACAAGCGATACAGTCTCGCCGATCGTGTACAAAAAGTAGTTGGTTCGCCGGCCGAAAGCATAGCCCATCTTCATGCTCAGCAAGCCACTGCCATCCCGACCAACATTCTCAGGGAACTCCACGCGCAGTGGTGTAGAATCTGATGCTTGCAGCTGATAGAAAGACTTGTCAAGCCCCAGCTGGCCCTGGACTAAGAGCACTGGACGCTGTCCATCGTCCGAGGCTCCGACCATGAGATTTTCAACTGTGAACTTCGGGTCATAGCCCGTGATTTGCGTCGCCATTGCAGACATCTTCGAGAAGTCGGTGCTGATGAGATCGTTGGACAGACGTGGAGCATAAAATACGCCTTGAACACCTGTCTGATCGACTAACGTGAACGCGATCGAGATCAGGCCCGCTTCGTCCTGTGACACGGCGAAGCACACAGCGGCTTTGAAGGAGTGAAAGCTCGCGCCCAGATTAACGGTCCGGAATCCAGTCCCATCTGCATCAGAGTCGCTAATCAGAACATTGAATTGTGCATCAGAGCTTAGCGCAAAGATTAAAGCGTTGCCTTTGGCATCCTGCGCCAGCGAGAACTCCTTGGATGGCATGACTGTCTCGTTATCAGCAAGCGCATATGTCTGCGATCAAACAGACTTACCGGGCATGCCAGGCAGTGAGTTCGCCATGAGTTCACAGGAAATGCCGACATCGCATTTGCCGGTGCCTGCGGCAGACTTCGCACAGTCGAATTTAAACTTATCCTTGAGTGGCTGAGCATAAGGGTTGGGTACTGCCGGTGCTGCAGTCTTCTTCTCTGGAGCAGCTCCCAGCAATGGTTTGGTGGCTTTCGATGCAGGCTTGATCAGCTTCGTGACTCGCGAGTAGGGGGTCTCGATAAACTGAAAACGTGAATGGTCAACCTCGACTTTGGAGACAGCCGCCAGCGAGGCAGCAGTCCCTGTCTCGGTCTTGTACGTCAACTCGAGAGACACATTGCCATCTGCATCGGCGGAAGGGTTCTGTGAGTTGCATAAGAATTTAGCCTTGCGTAAAGTTTGTGCTTCCGATCAACTCACCTTGAAGAAAAATATTTGGCCAGCTGGAAGAAGGAGGCTGCCATTGACTGTGGTACCCGTGCTCCCGAGAGCTGAGACAGGATTGAAGATTCCTGATGCCGTCGGCACCAGAAGGTTGTTGAACAGATTCTGGAAGAAATTGTTGTCCAGTCCAAGACTCAGGGCATCTCCAATAACGCCAATGATCTTGGCAATCCACGAGAAAGCCTTGCAGCAGTCATTCATCCAAGAATCGTGGCCCGAGCTCGTGATCTTTGGAGGGGGATTCGAGATCCTCAGAGTGGGCTCTCCTTTGTCATTTTTATCCGCCGTCACTACTATCGTCGCTTCCCAATTGACGTAACCTGACACCCACGCACTCGCGGTGCAGAAGAAGTCATTTTGGCTGACAGACTTCTTGGTATCCAGCCCTCCGCTGAGCTTGAGGGTTAGGTTGGGCCCGTCCGAGGTGAAGGCGACCGCATATGAATTGTGGTACATATCGTCGCCACCCTGGGCTGCTATGCTCCATTTCTTGCCGTCCGTATTCGAGCTCATCGCCGCGTGGTAGTCCGGAACATTGGGTATGTTGACGCCGGCTTTGGAAATGACATCGTGAGTGGAGTTGGCGTAGCCATCGTAGAACGGTTTGAGGACCAGAGTTTCAAGCAGACAATATGCTGAATATATCATTTTAGCTTGGCATTGCTCCGCACTGCCGATCCAATTACTGTCAAAATTGCCGGGGGTAGCATGAGTTCCGAACCCGCCTTTACCCTGGCCACCTTTGGTATTTAAGCAGAAGTTCACGTTGCTCAAGTCACTGTTATTGGGATCCTTGTACAGTGTGAAGGTCGAGCCGATGGGTTTCAATGAGTCAGGGACATTCTTGTCCTCGTCAGGAGTCGCAGAGACTGCCGCGACCGAATAGCCAAGAATGTATGGATTCTGCTCTGGATGCTTCTGCAGGTCGCCAAGGAAAGTATTCATAAAATAGGTGAATGATTGTAGGACGGCGTCTCCTGCGGTGCCGACCGTTGTAATCTCTTGATCGGAGCGCATCAAGTTGACATTGGTCAGATCCGCGAACAACTGCGAGATAGAGAAATCTTGATCCATAAAGTGTTCCAGTTTCTGTGACACAATGGGAGGAACAGCCTTGCCAGCAGCAAGATCTGCACGGCTGATACCAGCAAAATTCAGGTCGATAGCAATGCCGTACTTCCAATCCTTGACGTCGTACTCCGAAAGGCCATCAATAGGATCTACGTACCAAGCGACGCCAGAAGGGAATTCCAGCACAAGAACTGCCGTGGTTCCCGAATCCTTTATTTGCAGGCGCGGTAGATATTGAGCGTTCATGACCGGCACATTCGGTGATCCCTTTCCATCAGCACCGACGCCAGGAACACTCTCCCAGGAATCGTAGAACTTGGGATCAAATGTCCTGTCCTTGTTGCGAGTCATCCCGAAGATCAAACTGATTCACAAAGTCAGCTGACATTACTTGCTACGAAGGGTTGGTGCTTGCTGACGATGTCTTGATGATCCCAATGTCCGGGTTAGCCAAAATAGCAATCTGGTCGTTGATGGTCTTCTGTGTCACAGAAACCACCATGTCATAGCCCTCATTAGGCGAGAATATGTCCGTGTTCTTCATGGTCGGCAGATTTCGTGACTGATCGAGCGCAAAGGTGCAGGAAGGAATCTACTTGATCTTCTGAGGATAAGCAGATGTCTTCTGTGTGTGCGTGACGGGTGCGAAGGTCTTCTGAACAAATAGGTGACTATGTCAGGGTGACCCGACGGTCGTGATCAGCTATATACTGACTTGGAATTGGCACTCACATAAGTACAAGAGTACTCAACACCAAGTGCGCTGGCGACCGCCACTGGATGATGGGGAGCAACGACGATCGCAGTTGTATTGCATCAAGGGAGGCACTTTGCAGTATCGGATGGCTTGAGGTCCCCATGGCATGTTCCTGATCATTCGAGCAACGGCAGATCTGCGCCCGCATTGAGCAAGCTTGCGAAGATGAATGGCCGACTTGGGAAAATTGATATGGTAACCGAGCAAGCTGATCAAAGCTCAGCAAGCCTACCTATGGCATTGTTGTTGCTGGCTGGCTGATGCTCAATTAGGGCGCGCTCCTCGCGGCATCACCGCGAGGTATCTGAGCATCGCGTACTTGCGGAGACAGAGCTGTTGCTGCAGGCCAGCCGAAGCTCTCATAGCCATGGCTGGCTGATCATGCTCTAGGAATGCAAGTTAGCTACATCATTGGCGGCAGGTTCGTGAACATAATCCGTTTGACTAGTCTATGAGCGGCACAGGCAGGAAGCACCTTCTTTCGTAGACTGATATTTGCTTGGAGTCTGTCGACTTATGTATGCTATGTTGGAAGCCTGCGCACAATCAACAGCAAGATCCAAGCATAAATGCTGCGCCATGTAGAATATGCGGAGTACGACACGGTACGTACCTTGTTGTCACACCAGCTGCTGTCACCCCACTGAACCTGCAGCGAACATCACACCACCTGTACCATGTTTTATGCGACCTTCTCATCCCAATCAAAGGTCTCATTGTCGCATCGCGGGACATGATCATTGATAGCGGATGCGCAGTTGCAGCGCATCGATGTACGAACGCGCGCATGCTCGAAGCACGCCTCATATCTGTTAACACCTCACGCCAGCACTAGCAACGCGGCGAGGGTGCTATGGGCGTTAGGGTCCGCAACGAAAAGCATGCCTATCATAACATTCGTATTCACTGGGGCTTGCAAAGAAGCACATCTCGCGATTGGTACGAGTGTCGGTATCATTAGTATAGTGTCTGGAAGCGTAATGATGGTGACCGTGGCCCGCTGCAAAAAGGCGGCTGTTTAGATAGTCCTGCTCTGTCTACTGAGCGGTGTTGGAAGGAGGTACAAAGGGTCTGGAGCCAGTGAGCCACAGGGCAAGGGGGGCATGCTAGACTTACACTGCAGTTTTCGCTCTCCCCTCTGGAACTACTTTGTACTAAAGGGCCCACGAGCTCCTCCACCGCCACCAACGCCTCCTCACTTCATTCTAATTGCATATCATGCCTTGATGCCCGCCAATTATCGAAATACTACCCCTGGTTGAAGATGGATCTAGGCTTCAAGCTGAGATCAAAAGAGCATTGTGTTTTAACAGTACCCAAAAGAACAAAACGTACAGCTGCAGGCATTCGCCAGTCGTCACCGACCTGACTACTACTCTACCGATTCGAGGCTTAAGTTCAGGAGAGCGGACGGGATCCTCTGTTCTCCTCGATCTGTGGCCGTACGTACTAGACATTGCCTGTCAAATATCTCATATACAGTTATCAGGACGTCCCGAGCTAGTGCAACCCACCCTACATAGAGCTTGACTCTCGGCCCCTTGCCCTGTCTCGTTCGGATCAATGAAACTTACCGGCAACACAGCTGCTCACCAAGGGCTTATCGGTCCACTTCCCATTGGCATACGCCGGCACCAAATCCAGCTCGTAAGTATGTCCAGAGAAGACGCCCGACTCGAAGCTACCTGCCGCCCAGGCGACCCATCCGAGGTAAACATCGTTATGATAGTTCATCCAGTCCAGCTCGGCACAGACATCTGTCTGGCAAGATGCAGTGTTCCCACCACCAGTCTCAGAAAGCAAAGCCATGCGACCATTGCTCTTTAGCCAGGTCGCTAAGGTCTGCAGGTTGTCAACGCCATTGTGTGTGCACTCGGTGTGTGTGCCGCTGCTATCGCTGTCGAGATACTGATGGACATCAAACACCAGATTTGTCTTGCTACCGTCGAGGTTATGGACGCCCACCAATGCCGGACCGGACCCAGTGGAGAAGCCGCCGACTGCTGTGAAGTGGTCACCTGGTAGGAGGATGATCTGAGATGTGGCGCCTGCTTGTCGGATAGCCGTCACGCAAGCCTGAACTGTGGCTGCCCATGTATTGATGTTCAGGTCGTGCGGCTCATTCATGAGGCCGAAGACGATGTTGGAGTTGCCTTTGTATCTACTTGCGAGCTGGGACCAGAGGGAGGTGAGGTCTTGGTTCGTGACACCGCCCTGGCCGACGATGCCTTGGTACCACTGGCGATCATCAGCAAGGGAGAACCGTCATTACTTACTGTAGGTGGTAAACTCACCCTGGCATAGTTGTGAATGTCGATGATGCACAGTGCACCAGTTCCAAGACAGCCTTGCACGAGCTCGTTGTATACGTTCATGTTGTTGCTGTCAAGACTGCCTCCCAGCTTGTAGTTGACCAGGTATTGCCACGCTACTGGCAAGCGGAAGATATTAAGACTATCACCTTTGGCGAAATGCTGCATCTGACTGTCTCCACATGAGCATACCGCAAGACGGGAGCTCAGGGATGGCGAGTTCATACCCAATGCCATCAGGACCACCTTGTGACTTTAATGGCGGCACCATCTGACTCTGTGTGAAGTTTCCATCGATTGTCATGCCAAAGTCGAAGCTGTCAAGAACAATCTGTCAGCCTCCTGCGTCGTCGCCGCCGTCGTCAGCAGATCTGGGCCAATTCGAGCATACCCAGCAATATTGACACCAGCCCGCTGCACCTTCTGAGCGCCACCCACACCAACCATCACCAGGGCCGCAAAAGCGACTAACGTCTTGACTTGATACATAGCTGGAGGAATGTAAGAGAACGAAATCTACCAGGGAATTCAACCGTAGCATGTTAAGGCGGACGTGTTTACATATACGCAGCCTGCATCAACATTGCAGGGTCGGCACCACTCATTGTCTGAGGTCACGCACCCGACGTCCCACATAACACTACCGTCGGCAGTAGGCCCGTTGTGGAGAGCATGGCCGGCTAGGGAAAAGTATGTATACTAGTAGTTCGAAGTCATGCCCGACCTCGTCAACTTGTTACAGACAGTAGTTCCTCCTTCGGCCCGCAGGACCGGCTTCACTGTCGACTCTCAATATTGTTACCTTCGGAAACCTAAAATTATCATCGGTTCACAATCTCCAACCATTCTTCCATAGCACTTGTGTGGTAGAGCTTGACCATCGGCCTAGCAGCTACATACATGAGCACAAGTACTGACCTCCGACCCTCGGAGAGATGGTCTTCTCGTTCACCTAAGACCGTCAAGAACGTTTTAATTCTGCTTTGACTTCGAAGCGAAGCGAGCCAACGCTCGAGAGCTGGGGGGCTCAGAGCGAGTATCCCAGCCCCGCGTCTTTCAGTCATGCTGTCGAGATGGTCGCCAGATCTGAGTGTGGCATGCAAAGCAACACGCAAAGCAGCACAGCCAGGCCACTGGGAGAACGAGGCTGACTTGGGAACAGAAGATCGATGCGGAAGCTACGCAAGCAGAGGTCAGTAATTTCACCACCGGCGGGGCCCGCCACTAATATGTCACCATGACCATAAGCATTCTCACTTCTATCATCAGCCAGGATGTAAAATCGGCCTTTGCTACTTGCGAGACTACAGAACTAATCCCAATACCAGCCGTAGCGGGCTTTTGCACAATAGCAATCCACCCACCTGGGAAGTGATCAGGCCTCATCGAGCTTAAGCTTCCTCCGTATATCATCATTCTCCTGCGCCGCGCCATGCGTAGCATAGAACGCAAGATGATCCCTTCAACGTATCAAAAGCATCGCTCGAGTCCTCACAGCAATGCGTAGCATACCGCCACGCATAGCCCTCGTCGTCCGCGGGAGAATTGTCACACCACAAGGTATACGAGCCCTCCCCCCTCCACATGCGCTCACCATGTCCGATTTTGACACATAGCATGATCTCGTCGACGTCCGGAACGTCTTCCCCGGAGGCCACGTCGTGCTGCTCGGGCTCTGGCGAGGCATGGCCGTTGTTGTGGACGACGTCGAGGATGTAGTATTGATGTACAAAACGATGGGTTGGTAAGCCAGGCGCGTGGATACTATCCATCATACTGCACAAGTACTTGAAGTCGGCTGGCGGGAAGTCGGGAGTGGACGAGAGACCCGTATTGCTGATCGATTGCCGTATCCTCGTGAACCAGGCTGATCTGTCCCTTTCATTGGATCTTTCCCTGAAGTCGACAATGCCGTCTAAACCGTGATAAAGGATGAGGCACGGCAGTACTCTAGGACTAAGTAAGTCTGCTGGGGAAGTGGCGAAGTTGGAGATATTGCTCTGGAAATAGTGCCTCAGAGGATACTATACTTCTCGCCGAGATGTAAGGTCATGCTCAAATGGCGTTGCGTCGATAATAAGGTGCAGGTTAGGTATGTTGTGTGCCAGTACGGTCTGTTGGTACGATCAAAGCTCGTTCTCGATGCTCTGCCGGCGAGCGACGTCTGGACTATCGTCGCGCGTGCCATCATGCAGATGAAGATCGGTGGCGATGTAAGTCAGCGACTTTGGGCCTGGACTCGGAGAATCGCTGCGATCATTGGCGTTGCGATGATCTGGTCGGCCATGCTCGTTCCGAGGGAGGATTAGAGTAAGGGTGCGTCATCTGGCAGAATCTTGTGGGACGACTCAAACGGCAGGACTTTTGGCCATGCTCATCTATTTGGTTATCCTTAAGCAGCAGTACCTGTGTCACGTAAGACGTCGTGCATGTATGTTTGAGTGGGAGCGCTGAGGCTCGCCACCTCAAGGCGTCAGGTCGGTTCTGTGAGCAATGGTGCTCATTTTTTGAGGCACCCAAGCCCATTCAAATGCAGAGTAAAATACGAGGGGCCTGTGCAAGAGCTTTGGTGCCCCTATTACTCGCATTCATATGTGTAGATTCAAGTCATACATAAGGCACACTGCTCTCATAGCTCCTTGCGTGTACACACGCAACATATGTAGTCGCTACACACTCGAGTGATTTGTCAGCAGACCTGCCCACCTCATCAAACCTCTGTGCCTGCCCTAATGATCACTCTGTCGCAAAATGATCCGGCTGATGACCGGCTTATCAAAGGGGCATCACAGCAAGGTAGATGAGTTGTCCCAAGGACTCAGATTGACGAGCATGATATGGAATCGATTCCAGTCGCAAGAGCGTCTGCATCATAGTCAAAGCGTCCGTATGGCAAGTACCTGTAATGGAATCGAATGCGAGAAAACGAGCACGAATGGGAAAGTGAGTTGAGCCCAATTTGGACAAAGCTAAAAAGCCGCGTTCCCGGAGTGATCCAAGCTTGGCCATGATGGAAGAGGCGGAGAACAGCCAGTCAAAAGCCACCTCATTGCACAGGGCCTTTCGCAGCTTTCTTGCTTACATATTCTCCAAATGAGTAAGCACGCCGCGTCTCGTTGGAAGAAGCCCACTTCACCACAGGTACGTCTGCGACAAGCATCTCATAAGACAAAGCTCAGCAATGCTCACGTCGAGCCACGATGCTTCCCGTCACGGGCATGCTCACTGTTTGCGGAGCATACGGCCGTTGGATTACTTGCGCTGACATGGTCCTGTGAGGTGTAGATTGCCGTCGCTGCTGCCAAAACACGCCCCAAAGGTCGAGTTGAACGCTGTTAATGATATAGACGAGCTATTCAATTGGTGTACTGTAGTCTCGGAGCCTCCGGGATAGATTTGAGGAACGCAACCGACTCGAGTCCTGCTTAACGCCGGTCCTCGATAGAGCGATCCAATCGCGCCGTCACCTTCTTCGGCCACTTCTGTGCGCCATGCAGCATCATGTAAGCACACCCTTCTTCCCAGCCACCTCACCCCGAAGCTCGACTTCGTTCCCTGCCCGTACCTATGCACATGTATAGATTCGGGGACCTGCCGAGGATTAATCGCTGACATGATCTGCTTTGCGACAGGACCCCAATCCCGGTCTCGAGATGAGTGAGTAATCAGTCAATGTCTACATTAGATCACATGCCTTGGCATGGTCAAATGAAAACGACTATAATGCTGACACGACCTTCCTTCCTAAGGCTTACGGGAGCAGCTCCTGGCTGCTGACAATTCTGCTCCAAACCACAGTCCATACCCACCTCCACCGACTGCTGGTGCTGCTGGTCCGGAGCATCCATACACCACCGGTCCTGGTGCTGATCCCACGAACTCTCATGACCACTTGGATCCAAACGCCGCGCACCAGCAGCAGGTCCCATATGCGCAGATGAGTGGCGACGACGGCGGAGATGATGGCCTCAGTCCGCAAGGTAGCAAGAATAAGAGGGAGTTGTCTACAAGCAAGAGAGCGGCACAGAATAGGGCAGCGCAGGTGAATACATAGTATATCGCTGAGATAGTAGAGCACTACTAACGCACGCCCAGCGAGCATTCCGCCAACGAAAAGAAGGCTACATCAAAAAGCTAGAAGAGCAAGTTAAGGAGTTCCAAAACATGGAATCAAACTACCGCTCCCTACAAAATGAAAACTACCAGCTCCGAGAGTACATCCTAAGCCTCCAATCCCGCCTCCTCGAAAGCTCCTCCGACATCCCCCCCGCCCCAGCACAAGTCAGCCTCCAAACAACCGGACCCTCCGCCGCATCCAATCGCCCACCACCAGAAACCTCAGAGCACGGCTACTCCGCCGGCGCAAGCCGGGAATCTGCTCAACCCCCCGCCGGCGCACAGAGACGAGATGAAACGATGCAAGATGCTATGAGCCTCAGCCATCTTCAAGCCGCTGCCGCGCAAGCAGAGGCTGCTTCGCGACCGCAGCATGAGTCGCCTTATGGGCTTGGGGCGCCGGCGGATTACGGTGCGCCGCGGCCGACGACGAGGATGGAGGAGGGTGGGAGCGATGTGAAGGCTGCTTCTTAGCGAGATGGAGCTAGTTATCGTGGTGTGGTGGGTTTGTGGGCCTCTTGATTGGAGGAGGGTTGGTGTTGATGGCGCCTTTGGGGAGTACCATTGCGGACAGCGGCGGTATATTGCTTGCTGCGTTCATGATGGGGAGGGGCTGCGAACTTCGGAGAGGCTCACAGTTTTTGACGGGGCTTATGTACAGTGCAAATTCTTTCCAGCTTTCTCCCTCTATGACTCCAACCCTTCTCGTTTTCTCCTCACCCAAGGCTTCGGAAAAGCAACGCTCGCAAGATCGAAGGAGGTTCCTCGGGCCCGGGTACAAGGTCCACCCACGTAAGCCTTCGAGCCAAGGCGTCGCTCAAAGCCCAGGTGCCTGTCTAGTCCGTTGGTCTTGCAGCTGGGCATCGTGGCCTTCCCTCTTCCTGCACATTTCTTCTCCCGGTCTCCGGCGAACTTGCTGACGAAGGGCGCCGCTTGCTTGCGACAAGAGGAAGGGATGGCTGGCATGGTGTACGACCGCTCACGCAAATGTCTAATCGTACGATGGACGTCACCACCAACTACGGCTGCGGCTTGGCACACACACACACTCTCTCTCTCTCTCTCTTCACGGAAATAACCCGCAGCACAGATCGCTTTTTGTCTCGGCAGCAGTCGTGTCAGAACTAGAGCGAGATCATACTCGTGACAGATTCTTCACAGAGCCATTACAAAAATTGGCGTCAAGTAAGACGATGGGAAGAGCCGGCAATCCTACTGGGAACCACCGGCGCAGAACCGCTCGTTTCGATGCAGAAAGGGCATTCATGCCACAATCTTAAGCTAGGTATCAGGAACTCCGAGGGGCGACGTGAAGTGGGAAAAAGAGGGAAGGAGGGGGCGCAGAGCGAACGTGATGGATCGGTAAGAACCGACAGCAGCGCGCAGCAACCCATTGAAAAGAAAACCCAGGCCGTGAGATCAAAAATGCTTGAAAAGAATCGTGGCCGCCCAAGGGTTCCCGTCCATCATCTATCCACATGAAAAAAAAATCATTATTCCCTCCTCCCAACTCAGAACTGACGTGACCCACTGCTTTGCGGCGTCCACCTACAACGCAACAGCCACCCCAATCCCCCTAGCCAACCTCCGAAACTCCCTCAACAACTCCTCCACCTCTCCAACCCGCAACTCACTTGAATCTTTCACCTCCAAAAACCTCTTCTTAGGCGGCTTCAGTTTCCGCAACTCGGCTAGAGCCTCTCGGGCATTGAGTTCGCCTTCGTCATCACCTCCATCATCTACAACGAGAGCGAGACTGTCCTTCGTGCGCTGTTTCTCTAGTGGGGGAAAGGGCTCCACCGCGTCCGTTGCTGAGGGGTTTGTCGAGGAAGTGGGTGAGGCTTCGGAGATATCCTTCAATTTCCCCGGTCCATGAGGCGGCGCTTTCTCATGCGTAGGCGAGGGTTGACCAAGTATAGCCGTCGTACTCCCACTCGCCGTCCTGCCAAACCGCGGGAAACTAGGCACCCCAAAGCGACCGAGAGGATTAATAGCGTTGATGAAATTCGCTCCCGCATTACCCGCTGCCGTGGCCGCGGCGCTGGCGGACTCACTCGCGGTTCTTTCCTTGGGAATTTCCGAGGAGAAAGCGACACGTTTCCCGCTGCCGCCTGAGCGGGTACTATCTACGCTTCGATCTCGGAGTTGCTTACGGCCGCCGACTAGTTCGAGCATCTTGGTTGCGTTGGGTGCGGAGGATGTCTGTAAGGGGTCTTCGATAGTAGCCGGACTACTTCTCCCACTCCCTGTACCATCGTCCAGCGGATCGTCGGGTGGCGAGGGCGGGTTGACGAGTTTTCTCGCATCCTCTAGCGTCTTAGGGAGAGGGGAGCTCCCCACCGCCGTCTGGTCTTTGAAACGGCCGAAGACGAATTGGAGGCTGTTTTCTAGGGTTCCGTTGATGCTATCGTAGACTTTATCGGCGGCGTTGAGGAAGTTGTCGCGGCCGGCTTCGATACGGTCGGCTTGGGCTTGGACGAGGGAGGAGAGCTTGCGTTGGTGCATTGGTGGGCGGGTTGTTGAGGGGGTGGGTGGGGTTCGTGGGGAGGGTAGAGCTTTGTTTAGGTCCGCGGCGGCTGGGCTGCTGTCGGTCGTGCTAGTGATGGTGCTTAGGGCGGGAGAATCGGCTGATAGGGTAGAGATGCTTGTGGAGGCTGGGCGAGCAGGTGTAGGTTGTCCTAGTGCTAGTCTATCGTGATCTTGTGTTGGCGAGTCGCTGGTCGACTTTGGAGGGCCTTCTGGTAGTTCGTCTGCTCGGAGGGATGACAGATCGACTGTCTCGAGGAAGGAGATAGCCGCCTCCAAATTGACAAGACAGTATGCAGCCTCGCCATCGACTTTCGTAGATGCGCGGAAGCGTTGGATGAAATTCAAATTACTGACGACGCTTATGCCTTCAGGTGGCGAGGTGATGAGAGTGTAGATCAGCGTCGGTAGTATCTCATCGGCAGAAGACGACGATGGGAAAATCTGTGATAACGTCTCGACGATGCTCTTGTGCGCGGCCGTGAGATGCTGCAGCTTTCCTGCAGGATAGTGCTCGTCGTCCATTCGCTGCAAGGCTTCCCTGGCCTCGGCCAGTGATGCATGAATCTCGTCCTCCTTCTCTGCTGCAGTCTTCCGTAGATCTTCTTTGCCAGGATCAGCGTCACCATGGAGCTCTTTCAAGCCAATGCCGACCAATGACAACGCAGCTGTACGTGATCTTAGCTTCTCGTCTCGTGCTTCATCATCTGTACTTCTGTGCTTGAAGATGCGTGGGTAGACCTTCTCGCACACACCACGCTCCACTGCCTCCTCTAATGCCGTACGCTTGAGCTCGAGAAGCTTCCTAGCCTTCTTTCTATGAGCGACTTCAGAAGCCGTGAGCATTTCTCCTCCACTCGCAGGACTGTCGCCACGAGACGCGCCTGAACCCGCTCGAGCTCGGCCAGTAGTCCGGGATGCTTTGGATGACTTTTTGATGCGACCAATGCGAGAAGCTAAAATTGCAATGTGAGTGTTGATATGTGCTGAAGCTCGCTCGTAAAAGTCCTGGAACATGTCCGATAGAGTGTCAGCCGTCAATGGGGTGGGATGGACCTTGGCGCTCAGACTCTCGAGAAATCGCTCCGACAGACTCTTGATCTCTATGGGTAGTTCATCGAATGTACTCGGCAGCTTCAGCTCCGGGTTGGGTGTGGTGGTTCCCGAGTGAGCATGCCCATCTTCTTCCTCGTCACCTCCATTCTCGAAGACATCACTCTTCTTCTTGCTCTCTGGAGAGCTGTCGATATGTCGAGCCTCAGGTATACCGGGTATTCCGGAATCTTGAATTGTAGCTGCTCTCTTCCTAGGTGATGTGGATGTGGGAGAAGACGGCATTCTTGTGAAGGATTTGGAGCTCTGCAGGTTCGGTCTGCTATCGCTGGCCGCTCGTTGCGACATGGTGGAGATGGTTATGTGAGATGTGTGTTTGATCACAGGCGTCTTGCTGCGAGATAATGGTTGGCTATATCATGCCCGAATACTCCGATGGAAGCCTGTTTATAAGATGTGCCGCGTAATACAACCTGAGCTATGCGAGTAAGGCTTCTGTCCGTTCTCCTTCCCTATCCTGCTCCCTCGTCCATGTCATGCAGTGCAAGCGAATGTGGATGACCAGAGCCAGCTCAACGGTCGACAGTCATAATCATCAGACAGCAGTGAGTACCTACGGTGCTACCTTAGTGGAGGAGGCAGCAGCAGCAATAGCAGAAGCAAATCGTCCCGTGTCTGTATGTCTCGAGATCCACATGTACCACATGTACCTATTATTGTACTTGTCACTTTCTCCGCAATCACAAGCCACACTTTGAGGCTGACTTTGGAGATGGAAGGTGGGGTGAGGCTGAATCGGGATCGTGACGCAGTTGTCATTCACGACGAAGCTTTTGTTGATGCCTTGACTGCATCATCGCGATCACGGGACGATTACATTCTACTGAACCTCATCCTACGACCTATGCGATGCTTCATCACCTCCTCGTCAGCGCAGAAGGGCCGAGGCAACGCTCTTGGCATGATGTGGAACGGTAGCGTCCTGCTCGCGTGCCTGTTGGCCGTCCTGGGGTATGGTGATGCGGCGAGGACGCCACAGCAGAGGCGGGAGCAGAGGAATCCATATTTGGTCTTGCCCCCTGCAACACCAGATGAGTATAGGGCTGCAAGGCCTGCGCAAGATTTAGGAGCAAGGACATTCGTGAGTGGCGAAATGCAGATGGACCCGAACCTGATACTGATGGTGTTGACAGCGACTACGGCATATATACCACCACGGCTTCAGCCAATATCCCCATCTACATAAATACATCGACATTGAAGCGGACGAAGAGCTGAGGGTGACAAGTGACTATGGACAGACCTACCTCGCAGCACCAGCAGATCTGCCAATACAAGCCGTCTCAACCAACATACAGCGGCTCGCCAAACGCAAGCCAGCAGACATAGACCGGCTACTCCAACATGCAGACATCCACGGTGAAGCAGCCACCCTCCCCAGCTCAGCATGGACCGTAGACGAGATCTCAGGCCCAAACATAACAGATAAGAAATCCGTTCTAAACATGGCGAAGATGGCCTCCAATGCCTACGAGAAAGACGAATCGAGTCCAGGCTGGAAGGACGTAAAGGGAGGTTTCAATTACACCGACAACTTCGGCTGGCAGCAAGACGGCTTACGCGGCCACATCTTCGCAGACGAGAAGAATGGTACCATCGTGATCGGACTAAAAGGTACGTCCGTACCCTTCTTCGACGACGCCACGACTACCGAGACTGATCTGGTAAGCTAATTCGTTCACTCTTTCGTTGCAGGTACATCGCCTGCTGTCTTCGATGGTGCTGACACGACTGGCAACGACAAGCTCAATGATAATCTGTTCGGTTCATGCTGTTGTGGTCAGGGTGGCAGTTGGCAGTGGAAGCAGGTTTGCGATTGTATGACGGATACGTATACTTGCAATTCGACTTGTTTGGTCAAGAGTCTAAGGGAGAAAAGTCATTATTATTGGGCGGTGAGGGATCTGTATCATAATGTTACGGAGAGATATCCCAACTCGGAAGTATGGCTGGCGGGCCATTCGCTCGGAGGCGTGGTGAGCTCCTTGCTCGGACTGACCTACGGACTACCGGCTCTCACTTTCGAGGCTTACCCCGACGCGATGGCTGCATCACGACTCGGCCTCCCCACACCACCCGGCTTCAAAATCGGCTCCCATCAATCCCGAGCCAGCACGGGCATCTACCACTTCGGCCACACCGCCGATCCAATCTTCATGGGCACCTGCAACTCCGCCACCTCCTTCTGCAGTATCGGCGGCTACGCCTTCCAAGGTCTCTGCCACACAGGCCATACCTGCACCTACGACACGGTCGGCGATCTCGGCTGGCGCGTCGGCATCGGCACGCACAAGATCTCGAATGTGATCCGGGATGTGATAGAGAAGTACGATATAGTCCCGACATGTGAGGTGGATGTTGATTGTCAGGATTGTTCGCTGTGGAAGTTCTTTGAGAGCAATAGCAGTGAGCCGATTACTACTACTACGAAGACGTCTAGCTCGAGCTCGAGTTATACCCGGACGAGGACAGAGACGTGTAAGACGCCGGGTTGGTGGGGGTGTTTGGATGAGAGTACGACTACGGAGAAGACCACGAGCTCGAGTTCGAGTTCGAGTACTAGTACTTCGACGACATCGACTTGTAAGACACCCGGGTGGTTCGGGTGTAATGATCCTACGACTACTACGACTACTTCTTCCTCTGCCTCGACAGCTATACACACGCCGAGTGCTGCGCCTGCGCCGAGCATTACGACTACGTCATCCATACCTACGAGCACGAGCACGAGCACGAGCACGAATCTTTGCGAGACCCCGGGCTGGTTCGGCTGTAAAGACCACCCTGTCACTTCTTCCGCCGCGCCTTCGTCTACGATCGCGCGGACGACGCCGAGGGTCACGGGTACAGTGGCTCGACCTAGTGGAAGTGGAACACCGAGTCCGGCGAGACGGAAGTGTATGAACAGGCATTGGTATGGGCGCTGTAAGGATTGGGAAGTAGAGGGTGAGGGTGGGTCACTAAGGAGTGATTTGTAGCCTCATCCTGGATGATGGGCTGAATGTGGATCTGTAAAAGGGAGTTCCGCTGGTATTGCATTGTATGGATGGATTTTTGGATGGATCTGCTTGACGCATTGCGGTCTGCTTTTGTTTTTGTATGCTATTATGTTTATTGACGAGACGTCGTATAACACCTACCTCCTGACGACCACAAACCCGTTTTCCCAATGAAATCGAGAAGGAAATATCCGACTGCGGCTGAGACCAGCGTCGTGATCGCCTGTGCTCCTGCCGCGGGAAAATAGAAAATAACTCGAGTCCTTTCCGTCCCAGCTGCATGGAGTAGGTATCTATGCGGCGCATGTTCTGTCTGGTACGCACGCACGCAAGCACGCACGCACACCGAAGGGGCCCATTCTTCGGCATTGAAGCCCGATGAAATGGACGCAGAACGAGCGCTGTCTCTTGGGAGGAACAACTCAGGTATTGCTATGGTGGCTTACCAAGAGGCTGAACCTGTTCTCACCTTACCATATCGTCCCCCGTTGCAACCTGGGGTTCCTCGGAACAGAGAATGATCGGTTCCTGGGGGGCGGTGCGAGAGATCTTCCTCGTGCATGGTGATGATTTTATCAGTGGGCTGATCTTCGTCTTTACTGATAGAAGATGAGCCGTTGCTCAAGGAGAGGAGTGGAATGCTTGTTGGTTTTGCAGCTGTTGGTTTCTTGGGGTTGTAGCATGGCATGGTTCTCGTTGGGTGCTTCGATTGTGGTTGTTCTTCTCAAGCTAAATCGGATGTTCCGGCATCATTAGCTCATGTAGCATGGTAGTTGCGCGTAGCAGATATCTCATGCCCCTGGGCTTCCTGAGATTCCATCTCATATCCACAGCCGCTCCGTCGTATTGACATTGAGGAGGGGTCGCCACCACTAATCTTGCTTCGCGCCACACTGAAATTGGGCTGGGTCAAACCTAATGGGTAAGTATACCTGCCCGCATGACATGATACGCATGTATGCAGAAATCGTAGAGACGAAAGAGAAGCGGGTTTGTCATCGTGGAGATAGTGACGGCCAGATCACGTGAGAGGTCACTTTGCATGCGGTCAACCACCACTCGATTGTCCGTTACTATACACGATGCACCACTTCGTCCCCTTGATCCTCTCATATCACTTGTCTAGTGAGTCGCACCGCCCGCGGGAACAGCCGGCTCCTCATCCGGGTCCTCGAACCAGTCCTGCTCTTGCGGAAGCGTCTCGCCAGCTACACCCTGTCCCTCAATCTCTGGCACCTGGGCCTCGTATGACTGCAAGTCGTTGGCGATATCGGTCTCCTCGGGTGATTGTGGAGGCTTAGGCATGGCGAAGTTCTGGACGTGGCCGACGGAGTCGTTCTGCTTGATGGCGGGGGCTTTGTAGGCCTTCAGTTCCTTGAGGTACATGTCCTGCACGAGATCGGCTGTGGGGCGTTAGTATGAGACCAGAGATACGTAGGGCTTGATGGGAGACGTGCCTTGGCGGACCGCGGTAGGCGTTATGAGGGTGCGGCGAAGGGCGACGGCATGTTGCGGTCGGGTGGCTCTTGCGAGCAATTGGCGCTGGTCAGGGTTAGTATCCGGCTCTAAACATCATCCCTCCATCAATCATGACCCACCGAGGCCCTCAAGGACTGTCCGAGCATGGTTGCTGGTGATATGGCGTAATGGGACGGCCGTGAATGCCTCCTTGCAGCTTCCGAAGCTCTCCTCACGACGACAGAGATCGCGAGACTTTGCTTGGCGCTTCCATGCTCGATTAAGTAATCACGGCCCGCACGGTGGCTGAGCTCAGAATCTGCTTCAAGGCTGCGACTCATCCTCAAACCAACCACCTCTCCTACATCCTCACCTCCCCCGTCTCTGCGTGTTGCAAATCCCGCTGAACACCTCGTCGACCTTGGCAAACCAGTCTCAAAAGCGCTCTGGTAGACTTTTGACGAGCGACGACCTCCTTTAGCGCGCTCTCTGGCCTTCCCTCTGCACGACGACGAATACCCGCCGTTCACTCGCAGACGCCTTTACTGGTTGAAGGCCGCAGATCATAGACAGCAGACAGCAGACTTCCTCTCACCTACACGCTCTCTTACTACCGCACACGATTTCCTCACTCCGACGACGTGACAGCCGGTCGCTACCTGAATTTCAGGCAAACACTGCAGCAACCGGTCATTTGGAGTGAGGGTGAGTGAGCAAACCCTTCACAGTTATCCTTCACATATCTCATCCGTGAATGTAGCAAACTAAGCAAACCAAAGTGGTTCTTCATTAAAAAGCAGTCTCCCAAACACACTGTCACCTCCACGCGCACCCCAGCTACAGTCACTGACGGAGTTTACTTATAGCTGCTCACTGTCCGGTCATCTCCAGACCTTTCGTGACCAGCATCGTCTCTCGGCAACACCGCCAAGACGCATTCCCCACTCTTCATCAGGTGTTTCGCGAAGCAGCACCAGTTGAGAGTATCCTCCAAAGGCATTAAGAAGCGCGCATCCCAGCGGTTTGAGGACGCCTACAAGCAGCCCGCCAAACCCCGCAAGCCGCTTGCCACGATGGCACAAGCACTCTCGCCTGGCGAGGTTGTGGCGGCCGCGATGCCGGTCCCTGAAGAGGAGTGGCGTGAGAATTTGAACGTGAAGATGATCTGCAAGGACTGCAAGGAGGATCCGCCTGAGCTGTTCGAGGACCATGCTAGTGGCGATTTGATGTGTGCGAACTGCGGCCTCGTGCTTGCACAGCGTACCATCGACATGAGCTCCGAATGGCGTACCTTCTCGAATGATGACCAGGGCAACGATGACCCAAGTCGTGTCGGTGACGGACCCAATGCTCTGCTCAACGGCGCTCAGCTCAACACCAACATCGCCTTCGGCGACGGTCTTAAGAGTCGCGAGTTGCATCGCGCGCAGAACAAGGTCAACCTGGACAAGGGCAACAAGAGTTTGCTGGTGGCATACAAGCAGATCGGTGCCTTCTGTGATGGCTGGCAGCTGCCCATCTCGATCAGCGACCATGCCAAGCACCTGTACAAGACAGCCGATGAGAGTCGCTTGTTCAAGGGCAAAAGCACCGAGGCGCTGTGCGCAGGCTGTGTCTTCCTCGCTTGCCGTCAGAATGGTGTGGGGCGGTCTTTCCGTGAGGTGATGGAGCTGACGAGAGTATCGAAGAAGGAGATCGGCCGTGTCTTCAAGTTGCTTGAGCAGGTCCATTACAAGGACAGGAACAAGATGTCTGTGGTTGCCGGTGGACAGATGACGACGAACACCTACCAAGGCAGCGCCACTGCGAGTCCTGCTGAGCTCTGCGACCGTTACTGCGATCACCTTCAGATGTCACGTCCCACGACCAATGTCGCAAACGCACTGGCTGTTCGCATGACGACCGAGGGTGTGCTTGCGGGCCGCTCGCCACTCTCTTCCGCAGCTGCCTGCATCTTCATGGCCGGCCAGCTCATGGGCGAGATCAAGACCGCGAAGGAGATCCAGGCCGTGGCGCGTGTTAGCGATAGTACCATCCGTGGCGCGTACAAGTATCTGTATGCGGAGAAGGACAAGCTCATCACGGAGGAGATTTTGGCACGTGGTGCTGACCCGGAGCGCTTGCCCAAGCCTGCTTAGAAGGTGGCGAGGTCAAGTCCTCTTCGCAACACGACGACCATCAAGACTTAGTAGGGTGTGAGTGGTGCTTTGCAGGACTTCTGCAAGTGAGTTTCGCAACTGCTACTGCTGGCGATTGCGAGACTGTGCTCCGGCATGAAAGCTTCTACGATGTGTTCACTGGCTGCACGACCTACGCACGTCACTGCGTTACTGCCGATGCGTTTGCTCACTCTTGAGCATGATCTGCTTAGATGCAGAAACGGCTTGAACGGTTGCTGCGGTCGTTTGCTTGCTTCTTGCTTGCTTTCTTCTAGCGATTATTGCGTTCTGCTTCTGCGACAGAATGACAAAAGACTGCAAAGCTATGGACCCACTGCGGCAGTGATGCGAAAAGAAAACTTTGTAACGATATTAAAATATGTCCTTCGTTTAGATGAATTCATGATGGAAATTGGTGCGGTCAAGCTTCTGTCTCGCTCTTCTCCAATATTTGCATGCATGCAGGTCTGGTCCAATTCCGCTCCGTTCGAGTGAAGCTGTAGTCTCGTAAAGTGAAGAAAGTGAAGAGAGTGAAGTATGTTCTCGTCGTCATGAGGTGCCTGCCTAAAGCGGCGAAAATTAGGCCGTGTGACCTTTGCCTGCAAGCTTCGACCCTTCACTTCTACGTATACCACAACTGTCTTCTAGACTTCTGCTTCTCGCTCTTCACAACTTACACCTTGGCTCGATAAAATTTTCTTTCCACAAACGCATTCAAAACTTGACACGAGAACTTTTTGACTGACAACTAATCCTTACAGCAATCACGGGGCCAGGACCATCATAGCTGCCGCTATTGCCACTGCCACTGCCGCACTTCTTTCATCGTTGTCATTGTATGGTGACACCGTCGCAACTCAACTGACAGGTGGACAAGAACAGAATGGCAGACGATCTCCTCAACCGCGTCGAGCAGGCGCTTCGCGAAGACCCGGAAACAACTACACTAGATACCAAGCTCTTTGAAGAGGCCGAACTCTTACTGCCTTCATATCTGGCTCCTCCAACATATACAACCAACAATGCTGGATCCGCGGAACAAGTCGTCGTCCCTGGCCAAGTCTCCACCTCCAATAGCGACGGGCTGTGGGAGAAGCGTCTCCTCCTCATGCGCCACCTTGCCGCCGACCTCATGGACTCCCGTCGCAGCAACCACACTCCCGTCGTCAACCTCCTGATCAAACTCTTCAACGGCTTCACCTGGACCCAGGTCTGCGAATTCGGTACAAGTAGTATTCCGTACAAGGATGGTCTAGGCGTGGGCGAAGGGATGACGAGTTTCAATCGCTTGATGCTTTGTCTCTTGGGCAAAGCAAGGGGTAAAGCGAGCGATGCTGAGCAAGCGGCTGGAATGTTGGAGGTTATGATCGCGGTTGTGAGGTTGTGGTTGACGACGCCTGATACGGGGATTAGTATGCAGGCGGGCGAGTTGCTGTTTGATTTGTTGAAGGTTGATGTGCCGCCGCAGCCTGCACAGTCGAGGGAGAATTGGAGAGATAGGCCTGCTGGAGGAGGAGGAGGGCAGGGCTTGGTGTGGAAGAGAGTGTTTGGAGATAGGGATGTTTATCATGTGTTTTTTGAGTCGTGCTCGCTGGAGTATGGGGCGGAGGCTTTGAGTAAGAATCAGAGAACTATTGCGCAGGCGAGGCTGATGGAGTGGGTGCCCAAGGTGGCGAGGCTGGATTGGGGAATGATTAGTCGCAGCCATCATCGCGAGGTCGAGGGGAAGTTCAAGTCGACCGGTGGATTTCTGGAGTTCGTGGCACTGAAGATGGTGGACTTCAAGGACGATTTGCTCATGTATCGGTGCTTGATCGACTTCTTCAGCTTGTTGCTCAAGACTACGGCGGATCTGGACACGCACACCATGGCTCAGCACGACTCGCTGGGTTTGCAGTACCTCATCATGCACGGCTTGCATGCACGCACGGCGGCTATCTACCTTCAAACTCAACCAGTCGATCCTGCAGAAGCTATGCTACTCTATGGTCCGGCAGCGAATTACCTCAGCACATACGCAAGCGTATACCCGAAGCACTACCTGGCCTGTCAAATGGCGAAGCAAGTCAACGAGAGGCTGTCACATACTCTGGACCTCACGCCAGGCAGCTGGGCTCACAACGATTCGCCAAAGCACGATCTTCACCTCATTGCCAGTGTGCCTCGTCAGTCTCTCATGCCTTATGACAAGAGTCCCATCGCCTTGCTGCCCTGCAAGACCACGAATGCCGATGTCCTCAACACTCTCGCCACTATATTCCATGGCCCGGAAGAGCACGTCGTCACCTTCCCAGCCACCGAAGTCAAGAACGCCGAACAAGACGCCAACGAAGGCGCTGCGGCCCGCGCAATCTACTTCTACTACCTCGCCGCCCAACCTCACTTTTGGCGCGACATCGTCATCCACGCCGACACCATTGCCCTCCGCGACCTCGCACTGTCCGCAATCCGCTGCATCACCACCATCATCAACGCGAACTGGTCCAACACCACAACCCCAGCAACAATAACCTACCTGCTCCCCTCCACCACCCTCGCCACCCCAACCTCAGGCCACCTGGCCATCCTCTCGCCTCCAGCTCTAGAACACATTCTTCCCTACCTCCTCTCCCCACCCAAGACTTTCGCGAACTTGGTAGGCGGGCGAGGCGATGCGGAAAGTTCTGCTTACCAAGTTGCGGTCGCGAAGTTCGAGGCGTTGAAGGCTTTGGAGGTGAGGATGAGGGGGCAGGTGGAGAGGAGTCCGGAGGAAGGGTTTGAGGAGATTTTGGGAACGGTGCAGAGGAGATTGGGGATGGGGGTTTTGCCGCAGGGAGCGGAGGTTGGTGGGGCGGTTGGGACGATGGAGTTGTGATCTGGACGTTCGAGAAACGGGGAGGAAGGCAGCATCGATTGGTTCTGCAGGGATGCAGAGGCGTCGGCTTGATAAAGTCGACTAGGAGTAAAAAGCAGGAGCTCTCCTGAACTATATCAGGAGAGAGTGGGGCATTTAGCAGCCTGGAAATATAGCTAGCTGACAATTTGTCTCCATAGTCTAGGGCCTGGCTGTACACATGATCAGCGGTACGGTAGCTCAGCGTCCAGATCTCGAAATCGCGAAAGCCAATCGACCATGTCGGATGCCTCAATCCATATCTTTGGAATGGCTTCTGGTCTCAAGGCTTGAAGTTCCCCTGTGAATGCACTAGCCTTCCTTTCACCCATACAGCCTTGGTGTTTCGGTCGTCGCCGGTATAAACCCATTTGGCTACCTTGTCCTCCCACGACTCGCCTCCGAAGATCTCCACTAGCCCAGCAGACTGATCCAGGCCAAGCTTATCCCCTACGCCGTCACCGAAGCTGATCATCTGAGCATCCCAATCCATGCCTACTTCAAAGCCACCTATTCGGTCTTCTAGTCCGACTACTTTTGCTCCACCTCGAGTGGCGAGATATAATGCTTCCGCCACCGATAGCTTGGTTTCGTCGCCATCAGTCATAGCAACATGGCGGCTCACGAAGATTGCTTCGCGAGTTTCGGCGAGCATACTTGAGGTGTAGCCACCACTCACATCAGTGCCCAACCCCACAGTCAAGCCTTCGTCCAGCATGGTCCTGACCTTAGCGGTGCCAGACGTAAGAGCAGTATTACTTGCAGGACAGTGACTAATCTTCGCCTGACGATTCTTGATAAGTGTTCGTTCCTCCTTGGTGAGATGCACAGCATGCGCCAAGATCATCTTGGGTGTCAGAAGACCAGCTCGATCGTAGACGTGGGTGTATGATTGACTTTTGGGGAAGAGCTCGCGGACGAGTTGGATTTCAGCTTTGTTTTCCGAAATGTGGGTCTGGCATGGCACGCCCGTCGTGTGGTGTAGCTTGCCTAGAGCTGCAAGAGCTTCATCTGAACATGATGGTGCGAAGCGTGGTGTGATGATTGGCGACACGAGGTCGAAGTATGGATCGATCTTCTTGACGTGATCGATGCAGGCCTGCGAGTCTCGGATGGCAGATTCGACGCTTTCATCTTGGTAGTAGTCCGGGCTCAATCGATCCATGCATACTCTGCCAACAAAAGCTCGTTGCCCTCGCGACTGACAAATGTCCGCCAAAAGGTTGGTGGCCGCGACGTGTACAGTGGCGTAGTAGCATGCTGTCGTTGTTCCTTGTGACAAAGTCCTGGCAACGACACGATTGTAGATACGAGCTGCCTTGTCCAGATCCGTGAACGATGATTCGAGGGGGAATGTGTAGGTGTTGAGCCAGTCCAGAAGAGTCGACTTGCCGAAAACGCCAGCATTCGGGTACTGCGAAGCATGTATATGCGTATCTGAATTGCGGTCAGCTGCTATTTGCTCTGATTCTGTCAACAACAAACCTATGAAGCCTGGAAAGAAGAAACCGTAGTCCTGTATTCGTACAACCTTCGCATTCTCCCAACCTTGATGTGCCGGCAAAGGTCTACCTTTCATGTCCCGTGATATGAAAGCGATCTTGCCATCTTCGTCGACACCAAACATGCCATTTGGGCAGACGTCTAACTCGTTGAGACTTTCACAATGCACGAAAGGGCCGATGTATATGGTCTTCTCCAGCGACATGATGACGAAAAGCAGAGCAGATTTAATTGCCGTCTATGTTGTAAGCTTCATACGTAGTTCCTGTGTAATGAGTGTGCTGCAGTGTTGTTTGACTGTGAAGTTGAAGAAGATAGAGAAACGATTGGCTGTGAAGTGCATCGGGCCGAAACCGGCAAATGCGACATGCGGCTGTCGGCGCGCTGCGATGAGAGCATATACAAGTAATAAGATGAAGAGGTGCAACTGATATTGCCAGACCAGCTTAAGGTGATGGCTCACTCAAGTAGGCTGACTCGTAGTCATGTAGTCCCTCCTCAACTCTCGCCTGACCCGAACAACGGTCACCTCCTGTTCACCGTCGTTCCGGTGCTGTACCTCTCTGTTTTGTTACTACAGACCGCCAATCTCGGGCTCATGAGACTATCGCGCTCCAGAGACATGTGACATATTTGATACCATTACGTCGCCGTCCACTGGGCCAAGACACAAGAGCTTGACCAACCGACAGCAACGACCAAGTATTTCCAGACTTGAAACCTCCCAATCTCAATGTGTATGAGTTGCTGGTCGTTCATTGAATACGCAAATCGACGTCCAGCGCGACATATTCGTTCCCAGGCACGCGGGCGTCGTTGTTGTACCAGACGGACACTTATTTTCTGCAGGCGATCATCCTCCGAGGTTGTCGAAGAACACCTTTTTATAGTACCTCGCCTCCTCGATACTCTCAGGATATCAGCCTTTGCCTCATGCTTTCCCGCTTTCTGTGGACTCTTCTTCAACACGTCAATCGGTGCCCACCTCTTCGCGGCCTCCTTTATAGCACTGACATCTAATATTCGATGATGCAGATGCTTCATCACTTTCGTCCAAGGCTCCTGTGTCAAGAAAGCCTTGTCCGCATGTACTGTATTGCCTGCCAACAATCCGCGTCTGCGGTCTGGCAGATACTGTTGAACGTATGTCAGAAGCTCACTTGCTGCTGTGTCGGCGGTAGTTGTGGACTCGATACAAGCTTTTGTCAGCCCACTGGCGCCGTGATGGTCCCTACACCAGTCACCCATCGCATCCATCTGCTCTCGAGAGTGCTCGATCACCGCTTCGTAGCCTGTCTCGTCCAGCAGGTTGAGCTCGTAGTCTGTGATGAAGCAGGCTAATGACATGATCGTATCCTTGTCCAAATCCAAACCCGTCATCTCGCAGTCTATCCATACCAATGGCTCTCTGGAGCGAGTCTCAGGCATCTTGTTCGACGTGGGATGTCTTTTGCTCTGAATGTGGTAGACAGGGATGACTTCAGAACAAGTGCAGAAGTAGTAGAATGATGTGAGTTTGACTCCCTACCCACCCACAAAGCCGTCCGTCGCAGCAGGGATTGGTATACTAATGTTCGTGCGATGGACATGCATCTGACGCTTGTGGATGTCGTTATTGTCGACGATATGGTTAATGCAAGTGGTTAACATCGTTTAGTCCAGATGTTCGAACAAACGAGGTCTTGAGTGGGCTCATTCGGGTCAGATTTGAGGGGTTTAGCAAGCGAGAGCATTAGACAGAAAGACCCCTATTTCGTAAACGATCGAATAACACAGAATCACAGGTCACATTATCAGACGCATACTGCAAGCCATCTTTGCTATCTAGGCCACAAACACTAGTGAACAGTCGACGCGAGATGAAGCTGTGTGACCCTCATTAAGCCCGCTTGACACATCCCTTCGTGCAAGATCACGACCACGACCGCAACATCGATCACCACCGCCGCACCTATCACAACAGCAGTAGCGGTAGCAGCCACCACCATGCCCGACTATGAATTTGAGGACGAGCAGGACCTCTGCGAATTTTTTATGCGAGGCTCCTGCAAATTTCCTGAAAATCGTTGTGGACTGCATGAGCAGCGGCTCAAACCTGGTTTGCTTCGATACGTCGATTGGCAAGCTTCCACTGAGGAGCGCCAGTCTTGTATGCGATGCATGGAGAGACAATTGGTCGTAAGTTGATGTAAATGTTCTATGAGGATGCGGTACCTTGCCTGACCTAGCACAGTGCGACAAATCAAGTCGCGCGAACACCATCGACGACCCCTGCTCGGAATGCCGTCACTATGGTGGTCTCGGATGTTCGTGTCTGCTCGCCGATCTCAGTCTCAACGACGTGCTCTGGCGCAAGATGATCAGTCGCAAGGCGCAAGGCTACACTCTCCCGGAGCTTAAGCCTCGATCGCAGAGGGCTCAAAGGAAGGGTCCGCTCAACCAGCGCATGCCCGATGCTCGCGTGGTGCTCGGCTGGCAGGGCCTTAGTGTTGAAGACCTCGAGCGACAACCGCATCTGCTGCCTGATGGTCGCATTCGCGCCAGACCACGCGCATATCTGACGCCACCCCCGCAGAAGAGCATAGAGCAACGGGAGGATTTCCGTGGAACCAAGGTGGTCGTTTCGGGACACCAGGTACCAATGCTGGACCCACGCTCGGCTTTAAGCGTAGCATTTCCGATGCCTTTGCTCCGTTTACGTCTGCCCCTTCGCTTTCCGACTCAATGCCAGCTGCAAACTTTCCGACTCCGCTGCCGGCACCTAGCTTCGCGCGCCCAGTCCACGCTCAGTATGGCAAAGCCAGTGGTTACTTCTACGACTACAATACTGGTCGCGGTACGGTGTACTTCCCGACTTCAGCTCTGCACCCCCAAGGCGTGCTGGTGACCATGCTAGCCATGCAGGTCAGTGCACCTGGTAGCGGGGCGCCTGCAGGTATACGAACTGTACGTTTTCTTCATCGGCCATCTCACTTTCCTTTGCTAATGGTTGTTCACTCCAGTCTGGTCAACAGGTCTACGGACCCCCTGCTCGTCGGCAGTATCTATTGCCGGACCGCAGCAACAACCTCGAAGGGTCGCCGTCTTTCGCGACCTCCGGATTTCTGGCGCGCAAAAAGCGACGGACGCAGCTGAGCTTGTCGGCCGCAATAGCAGAGCTAGATATTGCGCCGCCCGCTCGGTCAGCGCGAGAGCGTGGCAACAAATTCAGTGTCTTGACAGCTGCTGCTCTCGACGACGCCGATCCTCCTATGGCAGAGTCTGGGCAGGATACGTATGTGGACAGTGACGATGAGATGGAGAATGTTGTTGCACCGCAGGAGACGCAAGTGCTGGTACCCGCTGCGCCGTCGGAGATGGTGGCAGAAGCATTAGTCGGGACTTTTGTAGTAACACCAGACAGCGCTTTCGAGGAGGATATTGTGCCGGCTGGTGCCGTAGGCGATGAAGGGCGTCCTGCGTACCCTGTGCCTCACGCGAACACGTTCGAGGAAAGCGACGAGGAGGAGTAAGCTAAGATGACTTGCGAGGACGATCTCCGCTCGCGACATCCCCTCCTTATGCCACCTACAAGCTGCTTGGTCATCGTACCACCAGTCTTCCCCTCATTTGGTCTTCGAACCATTAGTCTCCCCCTCTTCACGTACAAACTGAGTTGGTCTTCGAACCATCAGTCTCCCCTCTTCACCTACAAGCTGTCTTGGTCTGCGAACCACCAGTAACTCCCTCCCATTAACAAGCTGAGTTGGTCTTCGAACCATCAGTCTCCCCCTTTTCGTCTACAAGCTGAAATGGTCTTCGAACCATCAGTGTCCACCTCTTCATCTCCAAGCTGAATGGGTCATTGTACCTCAAGTCTCCCCTCGCCCTACTCAAGCATGGATCCTCGTATCCTTAGCTGCCCCTTTGTCGCTAGCGGAAGTCTCTGGGAATGTATCGTTGGCAGTTTTGGCGTTCTGTTGTTTGGGGGATTTCTAGTACAGTAGACAAGAGTTATACCTCTTGCGACTTCTCCACGCAGCCACAACCATAAACTTCGGTGAACATCTTTTGCCGGAACCTATGAATGCGATGACCGATTGCTCCTCTTCAATCTGCATCAGATGCTCCCTAGTTGCTTCGTCTTACATGAAGGTGTAGCTGTGAAATGATACAACTCGTTCAATCGTGTGGTGTGGGATGTAAGCTAAAAGTATGAACCCCCAACATACGCACTTGCAGCTGCTCGACGAAGATGCTGCCAGCACATATCGCTCTTGCCGCTTGATTGTTTCAATGCCGGACAGGCCACAATTTCTCAGGCCAGAACTCAGCACAAGGATCAAAGCACGACAACGATTGAGCACGGGCCCTGATCATGCTGGCCATACGGCTAGGAACCGGTTACAGCCACGATCGTCTCAATTTTGAGCAGACAATAACATCTCACTGCTACCTGTGATGGTTGAAAGATGCGTTCCCGGCACAGATTGTTAGCTTGTCGTATCGGAGGTCGTCACATGCCTCATAAACGGCTGCAACGAAGATAGGGAAAGGCGGAATGGGTGCCAAATGATAGCGGAGACCCGGCCTTTCTCCGGAAGCCCTTACTCCAGCCATCATATAGCAACAACTGCAGCAATCGAAACAACCAAGGGCGCTTGGTCTAGGGGTATGATACTCGCTTCGCATGCTTCCAAACTGCGAACATGACTTTGTGAGTGGTCGTGGGTTCAATTCCCACAGCGTCCAATCGTTTTATTCGATCGGTAGAGGTTTGAGGAACATCTTGAGCCTCTAATCATGTGTTTTGGTCAAGTATTGGTCGAAATATCAATGTTTGGAATTTTGGGGTGTCGAGACGTCGAGTCCGGGTCGCTCGCTGTGTAATGACGCAGGAACAATTCTTTTCGATCTACAATCGTCTTCACAACTATCTCACACGCGCCTTGGAATCATGACAATACCAAACAGCTACGTGTAACCGTTTCATGCATTTGTAGGAGCAGAGATAGTTCTTGATGCTGTATTCAGTACGAGGTGAGGTCCGGCTTTACAATTTCCCAAAACAGACAAATGCGAATTTGCTTCTACACGAACAAAACATATCATGTCGAGTACAAACTCTGCTTTATTGCTCCTTGACCTTCCAGATAAGGCTCTAGTTGGCATCGACCTGCTTTCTTTCACGACCACGCCACGCTTCCGAGGCGTGAAAACATTACCGCCAGGCTTGCACTTCACCTTTGTCGGCTCAAGCACAGCATTCTCCGAGCGACATGGCATCTGGTTCAGGATCAAGCAGGGCGCCAACGCGCCAGGCATACCGATCTTCATCGCGAAGTGGGATTGTTCAACGGAGACCTTGCAGGCAGTGACAGACCAAGCCGAGCAGTTGAGGTGGCGAGCCAACCTTGGCAGCATCTGGCAGGAAGGACTCACACCATACCGACAGACGACCGCCAAAGACACAGAAGACGAGTCAGAGGAGCTCGTCGACTGGAGCAAGCTCACCAGTCACATCAGTGACAAAGTGTTGTCACGCATCACTGGCAGCACTTCGGATTCACGGTCACTCAGCTCAGGCAGCTCGAGCAAGCGTGACCTGGAGCATATTCCGGGCTTGAGCAAAGCAGAGACCGAGCTACAGACAGATCAAGAGCTCAATTTCTTGCCTGTCGAGCTCAAGCAGACATGGCGGCAAGGAGCTACAGGACGAGAGCGCACGGAAGCCGCACAAGATCGATCTTGGGCACTCAGCAGCCTCATTAACGAGCACTGCACCGATGCTCTAGAAGTGGTCGGCGAACTTCAGTTCTGCTTTCTCATGGTCTTAACGCTGAACAACTACTCCTGTCTCGAACAGTGGAAGCGTCTCCTGAATCTGCTATTCACTTGCCACTCAGCAGTAGTGACCAGATCTCAACTCTTCATAGAGGTCATCAGAGCACTATTGTTACAGCTTCAGCACTGCAAGGTGGCCGACAGCGGTCTCATAGACTTGGCAGACGAGGGTGGCTCCTTGCTCAAACATCTGCTAGTGCGCTTCCGGAAAGGTCTTCAAGGTCTAGGCACCCAAAGCAGTATCGGTGTGCAAGACATGATCGACGAACTTGACGATCTCGAAGAATATCTACGTACAGAACACGGCTGGCAGTTCGGAGGCACATTCGCCAAGTCAGGTTTCCTCGAGATGGAAGACGGCGAGCAAGTGCACATGGACAGCACAGCATTTGACGAAGATGACGAGACGGGCGAGTATGCACCACAAATCGTTGACTTGACGCCCGAGCAGGCACGTTTACTGAATGTTGGCGGTGCGGAGGATCTGCATCATAGCCTCAGCAAGACATCACTAGTCGAGGCTGCGACTGAGGAGTCAGATGATGATGTGGTGGATGAGGAGGAGGCGGAGAAGATCGTCAGGAGCCAGATTTCAAGACCAGCTGCAAACGGGCATGCGAGTGACAGTGAAGAGCCCGACAGTGAGGAAGAAACTGACGACCTCGACGATATGGACGCTCGGTACTGAGTGTATCTCAATACATCGGAATTTTGGGCACCAAACGGGGCGACGACTGTGGATACGAAGTAGATGTATGGCATTGTTCTATTCATATAATCTGTATCATCAATACCTAAGGTCAGTCCATTACTCATGGTCCCCTGACTCATGCCACCAACACCATCTCACGTCACCCATAAATCGTCCGTTCAAAGAAATCCTTACGGCCCAGAGTAAGTGACCCCCTATCCCTCAACGTCGGCCGACGTACCGGTGGTGTCGTATTCCCTTCACCTCCTCTTTAGGCACCAGCCCTTCACTCTCAGCACCACCACCCTCCCCTCCCATCTTCTCACTCAAATTGACCGCCGTAAAACTCCTCGGCAAGTCAACCCTTTCGAACTTCTCCCTCAATGTCTCCAGTACAACCCTCCACTCCGTATGCGGCATCAAGGTCCTGCGTGGCGCACGCCCAATAGTATGCTTGCTATCTAGCTGTACGTCCAGTGGATCGTAGGTATGACAGCCTGGACTGATGGCGATGCGGATGGAGTAGTTGTAGTAGACTTGGTCTGGGTGTTCGGGGTCGATGGGGTGTTCGGTGTCTTCAGCTTCGTAGAGCTCGAAGCAGATTTGGCTCAGATAGTCGAGCTCCGGGATGGCGTTGCGCGCGATTTTGCTGCGGATGCCGCCGCAGAGGATGCAGTTCAGGAGAGTGTAAATGTGGGACTCCTTTGTGAAGTAGAAGAAGCTGCGGGCGTCTTCGTTTGCTTGCGCTTCCTCCAGATCTTTCACAATTTCTTTCAGCAATGGGAGGGATGTGAGAAGACCGATCTCGAGTTTCTCATCTTCCGTGATACCATACTCCTGTGGTCCGATGAAGTCGAAGAGTGTCTTCACCAGCGTATACAGCTTATTCAGCTTATCGAGACGAGCATCGTGCTTCGCGGCGGAGGTTGGCAGACTTGTATCACCGGTGAAGAGGTTGAAGTAGGATTCCCGAAACACAATGGCCGGCCGAACAACATTCATAAGTTCTTGACTTCGTCGACGGATGCCCGCACGGTCGCTCAATGTCGACGATTTTGCACCGCTTGCCATAGTATCCGTCCTTGCCTGTTGCTTGCCGTCCACATGAGCCTCACCTTCCTTCCCATCATCCTCCTTCACACCCACCCCAGCCTCATGGCTAGCCCAGAACTCCTCCCTGGCAACCTTACTCTCCGTCCTCGCCAACCCCGGCATCCCAGCCTCACTCGCCATCCTCTCCGCCTCATCCTCATCCTCCCCACCTCTAGGCGTAAACACCCACTCCAGAAATTGCCGATTATGCAAGGCATCAAACTTCATCGTATCGTACAACTCCGAGATCCGACTAGGATCCACTTTCTCCGCATCCACAAACTCCGCAAACAACTTCTCCCACCGTTCACGGAACAGTTCTGCATCTTCACCAGTACACCACCTAGGTTGCACCTCAGAAGCCTTCGCCTGCACCGCCTCGCCCTCACACCCCGGACCCTGCGCCGCCGCACCAGAACCATCCGCACTACTCGCCCCACCAGCCCCTTTCTCCGGATGCTTCAGCTTCTCCAGCGCAACAACAGCCTCACTACCCTTCAACCTTGCAAAATTCGCCCCCATAACCCTCCGATGAAACCTCATCAAATCCACCACATCCCTCACAACCAGATACGGCTCCGGCGTGCCATCCTTAGGCCAAGCAAACTGTTCAGGAGCCTTCTCACCTTTCCTCAAAAGCCCCTTCAACCGCTTCTTCACTTTGTCCATTTCATCCTTCGCCGCATTGCTATCATCCAAAAGATCTTTCCGTGTCCGTATGCCGTTAAGATCCGGATCGGCGTCCAGATCCTTCTGGTCCAGGAAAGCAGAAGCGAAGATCTGGGCGGAAGTCGTGACGCGGCGCTCGGAAGAGGTGAAGATGCGGGTATTGGAGATGACGTCGCGGTTCATGAGCATCAAGTCATTGCGCATGTTCTCGCCCAGGTCGGAAGCCTGGTATCGAGCAGAATGGGTGGGCTCACCACCCCACTTCATCACCAGCTGCAGTTTGTCGAGGACCAAATTATTGTCGGCAGCCGCAGCACGGGAGAGAGTGACTTCTGAGATCGAATCCTGTCGCTTCTGGTGCTTGCCTGCTGTGGTACTCGTGGCATCAGTCGTAGGAGTTTCAGCCGGCGCCGGCACAGCAGCCATCTCGCCCCCTTCACCCAGAGTACCCTTCTCCTCCTTCTTAGGCTTCTTGAACATGGGCTTGATCTGCACCTTCGTGCCCACCAATCCTCTTTTCCTCCTTAAAGCATTAGCCAACGTCGCCAGCTTCGCCTTGTCCTCCAGTCCTTCCTTCTGTGCCATCT
Source organism: Recurvomyces mirabilis (assembly GCF_035927965.1). Lineage (NCBI taxonomy): Eukaryota > Fungi > Ascomycota > Dothideomycetes > Mycosphaerellales > Teratosphaeriaceae > Recurvomyces > Recurvomyces mirabilis. The sequence goes on along the minus strand of NW_027041967.1, from coordinate 206,755 downwards.
CGACCGCACGAGCCACACTCTCCAGAGCCGCTTCACCGACCAATAATACTTCCTCGCGATGCCCTTTCAATAGATCGACAAAAGGTTTGGTGTGGAAAGTGAACTTGAACTTCTGCTTGGGTGTGCGATCCGCGTGTCTTATGACGGCCACCATACCCTTCAATTTCCATTGCGACTTCACAGCAGGAGCAGGAAGATCCATAGGCTCTGGTTCGCGAGCAGTCGGTACAGGCCCTTCGAGCACAGTCTCTGCGCTGGATGTATCCTGACTACTCGGGCCATTCGAAGTATTGACAGCCGGTGGCGGGAGAACCTCGTCGATATTGGAAGGCATGGCCGGTCCTCTTTTCAGTGGCAGATTCGCCTGGCGCTCCATACTCGCTGGACTAGTCAGAGGGCTCGTCGTACCACTCGGACTCCTCGCACCATGAGGATGGCCGACCTTGTGCGCCGCATTGGACACACTATCCCGCAGCTGACTAAACGACCTCGAACCAAACACACTCTTAAGCGCATTGTAGTGTCCAGCCTGCCCATCACCACTCCGTGCCTTCTCGGAAGAATTCCTCGCGTTCTCCTTCTCCCTCCCCAGCGTCATGCTCCTCCTCGGCGGCGTTCCCGCACCCAACACATCACCCTCACTATCCTCACTAGGCGTGGCAGGTCCTCGTTCCCACCTCAACTTCTCCCGGATAAACATACTCTTCATAATCCTCGCACATTGATCATAATACTCATTGTTATCCTTCACAAAACTCCACCCATTAACATCAATCACATAGCTCTTATCGCCCACCCTCAACATATCAAACCCACAAACCCGCTGACCAAACCCCGTAGCAATCTTTGCAGCCGCCTCTTGCTCTTCTTTGCGCAGGCTAGTAACGTAGCGAAGTTCCTTGCCGTTTGGGTTGCGCTTAACGATACCGTCCACGACGGGTGACTTTCGAGTTTCGGCGTGGCAGAAGTCAGGACCGACGGTGTAGGCTTTCACATCTTCAGCATTCTCAACTTTCAGGAATTGTTCGTAGACGTAGCTCTGCTCCGGCTCGGTGATGGCACGTGGGATTTCCAACTTATCATCCTTCTCCGAGCTCTTATTGTTGATCTTTCGGAACAGTCTTCGCCCACCTCCTCCTTGTGACTTCGGGTAGTATATGTTGATATTATGGTCCTCGCCGCTAACAGGCTTCTCCACGAATGGCTTTGTCAACTTACGACCGTTGACAACCAGGGTATCGTTGTCGTCTTCCACGTGAACGTCATATGGTGGAGCTTCCCCTCCTCCTCGACCATTATCACTGCCTTCAAGCTTCAGACCAGTAAGCTCATTAGCACGTGCTGCTATGTCGCGGCTCAAGATCACTGGTCCACCATCTCGGCTGATCTCCAGACGCTTCGGTGTCCTGACAGCCATGAGGTCGAGTATACGCAAGCACAATCGCCTGTCCCACAATATCGTCTGCATGGGCAAGTCGTTGACGCAGAAGGGTTTCCTTAGCCGAGCGTACTCGATCGCCTTCTCCAATGGAAAGCCATCGCTGAAGAAGCTAATCAAGAAGTCGCACACAGGCCAATTCTCTACACTCTCGTCCAAGATCACTTTATCGCCAAAGATGATGACATCGAACTCGTTGTCCTTGCCAAGCATTCTGTTGAGGATGTTCCGTGATGGTTTCGATCGGGCCTTGCTATCGAGGGCGCATATACCGATAGTACCAATGCGGTTCGGATTGCTTGCGAGACTTCGATCGGCGGAGGGCGAGGCAGAGTTCTGCCCACTGGTTGAGACTCGTCTTGATACACCAGGTGTACGGCCCCTAGTACGCCCGCCTGTGCTACGAACAGTGGTTCCGGATGGTGGTGAGATTGGAGCTGCAGCCGGTGCAGATGTTGCCAAGTTGTGCAGACTGCCGCCACTGAAGGAGGGCGAAAGAGAGCCATTCTGCATGGAGGTCGTGACATGGTCTCGATGAACCGCAGTCCGAATACGATCAGCGAGTTCGTGCCTCATGGCGACGTCTGGCTCGGAGCCTCCAGCAACAGAGCTAGGAGCAGTTGACCCACGTCCATACAACGAAGAGAAGCTCATGCGTCCACTTTCCATACTCGGCCGCCGGATCGTGCCCGAGAGCGTACCTTGCACAGCGGCATCCGCGTCCTCGGGGAGCGCCATTGCGTCGTCGCTACTGGCTACGAAGTCGTCCGCGGCGTACTCTGCATGTAGCGGGCTAAGCCAGTGGCTGTCAGAAATTCTTGACCCGCGGCGTGAAGAAGTTTGGTAGGAGTAGCGGGAGATAGGCTTTGGAGCCGGCGGGGGCATGGAAATGCTAGCGCGTTCGACTTCACCGAAGCTGCCGCTGCTGTCCATCTCGGCTTGTCGTGCTTTCTTTGACAAGGATGCCGAGGAGGACACTGCGGACAGTGGATGTGAGTGCGAGGAAGAGCGGGTGGACTCGTTGGAGAGGGTGCGTGTGAGGGGCTCTGTAAATGCCATTGTGGCGATGTCTATCTTGTAGTAGATTCTGGTGATGTTATATTATGCACATCAGGAGTGCAAGACAATCGTTGCATACATTCCCCATTCACTCCTGTACTTACGAATATGGGTTGCGAATGTTGCTTACCATAGATGCTGATATGAAGATATGCACACTGCACACTGCACACTGCACACTGCACACTGCCATCATCTTGCGTCTTTTCCCACTTGCCCCACATTGATGCAGAATCTCGCGTGGTTTGAATCGATAAGGAAAGCTTAAATCTAATGCATGCTCGTAGGGCTGAGGAAAGTTTCTCCAGATCTAGCATTTCGAGCTTGAGGCTCTGCCACTTTGTCGTCTGATCGAGAATGCGTAATATGGAGGTTGCGAGGATGGATGAACCCGTAGCCAAGAGGCAAAAGCTGGCGAATGGTGATGCGAAAGGTCAGCGCAAGCCAGGCTCCTCACGCCTCTTCGCGCCATACAGGACGATTGGACTCGTCTCGCCTACCAGTGTGCCATTCACGTCTGTACCACTCGGCAAGACGACCTTCCAGATCACGACGTGTGTCGGGAGAAGTCTGCAGACATATGACCTGCGCAAAGGCTTGAACCTCGTCTTCATCACGCGACCTCAAACGCCTGGTCAAATCACTGCCAGCATTGCATGGAAAGACAAAGTGTTTGGAGCATGGTCGGAGGCCGGAGAGGATGGAGCACGAGGAGCATGGGTATTTAAGCGAGGGAAGAAGATAGCAGACCTAGAAGTACCGAAAGGGTGGCGACAAGATATCAAGGCCTTCTGCTGCTTCGGAGGCTGGATGGTTGGGGTATGCGATACTACCTTGCTCATCTGGAAGACTGCAACGAATGAGCTGTACACGACGCTGCAAGGCGTGTCGCCTGTTCACTTCACCAAGTGTATCTCGAGCCTACCGACCTTCCTCAACAAAGTCGTCGTAGGACGAGAAGATGGCAGCGCAGAAGTCTGGAATGTCTCCAGTGGCAAGCTCGTCTACACTGTCCTGCCCCCATCAACATCTTTCGGAGCTGTGACAGCCATCGAGCCTACACCTGCCTTGTCGCTTGTGGCCGTTGCATACCAGCAAGGCCCTCTACTCATCCACGATGTTCGAGCAGACCAGACTGTCATGCAGCTCAACATGTCGGCAGGTGTGGCAATCACATCTATCACATTTCGCACCGATGGCATAGGTGCTGGAGAGGATGGTCAGAAGCCAGGCGTTATGGCTACCGCTTCTTCATTATCTGGAGATGTCACGTTGTGGGACCTCAACGAAGGTGGTCGCAAAGCCGGCGTACTACGTTCCGCCCATGCAGACCCTACACCGACCACGGCTGGAGGCATCAGCAAGATCGAGTTCCTGCCAGGCCAACACACCCTTGTCAGCAGTGGTCTAGACAACAACCTCAAGACCTGGATCTTTGACCAGATGCCCTTCTCACCTATACCACGTATCCTGCACCATCGTGGCGGACATGGCGCTCCAATCACCAATCTCGAATTTCTTCCCACCTCGTCCGATGGTGCTGACGATACCGGCAAATGGCTCATGTCCGCCAGCCAGGATCGAAGCTTATGGGGCTGGTCATTGCGAAGAGACAACCAAAGCCAGGAACTAAGTCAAGGCGCCTTGCAGAGCAAAGCACGCAAGCAGGGCTTACTTTCCGGTCAATCGCGAGATAAATTGCAAGAACTGAAGTGTCCGCCGATCACGGGTATGGCGTGTAGTCTAAATCGTGATGGTGGTATGGGTGCTGTTCCAGGCAATCATGGCATCTGGCAGAATGCCAAGAGCGGCAAGAAAGTCGATGCAGAGATTTCTGGCATGACTGGCTGGGAGAGCGTCATCACTGCGCATCAAGGCGACCATAAAGCACGAACATGGTTCTGGGGACGGAAACGTGCTGGACGATGGGCATTCCCTACCAGCGACGAGAGCCCTGTGACTTCCGTTGCAGTCGATCCCTCCGGCACGTTCGCTGTCGTGGGAAGTCAGAAGGGCGGCATAGATATGTTCAATCTGCAATCTGGCATCCATCGACAGAGATTCCCTGCCCGCTTGGCGCCGATGCAGGCGAAGCAGTTGAGGATAGACTTGCAGAAGACCGGATTCGAAGAAGAAAGGACTGAGGACGGCAAGAAGATCTTCTATCGAGGACAAGGGAAGCATGGCGCTGCTGTGGTGGGACTAGCTGTGAACAACCTGAACAAGACGCTCGTCTCCGCCGGCGAGGATGGGAAGGTGAAATTCTGGGACTTTAATTCTGGACTTCTGGTACACCAGCTTGACTGGACGGCAAGTACGGGGATCTCATCAATGCGCTTTCATCGCGCAGCGGACCTCGCTGCTTTTGCTTGCACAGATGGCTGCGTAAGGGTAGTGGATATCAGTACGCATAAACTCATTCGTGAGCTCTGGCCTTCGCGGCCATCACTTGCGGAGCTACAGAGTCTTACGATCAGCGATCTGACATTCTCACCTGATGGTCACTGGATCGCTGCATCTCTCAGTAGTATCATCCTGCTCTGGGATCTTCCTACCGGCCATCTAATCGATGCCTTTAAGCTTCAGACGACCTGCGTGAGCCTGGCGTTCTCACCTACTGGCGAATACCTAGCAACAGCTAGAGAAGGCAGTGTAGGCGTAGATGTCTGGAGTAACAAGGCTCTATTCATGCACGTACCTACCCGGCTGATCGGCAAGGCCGAATTGGAGACTATTGTGCAGGCACAGGAATCACAAGCACCAACAGCCAGTGGCGAAGGCGGCAAAGCGCTGATCACACTAGACAACGAAGACGAAGAGACTACCGAGGACGAACCTCTCGACCTAGATCTCGACGCCGAACCCGACATCGACCAGCTCTCCTCCGACCTCCTCTCCCTCTCCATGGTCCCTAGATCCCGCTGGCAAAACCTCCTCCATCTAGATCTCATCCGCGTCCGCAACAAGCCAACGGAAGCACCCAAGAAGCCGGAGAAGGCACCATTCTTCCTCCCTTCACTACAGGATAGACAAGCTGCACCCGGTGCTGCGACTAGCAGTAAAGACCCGAGAAAGACGACTGGTGGAGCCGAGCTAGAGCAAGAGAGATCCCAAGTCCTGACCCAGCAGCATCGTCAGAATGGTAGCCGTGAGGGTCTCAGCGACCTCCTTCGCTCCGCTGCGGAGACTGGACAGTATACTGAAGTGATCGAACATCTCAAGGCACTCCCACCAGCCGCGGCAGATATCGCTCTCCGCTCCCTCTTTCCCTCTCCCTCCAGCGGAGAAATGGTCACGTTCGTCCATGCTCTCACGTGGTTGCTAAGGGAAAGAAGGGATTTCGAGCTCGGACAAGTGTGGATGGCGAGGTTTTTGGGGGTGCATGGGGATATTGTCGTTTCTGGTGATGCCGCTGGTGGGGATAATGATGGTGATGATGGTGGTGAGGAGGAATGGGGTTTAAGGAAGGCGGTGGAGGTTTGGAGGGGGGTTTGTGAGGGGGAGCGGAAGAGGGTTGGGAGGTTGGTGGGGTATTGTGCTGGGGTTGTGGGGTGGGTGGGGAGGGGGAGGGTGTAGATGTTTGTTTTGCTGCCAGGACGATGTGAGATAGGGGGGTTTCCAAATGCGTGGTCGATCTGGCCTGTGCCGAGAGGCTAGAATTTGGCTTTTGGGCTTCACTCGTGCCAAATCGAAGGCGAGAGCGGCTTTCGTAGCGAAGGCAGACGTCGCTTGCAGCGTGTACTCATCTGTACCAGGAAGTGGGACGGCGGGCTCAGCAAGGTGCCTCTGGCGACAAGATGGTGAGGCACGGTACGGTACAGAGTGTGTGGGCCGCCCTGTGTAGACTATGTATATCCTACACAATGCACAGTTCGACCCCACTCCATCAGATCCCCTCCCCGCTTTCTCTCGAAACGAGGAAGATGGGGCACACCGCCTCTGAAGGATCATCAACCGGATGTCGCTCAGGCTTCAGTGCTTTGAGATGTGCTAGCAGGAAGACATTTTACAACCACAACGACATCTCCAGTCTACTCCAAATCCGGACTCACTGAGCGGAATGTGGGGGATGCCGTGCCCGAATGGTCGAGAGGATCATGCACATGAAGTGAGCGCAGGAGATTTGGGCACTTCAAGCATGATCCATCGAAGGCCATGGCGGGCCTAGAATCTCCTGTCCTCGCATACAATACCTCCGGAGCTCCATAAGGCCTACCGAGCCCTTTATACCAAAGCCACGATGCTGTGCTTTCCCCCGCACTCACACCCTCGCCTCCAAGGCCCCCAGGCATGGACTCTCAAAAGCCCAGTTCCAAGACCCTTCCTTCAACTTGCTCAATAAGTATAAAACCCCCTTCCCACCTTCTTCCCCACCCACCCCGCCGCAACCATATTCCGCAACCGCACCGCAGGCCTGTACTTGCTATCGCCCAACTGCTGGTGCAGAACCTCCATGATACTGAGACAAGTATCCAGACCAATAAAATCTGCCAACGCTAGCGGACCCATGGGAACATTGGTTCCATTCTTCATGATGTCGTCGATGTCTTTTTCCGCGCCCACGCCGGTTTCGAGGCAGATGATGGCTTCGTTTATATAGGGCATGAGGATGCGGTTTGCGAGGAACCCCGGGGAGTCGGCGGAGACGGAGGGGATTTTGCCCATGCGGGTGCAGAATGCCAGCGCTGTGGCTAGGGTCTCGGGGGAGGTCTGGAGACCACTTATTATCTCCACGCCTTTCTGGACAGGCACGGGGTTCATGAAGTGCGTGCTTATGACCCGACTGGCGGCTGATAGGTCCGTGGGGTCGGTTGTCGTGGCGCGGGCGATGAGGGTTATACTTATCGAGGAGGTGTTGGTGGCGAGGACGGCGTGGGAGGGTGCGACCTGGGCGAGTTGGGCGAAGATGGATTGTTTGAGGGAGACGATTTCGGGCACGGCTTCGATGATCATGTCGACGTCTCCGAGGTCGTCCATGGAGGTGGTGGTTGTGAGGCGGGAGCGAGTGGAGTCGGCGTCGGATTGGGTGAGGCGGGATTTGGAGACGTCCTTTGCGAGGAGTTTGTCTGGGGGGAGGCTGTGAGTTGGGGACGTGATTTGATTTGAATTTGATTGAGAGCTTACCTGCGAATGCAAGACCTTTGTCTAAACTCTTCTGCGAATTATCGACGATGGTGACGGGGACTTGAGCCATGCGCGATGCTACCAATGCTATGCCGAGACCCATCTGCCCAGCTCCCACTACACCCAGCTTCTTGATCTCGGCGGCTTGTGCTTCGGCCAGTGTTCTTCTGCTCGAGCTGAAGGCGCGGCATTGTGAGCAGACGAAGCGGGTCGAGAGCCTGGTGGCTGATCGTGAGGCGAGCATCGTGTTGGGGGTGTAAACAGTATAGTACTCGTATCGACATCGACATCGACATCGGCATCCTTCAGCCATTGTAAAATTAGACCTCGGCTACGATGTCATATTACCTAAGCAAGATCTCGCTACACCTTCCTTGCGAACGCGTCCTGGTCGCGCTACGCGTCTTCCGTAAATCGACCCGACTTCACGCCAATGCTTTCTGAATAGCAGCAGACACGACGATGGAGGAAATCTGGGAGAAATCGCAGACAGTCGACCCCGAGGTCCGAGCCTACGTCTACTCCCTCGTCACAGCTGTAGGTGGCAGTTCCAGCTACGACGACACCTACCAAGTAGGCGACGACGCCTATGCCGCACTCCAGGACCTGACGAAATGGCTACGATTATACGACGAGAAGCTGAACCGCTTCGACGTGAAACGATGTCTGGCCGAAGCGAATCTGGTCAAGGGCGATCTGCTGGAGATCCTGGCATTATGGCCCGAGTCGACGCAGGAGAACAAGCTGAAGGCCAAGCTGGCACTGGCATGTCTACAATTGCTCGTTCCGTTGACCTGGCCGATGGAGTTGGAGGATGAAAAGACGACGGTCAATCATCATCGACATCTACCTTATCTGCAGCTGGCGCAAGTGGGGTATAAGCGGGCGATCTTGCATTATGAGCATGCCAAGATTTTACGGACGTCGGTCAGGATCGGGCTGCCGAGTATGAGTGTGGAGAGGCGGGAGAGGACGAAGAGGGATGAAGGGATCATACGCCTGATGTTGTATTTGTTCCGGAACATGGCCATGATTGTGCAGCCGCAGATGTTGCCTTCGCAAGGGGATGAGAATGAGATTAGTCGTTCTTCGACTGTTGATGTGTTTCATGACCAGGATATCTTTAGTTTGCTTCTCACCTTGGGATCGGGGGCAAACGACGAATTTCAGGATCAGGATGTGATTCTGCTGGAGATTTTGTTCCATCTGCTGAAGGGAGTGGATGCGAAGAAGTTGTTTATGGAGCAGAAGCAGATGCAGGCGCAAGAGACAGACGAGCTAAAGTCGTTGATGCAAAGGGAGAAGGCGATGCACAAGGGCTATAATCGACATGCTCCGAGCAGACACAACCGTTTCGGCACAATGCTGTGGGTGAAGCGGGAGGATGAGAAGATGAGCACTTTGACGGGTCAGGCGAGCATTGTGGATGGTGATGCGACATTGCAGATGATGGACCAGAGCAAGAAGTGGAATAAGCCGAGACAGCGTGGCAAGATCGCACAGCAGACGAACGAGCAGACTGATTTTGGGGAGAAGGTGGAGTTGACGGAAACTGCGAGACAGCATCTGCGAAGCTTCACCGAGGACTTCCTAGATTCTGGCTTCAATCCTCTATTTTCCAGCTTACGAAAAGCGATCGAGCGAGAGACGGACAGAGTGGGCGAAGTGCACAAGCGACAGTACTTCTACCTCATCAATTGGTTCCTTTCAGCAGAATCGGCTCGACGAAGCCAAGCAGAAGCCTCCCAACGACCACTGGAAGATAGCACATTCGCATACATCGCTGCTGTACTTGACCAAGAGACTTTCGTCCTACTCAACAGGCACATGCAACGCTTCTTCGATGAGAAGAACTGGATCGATCTGCAATCGACACTTTTGGCTTTCACCCAGATTCTGCTTACAGTACAAACTATGGCGGAGAGCAAAGACGAAGAAGATCAGGAAATTGCGGAGAACATTCAGAATCGCATCTTCTACGAGGAGGCAACTCACGACCGGATCGTGCAGATCTTGAGAGGCTATACAAACCAGGGTTTCGCTTATCTCGACACAGTAACAGAGTGTGTCCATGTCTTTGTCCGCATGCTAGAGAGGTACAGCAAGCAGAACGCCGACCTACATATCCGCTCAAAGCGGCGAGCACGGAAGAAGGCAAGTAAGCAGAGCAACACCACGGGCCAAGACGACCCCGAAGACGCTGCTGAAGAGGAACGATCAGCTCACGCCACAGTATCGGAACGCAAATTCGACTTCTCCCGTTTCAGCGCAAAGTTCCTATCACAACCTTGCGTTGACACCTTCATCTCATTACTCTATTTCTACGCCGATCTAAACCCAGATCAGCTGAAACGGTGTCATCGGTACTTCTACCGTCTGGCGTTCAAGCACGAACTGGCCATCCTATTGTTCCGCGTCGATATTCTCCAGCTCCTACACCGCATGGTCAAAGGTCCTAGAGGTCTAAGTACGGAAATCGACGGCTACAAAGACTGGGAGGCGCTGGTGCAGCAAGTCTTCCGGCGATGCGTCAAGTGGCTTTCCAAGGACGTGGCGGGTGATGGATGGAAGGAGATGTGCGTGACAGAGATGCTGTTTAGTAAAATCCCGGCTTCGGTGTTTTACCTGCAGAACGGGTACGAGAGGGTTGTGGAGAAGCGAGCGCCGCGAGCACCGGCGGAGTTGGAGTTTAAGGGGACTGTGGAGGAGGCGATGAAGGTTCCTGTCATTGTCAGCCTGTTGCTTGAGCAGAGTAAAGGAGAAATTCTGGATTGGGTGAAGAGGGAGTTCGAGCGGGCGATTGAAGAGAGGAAGGCGTGGGAGGCGGAGAGGGCGGCTATGTCCTCCATCGAACGCGAGGCCGAGGGCGAGTGTCCCCACATAGGAGCTGTGTTACCACCGCCTACCATCTTCCTCAGCCGCGGCACGGACGAGCGCAAAGAGCAATTGTTCAAGGATAAGCACTTACGACTCCTCCTTACCACCATCGGCTGCGAACGACTAGGTACAGTGGAAGACGCTGATGCGAGCTGGACTATACCCTCCGATCTCTCGACGGAGGAAGTCACTGAAGGACTTGCTGCTATCAAACGCACCGAGTTCGACCCTCCACATTTCGAGGAAGGCAAGACGGCGGCGGAGATGGTGCGGAACAAATCTGCCGTGAGGCGAGTAGCGATCAATACGTACGACTCAGCCGATGACGAGGATACCGATGGCAATGCTGGTGCTGGCGCAGGAGCAGGTGAATCCGATGTCAATGTAGACGCATCGCTCTTCCCTCCCAACCTCCGCGAATCTCGCAAAGAAACAGATGGCGAGGAAAGGCCTAGTAAACGCCGCCGCCTCACGAAACGCACCCGCACAGAGCTGACGGATGCTCAAGCCGATGAGCGAGCTGCGGAGAGGAGGAGAAGGGAGAAAGAGAGGAATTCGAAGATCAAGAGTAGGTTGTTTGTTACGGAGAGCGATGATGAGAGTGATGCCGATGCGGACGCGGAGTTTTTCCGGTTGGAGGCGGAGAGGAGGAGGAAGACGGCGGGGGAGATCCGCAGTGCACTTTTGAAGCGAATGGAGGAAGGGGATGGTGAGGAGGGTGGGGTGTTGGATGTTGAGGCTGGGAAGAAAGAGAAGGGGAAAAGTAAGCAGAAGAGGGGGAGTGCTGCGGATGCTGGTGCTCGTGGAAAGAGGGCGGAGAAGAGGAGGAAGACTGCTTCTCCTCTTGCCACCACCGACGATGAAATGGAAGACGACGAGGATCTCGTCGGAGCTTCTTCTTCCGAAGCCGAGGAAACAGCGCCGCGACCAACGAAACGACGACCGATCTTTGAGGAGGATAGTGATGTGGATACAGATACAGGTGCTGATGCTGCTACTGCTACTGCTGCTCCGACTGCGACTGCGACTGCGACTGTCACGGAAGCCGAGCCCGCTGCAATAGTATCCCAAACGCGGCAGAAGCGACCAGCTATGTTCGAGGAGGATAGCGACGAAGATGATGGCGATGCTATGGACGGAGTGAAACCTCATGATCCGGCCTCACCTGCGCAGAAAGCGTTGAAGGAGGTTTCGGGGAATGCTGGGTTGAGCGGGACGCTACTCGATGGGCTCAATGACCGGGATGAGGATGAGCACGATGTACCTTTGGTCAAGCCCATAGTGAGAAGAGGGACGAGGGCGGGGTTTGTGGTTGAGGATGATAGCGATAGTGATGATGAGTGAGTAGTAAATCCACTCGAGGTAGAAAGAACTCTACATTTCTCCCAATGGTCGACGAACCTCCGTCTTATCTTGCCTCGTACCTACGGTCCTAGACTATGGCAGAATAACACTCTCTCGCCCTCCCTGTCCCGCTTTCTCATCAGCCTCGCCTGGCCTCTTCTGGCCTGATGTAGCTTCATGCACTCCTCTCCCGCAGATGGACCTCATGAGAGTGGTCTCTAGAAAGTCCGACCGGACAGGATTCTCGCGTCTTTATCTCATGACACTCTGTCTTTGGTCTTGCAACGACCGAGGGGTCAGTGGCGGCAGCCAGATCTTTCGGTGCGGACACGCAGTATATCGAGCATGCTACACATATAAGAGTCTTGCGATGAAGATCAGCATTATCCAAGCATTCCAGTCGTGGTGGTGAGGGCGTTTTGCTCGGACGATAGCCTCCCGGTCTTGTGGACTCATCATCTATGTTTCGATGTATCGCGCCTTGTGCAAGATGCCCTGAAAGACAACTTCGTTCGCACTCTGAGCATGGGCATTTATGCTGCTATGTCCCAGCACATTAACGAGACAGCGCCGATCCACCCCGGACAGATTTTCTCATCTTCCTACTCTTCCAGCAAACTTCCTCCTCACCCACCCATCCCCATATTCTGCATACTCTGCCCGACTCACCAACAAACTCTTCACCAACTCCTCATTCTGCGCCATCCTCGCACCTCCAAGCCAAACATTCTTCACCAGATCCCCCGCCCTCGCCACCCTAACCACAAGATCTACATCAACCATCCCCCTCAACCCCGCCTCCAACCTCTCCACAAACCCAGGCAACTTACTCGTCCCCCCAACAACCACGATATTGGCCAGATAGGCCTGCCTAAGCACCTCAGGCAAAGCATTAATAGCCTGCAATATCGTCCCACAGATCCCATCCTGCTGCATCCCGATATCCGAAGGCCTGAACAGCAGCTCCGGAACGACAAACCTCTCATTCCCAATCGTGAGAACATGCTCTCTCCTCCCCCCCTCCGTCCCAATCCCCAGCATAATATTCCTCAGATTCGCCTTCGGATCATGCGGTCGCGCAAACCCACGCTTAATCGTCTCGTAATCCGGGAGTACATAGTCAACGACCACACTCGCATCGATCTCCCTAGGATCATACCTCCCGCCTTTCCAGACCTTCTCCAAATCCCGGTTGAAGTCCTGAGAAACAAAGCAAACATCTTCCTTGATCTCACCCACGATATGATCTTCGCGATGCACGTCGAAGGTCCGGGAGATGAGTTCTTTCATCTGATTCGTGAGGGTTTTGCCACCGACTTCGAGGCGTCGGATGGCGGCTTGGAAGGGCCGACCTTGGTAGAGGGGCGTTATGGTCGTGTGGGAATGGCCAGCGTCTACTACTAGGAGACATTCGACTGGTATTCCTGGGGCAGAGATCGATGTAGATGGGAATGGTGATGGCGCGTAGGCGTTCAGAGTGGGGGCTATAGTCCTGTAGTAGCCGGCAAAGCCAAACTCCTCGAACACCATCTCATCGGCATGTCTCTGTAACGCCGTAGGCGAGTTCGGCGCCTCAGTCAGGATGAGATTGGTCTCCTCGGGTACACATTGCAAAACCGCAGCATTTTTGTCGAAGAAGCTGCGTTCCCATATCGCTTTCTCGCCTTCCCAATTCACGATGAAACCCTTCTCTACGGGTCGCTTGTATGCCAGCTCGCCGAAGTCCAGACATTCCGAGTATTCTGGGCCGATATATGTGCGCTTGTCGCGCTGAGATCGCGCGATCACGTTGGGTATGACATGGCAGTCGTGCAGGCTTGGTTCGTTCTCGGCGTGGCCAACGGCGAGGCCAGCTTTGATGGTGTGGGCGCCATTGTCTAGGACCAGTGTCTTGTCTGCCAGATCACCAGATATCGGGGCAGACGACACACTTTTTGGCCGAGCCATTAGATCGGAGAGATTATCTTCATGTGATGGTTGGCGGCGGGGTGACCTTGCTCGTGCCAAGACTGCTGCACAACTTTTGGGATTCGCATGTGACATGCACATCTTCACAACCTACAGACAAACAACATCGTCTCGCACGATGGCGCCCAGCGAGGCAGACATCAAGGCGCTCGACGAGCAAGTCGCAGCCACACTGACCCGCCTGAACGAGTTCGCCACCTTCCTCAAGCCCTCGACACCGTCACCTCTTGCAGAACGCATCGAAGACCCTCCAAACCCCCTCCATGTCTTACGCGACTCGGCCATGCTGGTCAAGGCCCACACGACCAAGATCAGCCTCCTGGCAATCAACAAACCATTCACACCTTCTGCGATCGGCAAAGTGATCAGGCTACTTACAGCAGAATGTCTCCCAGCAATGATGAGTGCGGTACAGATCTGCGAGCAGGAGTATGCTCTATGGAGTACTATGATGGCCAAGGAAGCCCAAGCGAGAGTGAGGAGGGTCTTCTCAGAGATGGAGACATTGCTCCAAGAAGTTCAGGCAGTTTCACAAGGGAAAGGTAACGCGCGGAGCAGGAACAGTCTGTCTTCCACGGGTGTAGTATGGGAGAGCTGTGACGCTGTGATCGAGCTAGAAAAGCTTGGGCTAGGTGGTCTCGCAGTACAGAAGGCAGAGCAGTACCGAGACACGATCAAGGATGCTATAGAGGAGTTGGAAGAGTGGAAGAATGGTGAGGATCCTGATACTGAAGGACATGATGAGCTTCTAGACAGTGATGATGAGGCTGTCAGTGGGGACAAGGATAGCGTAGAGGATATCTTCAATGCTGCCAACAGTATGCCGAGCGACAGGCCTGAGCTCAAAGCACTCGTCGAAGAGGCGGAAGCGAAGCTGAAGAAGGTGGTTCTGCTGTATCCGGCTTTACTCAAGAGACGGTTCAAACCACTCAATAAGAACAACAGTGAGGCGGCGGAAGAGCGGGAAACTCGGACAGCGAATGTCAAGCGATTGGACGAGGCATTGGAGAGCCTCCGCAAGCTGCCGCATCAGGTCGACGAGATGGTCGGCTGCTTCTACGACCTAGACGAGGAGCGAGCGAGGAAAGGACTGGAAAAATGCCTTAAGGAAGCCATGTCTGCGTCGACAGCCATGAAGACCGATTGGAAGGGTGTTGAGGACGAGTTCACAGCATGGAGTGTCAAGTGGAGAGAAGCAATAGGCTGAAAACATGAACTTCGGTATGGCTATGTCCACAAAAGCAGTCTCCTTCGGCTCAAAGCCTTGTTCCGGACCTGCGTGGACGGCTTTCCTAACGATCACCCAGACGCCATATTCAAGACTCGGAAAGCTGCCAACGTTTCAAGCAGCTATGAGGCCACCAGCCCGACCCTGCCATTTCACAGAGCGAATGCAGCCAAACCAGCCAATCCGAGCACCGCCTCGCCGTACACCAACTTCCTCGAAGCACCAGAACTAGCAGTCTGTTGTGCCGCGCTGGCAGTCGAGCTTCCACTCCCACTACCACTAGCCTTTGCCGTTCCAGAAGAGGAAGCCTGGCTCCCCGTCGCAGTCGCACTAGCCGCGCTCCCACTACCCGCGCTCGTCGTCGCGACCGCCGCACCACCCGCAGGCGCACTAGCCGTGGCACACGCACCGAGTCCAAGAGTCTGAGCAGTAAAGACCTGGCTGCTGGCTGCGAGGGCGGAAGAGCAGACTTTATTCGTGTCTTGCACGATGGAGATCAGATCCGAGGAGGTGCAGGTGCTGTGGCAGAGGCAGGGGATGGCGACGGCTTGGATCTCGGCTTGGCCGCTTGTGCATTGGCAGTAGGAGTCTGTGAGGCCGCAGGTGGTGTTGCCGATTGCTTGGATGAAGCATTCGGTTGCGCAGGGTGGGAGGTTGAGTTGGGCGGTTGCGAGGGCGCTGAGGGCCGCGAGGAGGAGGGTTGTGTATTGCATGATTGCTGGTGTGTTTGGTGGTGTCGTGAAGTGTGTGTGGTGTGTTGAAGTATAGTCCAAATGAATGTGGTAGTGGCGGAAAGAGTCGATAGTGTAGTCTGATCCCACACGAGAAGGGCAGTCACTACAGTATATCTATCTGCCTGTCAACGAGGTTGGAGCTGCTTCACGAAAGATATCCTGAGACATTGCAGGGTGGGCCTCCGAGTCAAGTAGTGGCAGATGAGATGGGTCTGTACTTCCGTGCCTAAGACGAACTAGGTCCGTCTAGGCTACTCATGCTGACAGGCTGAGCTGCAAAAGATGAGACACCCAGCGTAGTAATCTACGAGTTACAAGCATTTCTGGCGGTGATGTGACGAGAAGAGCGCCTTGCTTCGTTCATCCTGGCCTAGCTTGGCAGGATTCTGTAGATTGTCAATGGTGCACTGCATGCCTTCTCTCCACACATCGACCATTTTCATCGCGACATTATTGAGAGTGTGCTTCGTGCCATTGGCCGCGGAAGTGAGTCCCCATCACGCCGGCTGTCGCGAGTCACCCGGTTCTCCCGCCGTGTGCGCGAAGTGGTGCCTTTGGTGCCTCTCGAGTGGAGTGGAGAAGTGTTTTGGGTTGGCGTTGTTCTCGGTCCGTGCGGATGAATCCCGGACGGAAATCAGGGGGATTTGCTGTGGTCAGCCCAATGTAGGGGAATTATTATTATTCGTGCATGAGTTTGCGATTTAGCTCCATCTGGCTGCCTATTGGCGTTCTTGGGATGTCGCTGTGATATTCTTGGTGGCGACGAGTCATTGGTCTTATCTTTTTGATACTTTAGTGAGAGGTACAACATTGCTATGAGAGCTGCAGGCCTCCGAACCATTTCTGTGGCCAAGCTGATCAGTGCGACTGGGGTTGAGCCCTCTCTTGAGGCGTGACACTTGAGTGCGTCTGAGAGCATAGTGTGATCTTAAGGTGATGGCTAACCATCAGCAAGCGCTGGCAATAGCTCTACCATGGCAACATCGTCACATGGGTGGCGGCGCAATACCCTGTCATCGTTTGAATTGACCTGGCTGACGCCTCATCTCCTCACCAAGTCGCAAGACTATACGCGGACAATGGAATGATATGGGCAAGTCAAGCTCCAAGACCGACCTAGGTTCTGACGAGATGAAATTGGTCCGCTATAGCACGTCTATTGTGACTGACGAACGCATCTAGCGGGTGTTCATCCATGACCACACAAATCTGAACCGCAGTACCATCTGTTTGCTCGCGGCAAGCAAAGGTAGACTCTCAGCTTCAAAATGTCTGCGACAAAGGATTGTCTCGGGATTCCATGCCGTCATCTTGACAAGAAAGAGAACTGGAATCTTGAGATGAAACTTCAGGAGCTGTGCGGTTTCGCCACTCTGACAAGACTCTGGACAATATAGGCCTCGCAAAGGTGACCAGAGGATCAGACATAATGCTATGTTTCCATGATATCCAGGAACGATCTCTTGTCGAGTACAGCTCTGATTCGTGAGGCCGGACCATGCAAGGCCTTGCAACCATACCAAGTCTGCCCATTGGGGTCTGTCGTCCAGCCAGTTGATACATTTGTCTACTTAGTCCTGGAAGTGCCACCGCACTGTATACTTTGGCATGGTGCATGAAAGGACTGCTATAAAGGAGTCTCCTGTATGCGAGCAAGTACTGATAGTGCATACAGCTAAGCGAACAAGAATTGGGTCTCTGTGGAGAGACGTGTATAAATCCCAATAGTCATCTGGCACTCTGCAGTATTCCTAGCTCATTTATCACGACATGGCTCCCATAACACGCAGTACGACCAATTTTGGCAGCACCACCAACTCGAGCAACATTTTCAACGAATCAGCAGTGCTACTACTCGTCCTCGAACATTTGCCTTTCATGGATCTTGTGCGCAGTCGCGCGGTCGCCAGGATCTGGAAGGAGACAATCGACCAGCCGTCGCCACCCATGCGGTGGACGATGTTCATCGCTGCAAGACCCATCCAGCTCGTGACGGTGTCCATTGAGCCAGGGTCCATCGTTCCGCCCGTCCCAAATTACCTCCTCCAAGGACCGCAGCCGAGCCTCCACCACGGTGATGCCCTTGTCGGTACACCAGGAGCTACGGTCGTAACAGCCGTACACCCTTTGCTTGACGCGACTAGCACCATATTATACCATAAAGCCACGAGCTTTGAGATCAAGCCCAGGGAGCTGTGGATGCATTTCGACCACAATACCAAGAACGGCTTCATCACCCAGCCGCCATGCAAGAAGGCGATACTGCTTGTAACTCCCACAAACGAAGGTGGCAATCTCACACTTGAGATTGCAAAGCAGGAGGGAATCAAATTGGTCGACATTCTCGACACCATCATCGCAGAGGTCGGTGACGAACCACGGCAACTTGATCAATACAAGATCACGCGCGTGCGAGGTGTTGTCCCTGGTCATGTTCCTGACTATTCACCATGGGCTCGTGGCGCACAGGCAAAGATCGGTGGAATGCGTTACTTTGGCCAGATTTGCTACAGGAAGGTTACGGGCTACGAGTGGAAGGAGATCAAGTCTTCTGGCAACGTGCTACCAGGAGGAGATATGGCGAGTCATAGGCGAAGGTGGGCAAGTGATGACATGAATGTGTGATGTGGAGCTAGATAGCTTGAGGTGCGGCCATCTGGCTAGTGGTGGAACGAATATGTAGTGTCCGGCCAGAAACATTTGGAGTTGCCATCATTATTGCGAGAAGTCGCCGTTGTATGCAGCGTTGGCGTAATGCTCGAATCTCTCCTCCACATGCACGGTCGTGTCCAAGATGTTATGATTGCCTTCTGCCCAGGACCAGCCCACCAAGGATACTAAAGAGAACAACCAGTATCAGATTGCTCCCGAGCCCCATGGATCCTCTAGCACCACTGCTTACGACATTCTTACAACCCTCAACCTGCTGACACTGCCCGTTATCATTGACAGAAGCGCAGTAAGGCGTGCAAACAGCAATGAAATGAGTCACTGTCGGAGTGAACTGCGCACCCGTCCACTTGATAAAGGAGGTTTCCGTCACTGTGACGCTGGCAATTGTCGAGGTGTTGACTGCCAGCTCTGGAAGAGGGATTGATGTGAGGCCTGGCAGATGCCGCGCCTGGGATAGCGATTGCGCTCGAGCTATTGTGGCTCTGGTGGCGAGAAGATGGGGTGCCAATGCTCGTCGTGTTGGTATGGCGTATGCTGCGAGGATCAGGAGATACATAGCTTCACTCTCGAGAGCGTGTGCCGCAACTTGCGAGACTGTTTGGAATATGATGGATCCCGAGAATCTGCTTGCTGCAGATCTCACCACAGGCTCAGAAGGCGCTGGTAAGGGACAAGCTTGCATGCCGTACATAGTCGGGCAAGCGTTAGCAAGCACAACCGGGCCAGCTATCCTGTCAGCCTTGGTAGCTGTAGGTACGACTGTCGTCATGGGGGTTTCAACGTGCTCTTGCGACATCACCTGTGCAGCTACGCCGAAGCCACCCATGCCGGATATCCACAGTCCGATGAGCATCTCGATAGACAAGACATCTTGGTGCGCGACCAACAGCGAGATGCCGAGCAGCGCCCCAGATGCCCCTACCAACTGATTGCTCGGTGCACCGGAAGGAGTCATGTATGTCTCCGTGCAGTCATAGACTAGTCCATTCCGCATGCACTGGCCTGGGCCCAAGGGAGGCTGCGGTGCAGGTATACCAGCCGGACATGGCGATGGGAGCAGCAGACCAGCGGAGCTGTAGTAGCAGCCCGGCGCCTTCTCATCGGTAGTAGTGGCATTAGGGATTGCTGTCGTGAAGATCGGTAGATCTGGGACGGTGTTTGCGTAGGGTACTAGGGCCGTGCTCGTGCCCGTGCCCGTGCCCGTAATTGTCGGCTCGCTAAGGGAGGTAGTCGCATCAGCGAGTCCAAGCAGACCCATAAGCAGGAGTGCAAATGGCAGGATCCACACCCCACGCGGCCCAAGTACCAGTACCACTCCACCCACCATGGCAAGCAGACCCAAGACACTTGGGATAATCCTCTCGTTCCGTGCTCGGGAATGCAACATCCCAGTATCAACACAAGGCAGCACCGTCCCACCCTCCTGACACACCGGCCCCGACTGGCCAGGAGCTTCGACAGCAGTCCAAACGTTGAAAGTCTGGCATGGAGTCTGGTAGGCTAGACCGTTGACGGTTTGGTAGCACACCACGTCTTTCTCGTCGAACGCCGGCAGTGCTGTGGTGGGTGGAGGTGTCGTCAAGACAGTGATGTCTGTCGCTGGAATAGCGATGCCTGTGACAGTGACGGTGACGGTCGCGGATTCCATTACCGTCGATATGGCGGATGGCGAGGGGACGGTTGAGGCTTCCCCGTTGATCATGGCCATGAGTACGAGTACCATCAAGCCCAAGGCGCGACGGCCTAGCCAGACGGTCAAGGCAGTGGCCAGGATGACTTGAATAGCTGCCGAAGAGACTTGTCGGTTCTCCTTAGCTCCTGAGTGCACGTAGTTGCAAGGCAATTCTGTCCCATCGCTCCAGCATACTGGTCCTGGAGGGCTTCCGGGCTGTGCTGGGCCGTGGACGGTTATCATAACATCGTAGGTTATACAGGGTGTTGGGAACAGCAGGCCGTTGACGTTCTGGTAGCATACCTTTTTCTCGTCGAACGTGGCGTGTACTGCCGTTGGTGGTGGTGGCGGTGGTGTGGTCAACGGCGAAGGTGTGGTCGTCGTCGGGGTGTCTGTCGTGGTCACCGTAATGGTGGCGTACTCCGTCACTGTGAAGGTAGGCCGTGATATGCTCGATGCGCTCGCTGTGGAGACAGAGAGGAGGAGAAGGATAATCAGGCCTTCGAGGCGGCCGTTGATCAACAATGTCAGTGCTGGTAGGGCCGAGAAAGTCCACAAGAAAACCTCGATGGCTTTAGACACAGCCGGCGAACCAGTCTCCACACCATTACTTTCATTATGATGACGATATGCTTGCGCAGGGCTATCTGTTGTAGAGCTCTGCGTGGCCGAACTGATAACTGAAGTTGTGTTCTGAGTATTAGTCGTAGTCGAGGCCAAAAGCGACATCAAGGTTTGCTCTGGTACCATAGGCGTGACCACATGTATCGACTCGGGTCCCAAGGCTGTCGTGTTCTGTGGAGGCAAATGTGCGATACTTCCCGCTGCCTCGACAAAGCGGGCGCTGACTGCTGTTAGGGCGGCTGCAGAGCACAGTGTTGAACGAGTCTTCATGTTGCAGGATATCTGTGATGGTCTGCTGTCCCGTACTTTCATGTGTGCACGCTAAGGTCAAAGCAGACTATCAATTGTTCAAATGGTCGGTTGGTGGGGAGAGACGAAGGCGATGGTGGTAGAAGAAAGGTAAAGACATCGCTGGCAAGATGTAGAAGATATAGCCATGAGTGCTCTGTACTTGCATAGATGTATACCGCCCTGTCGCTGCCAGTAGTCAATATATTCATCTCAGATATACGTACACCTACTCGCCACAGTCCGAATCACCATGGCAAGCAAGCAAGCACACCACATCACAACACAACACACCGCAGTCACCATCCTCCACTCCCATCTTCATTTCCGCAACCCGATCAATGCATCAATCAATCGATCAACCAGTCAATGCACAACAGTCTTAGCCCCCTGAAATCTACTCCCCGTAACCGGCAAACCCCTCGCAACAAGCTCCTCCTCAATAACCTTCCACCTCCCCACCTGTTTCTCCCGATCAATCATCGTCACCTTCCGCGGCACGAAACTGACATTCGCGGCCGAAGTAGCCTTCAACCGCCGGATCTCCGGAGCGCGGGCGAGTGAAGGAGATTTTGTTTTCGCGGTGAGGTGGCTGTAGAGGTCTGAGAGGGTGTGGCTGGAGTTTAGGGCGGCGTCCGAAATGCGACGGCCGCTGACTCTGAGGATGATTTTGTGGAGCTATGGGCATGATTAGTCAGTCTTTGTTGCTGCTATAAGTGCGTGTGATATGAGAGGGTGGTAGAGATGGGAGAGCTTACGGCCAGTTTGATGGCGGGGTCGTGGAGAGAGACGTCGCCAATAGGCGCTATCGTCGAGCGTTTGCTTCTCCGACCAAGAGTGCCTCTGTATTGTCGTTCGTTGGCAACTACACGTAGACTCTGTTGTTTTGTAATTGAGAAGGAGGGCAGTCCCGAATCAGGGGTCCACGTCTCGTTTGCTGTTCCTTGTTCCTGCACGTTTGGATGGAGGACCTGATCGACGGACCGCCCGGCTCGTTTGAGGGCTAGTATATCGGCCATGATGTCGGAGAGGACGATCTTCCATTGTTTGGGTGTGAGTTTGATATCCTTCTTTGGGATGAAGCTGGTATAGTATTAGTCATTCTGGTCAGAGCAGGGAGGGGCATGGTGTCAGCTCACCCAACATATTGCTCCCCTTGGTCAGCCCTCCTCTTGACCCACTCTTCACTGCCTATTCTTTCGAGCCCTTCCCAGCTCATTGCTTGAATGTAGTTCTTGGCGAGGGTCGGGTCCACGACAGCAGCGACTTCATACTCCTGTCCATCCCTCCCGACCACTACTTCCAGCGCACCATCTTCTTGACTGCTGGACTGTTGTTGTTCTTCTTCTCTCCGCTGCACCTGCTTCTCTCCACGGCCCTTTTCAGCCTCCTGTGATTGCTTGCTTCCAAAAAGGGTGTCCCGTAGACGCTGGTACAATGGCACTTGTGCGGGTCGTGGTACTGAGGTGTGGAACTGGCGGGCGGCTTGGGCACGACAGGCTCGGCAGACGTATTTTTGTGATGCTGATGACGTAGCGAGGCGGAGTGCCTGTTCGGCTGGTCGTGATGCGCGCATCCTTGCGATACCTTCAGTCCAATGCTAAACCAGATGAGAGATGCTGTTCATGGTATTCAATGCGCGTCTCGGGAGTGCTGCGCTGCTTCGCCGCAAGAGCCGAAGAAATGCCGGACGACCACTTTCTCGCCACGCCTTTCTCACCTTGTCAACGACCGTCACTCTAGTTTTAGGACACGGGCAAGTCAGTCATACCGGCGAGGGCTCTCGAGCTTGCCGACACCGTAGCGTGGTCTAGACGTCAGCAAGTGGTGCCCTCAAGCGATCAACACGAAGCGTCTTCGTTTCCTAGCTTGGTCAGGAGATGGTTTCGACGTATATGTTCACCACCTTCGAACCATCCGCTTGCGCGAGCCAAATCACTCAGGACTCTTTGGCTGGGGGAATCACGCGGCGGACTGCTCAGAGCTCTTCTTATACGCTGTCAATGCGGAGCCCGGTACCAGACGGTCTCGGAACTCATATCAATCTACATAGCATTTACAAAAAGTACACATGCCTCTGCACGCTCTGTAGTATAAATCTATTACAGTCAAAGCCAAACCCTCCCTCCCTATCCGAAACAATCCCACCTACACATACTACAACAAACCCTCCTCCTCTAATCTACTCCCACATCTTCTATGACGTAGGCGGCGGCACAAAACTGCCCACCCTTGGCCTCGCCACATCCGCATCATCACTCGCATACTTCTCCCAATTCGCCAAAATATTCCCAATCCGTGGCGAGTTCGTCAACCGGTACACATCCTCAAAATACTCCTTGGTCAACTCGAAAGGCCGCGCCGTGACGTTGGGGATGTACTTCCCTACTAGCTTGCTGGGATCGATACTCGTCTTGTTGATCTTCTTGAGCAGGAAGGATCGGAAGGGCTTGACACCGCTGCGCAAGAAGGTGCTGTGGAAGGGGACATCAATGCCCTTCAGTGGGATGGTGGCGAAGCCGCGCTGGAGGTCGATGGGCTTGGGTTTTGCTTCGGTCTGTTTCGCGCATTCTTTGATGATTTCGGTTAGATGCTGCTTCACGTCTTCCATGCTGAGGGTTTGCATGAGCTGCTGGATATCGATCTTTTGTGCTTTGAGATAGTTGAGCACATTGGTCATGGTGTCGAGGGCACGGAGGTCGCCAGCACAGACGTACTGCTGATTGGCGACGTTCAGGTTGACAATCTCCAAGAGCCAGCCAGTCGTCTCGGAGATGTTCTCGACGACGTATTGCAGAGCTTGCTCGTTGAAAGTCTTGCTGATACGGGAGGGATTAACAGCAGCCATGGAGTAGTTGGAACGACCAGCCTCGTCACGCTCGACAGCGACTTGCATGGTCAAGCCACGGTAGAAGACGACGGACACCAAGCTCTCGATTGGCATGACCTCAGCAAGAGCTGCCAAAGCACTGTACTCGCCGAGAGAGTGGCCAGCGAAACTGCTGTCGCGCTGCACAAGACCCTTCGCGCGCATGTCCTCGAATGAAGCCTTCTCCATGAGCGTCAATGCTGGCTGCGTGAACTGCGTAGCCGAGAGCAAGCCGGTGGGTGATCGGTAGGTGTAAGACGTGGTATGCTCGTCGATCTCCTTGAAGATCTTCTCCGATTTAATGGTGCCATCACTAGCCACAGTCTCGAAGGTCATGGAGATGTAGTTTTGTCGGATAGCTTTGCCACGAGCGCCACCGAAGTGGACTGTGAACTCCTTGGGGTTGTTCTTAACAATGTTGGTGATAGCGAAGCCTGCGAAATGTTAGTACCGATAATCAAAAGCCCGAATATATCAGCAAGCGCTTACCGTAGTTGTCCATGAAGTGCGTATCGGCACGATCCCAGACCTCTTTAGCCACAGTGCTGCTGTTATACAAATCCATACCCATACCCTGCTCTTGCGAACCCTGACCAGTGAAGATGTAGGAAGAGACAGGCTGCTCGACCTCCGCCTCGCCGAGCAAAACCTTGTCGTCGCTGTCGGCCTTGCTAGTCTCGATCTTGATGATCTTGCGACCAGCAACCATGCCAATATGCGAAAGTCTTACTTCCAGAGTGTCATCGGGCAGCACCATGCCCACCAGAGAAGCGTGAAAGCTTCGCACACGACCGACATTGTTGTCGGCAGCCCAAGTCTCGACTAGACTGCGCACAGCGGCGCTGGAGTACATGCCATGTGTGATCGTGCCTGGCAAGTTGGCATACTTGGAGAACACGCGCGAAACGTGAATAGGGTTATAGTCGCCCGAAACCTTAGCATACGTCTCATTGGACGAAGGCGCCTTGAGCACAAGTGGCGTCTTGCCATTAAGCGGGATCGGGTTCTCAAAGTTGACGGGCTGATCGAGAGCTTCGCCATTACGCTGAAGGTAGTCCAGAACAGGGTTGCCGTACGAAGCACCGGCATCATACTCAACAGCAGCCACCTGCACAATTGCCTTTGATGGAAGCTCGACTTCGACTCTGCCGTAGGTCTGCACGGAAGAAAAGACGTTCTTGTTCTTGAACCTGGTCAGAGTCTGCACCTTAAACACGAGCGTCTGACCCAAGAGCTCGACATCGGAATCGTCCATGCGGAACCACTCCTTCGACTGCAAGATAGCGACATCCTTCGTCGTTGCGAGGTGGACTTGGATGGGTGTCTCGATCTTGCGCTGGAAGGTGTTCTCAAAGTCGGTGTAAGCGCCACGATACAAGAACTGGCTAGTCACCTCCATGACCTTCTCGCCGTCGCGGGTGATGGTACCGCAGACCTCGACCATCTTGCCGGAATCCTGGTTGATGACCGCGTTGACCTCGGCGTTGGTGTCGAGCACGTCGCCCCTCTTCAGCGGTGCAGCACCAGGCATCATACGGAAGCCGTTCGACAAGTGCACCAGTTTCAGCAGATCTCCATCGATACTGCGAGGGAAGATGGGCTTCGTGATAGCCTTCCAGCCAACAACAATGGCAAAATCCATAGGCGCAAAGACCTCCTTGCCGGGTCTATCCACGAAAGCCTCGCCAGTATTGCCAACAGCATGCACGAAGTCATTAATGGCCTCGCTCGTGACTGTAGCTTTGCCGCCCGGGAACATGCTAGTAACAGGTTGATCGAACGGCACTGCTTCGTCGCCAAACCAAAGACGGAAGTAGAACTCCTTGATCCGGTCATTGCGCGCATCCATGACTTCGCGGATCGGAGCGTAACCAGTCTCGGGATGATAGACGAACTTGAGCGTGAGCGCGGCCGGCTTTCCAAGCGTCGTGCGATGTTCAATCAGATGTACGGGGATCTCGCTGCCAGAAATCGGACCAACCTCGATCGTGTGGACATACTTGCCGTGCAGAGTCTCCTTCACCACGATCGTAGTCTTCTTCGGCTCATCAGGATGGTGGATCTCGACCATCATACCCGGCGAAGGAGCGAAGACACGCTGCATAGGATTTGTGTCATATCGTTGGCCTTGGACGAACACATCGGCCGTGAAGAAAGCTTGGCGCCAGGTCTGGCCCTTACCTCCAAGCAATTGCATCCAGCTCTCCAATGGTGGCATAGGCGTCTGCGGTGCAGCACCAATACGATACAGCATTTTGCTCCCAAGATCCGAACCAGTGACACCTTCCATAGCAGGCCCTTCAATGTCCGTCTCAAGAAGCAGCTTTCCACCAAAGTACTCGACGACAGGTACTTTGCTAGCATCGCCATTGTAAAGATCCTTGGTGAGATACTGAATGTGACCGTTGTGCACGCCATCAAGAATCTCCTTGATAGGCTCATCCACTTTGGTGGAGTACTTCGCCGCCATAGGTCCCTGGAGAATAGCCACACGACCAACATCCTGATCAACGACTGCCTCAAGATCCTCAGACTGCCACAGCGAATCCTTCTTGAAGAAGAACTCGAACGTGTCGTCCAAGCAAGGCACGAACGGAGTAGGCTTCTGGCCGCGACGCTGGCAGAGCAACAGGAAATGCTGGCAATCTTGCGCGTTGATGAGTTGCGTGTCAGACTCTGGGTATGCCTGGATGACCTTGTCGACTGTGGCGTACGGCTCATCAAGCTCGCTATAATTTTGGATAAGCGAGGCCTTGCCGTCTCCTGTCGTGAAGCGTTCCTCAATACGTCGGATGAAGTCGCCAGTCAACCGCAAAAGTGTAGGATCGATCCATCGCTTCTCATGCTTGACATACATGAGCTCGACCATGCGTCGCAGGACCTCAGCATACGTCATGTCCTCGAGATCGACAGACTCGCCAGCCTTATTGCGACCAAACCAAGGCTTCTGAAAGTCATCATTGAGCTTCTGAATGATGTACTCACGATGCTTCTTCAGCTCCGGTATCCTCTTCGCTTTGTCCAAGCTGAAGATCTTCTGGTCCATTTCCGCCCAGAACTTGATACCCCTGTTGGCAATCTTGTGGATAGGCTCGCCCATCTCGGAGCGAACAGTGATGATGCCGCCAGCTGGTCCTTTGTACGTCTTCTCCCATTCGTGGTCCTCGAGACCGGGAGCATCCACGATAGCTTGCTTGGCGGCCTTCGAGGTATACGCTTCCTTAGCGACCATGCAGCGACTACCGAAAAGCACTCCGTCGAATGGCATGGGAGGATAGCCGTACTTCTTCGCCCACTCGCCATTGAGGTATGGATATGTGTCGTCTGCGCCACCAAAGCCGGAACCAGCAATCAGGACAAGATTGGAGCAGCGCCTTAGACGACTGTACATCGACAGGAGCGGCTGATGGAAATCTTCGTATGAGTGATGTCCACCACCGCGGCCACCAGTCCACTGCATCATGACTGGGAAGTCAGGGTTTGCCTTGGCGATGTTGATGACTGCTTGGATGGCCTCGGTGGATCCAGGCTTGAAGCCGATGTGCTTGATACCCAGAGTTTGGATGTACTCGTTCGCCACCTCAATTGAAGGTACACCTGCACCGATGGTCAGACCCTCAATCGGCACACCTTCAGCTCGTAGTTTTCCAATAAGTGGAATCTGCCATGCCATGGCACGAGGGGCCACATAGATCAGATTGAGTGTGATACCACGACCAGCAGGAATGGCCTTCTCGATCTTGCTGATGGCCTCGCTCATGCTCTTATCGTTGTAGTACCCGCCACCAGCCAGCTCGATCTCATAGCCTGCATTCATTGTCGCGGCCACGAAGTCCCATGGCACAGTGCATGGCGTCATACCAGCAACCATGACCGGAGGCAAGCCTAGCAGCCTGCTCATCTTGGTATCCACGTATGTCTGGCCAACAGAATCCTTGACAAGCTTAGGTCCATGCTCTTTCACCCAATCCACAGCATACTTCACAGCATGCTCACCATCACGATCGAAGATCTCAGGCTTATATCCGACCTCCACGTTCGAGCCGTCCATGGTGCCAGCAAGAATGATCCGGACACCAGTACCGTCTTTGTTGCGGTTCGTGAGCACGCCCAGACCAGAGATACCACCAGGACCGAAATCAAGGATGTGCGTGGCATGCGGCATCACAGTCGCCTTCTCCCAGTTGACCGGGTCCTTGCAAATCATGCGAACAAGTTCGGGTACGATGTTGCCAGTTTGTGTTTTCCTGATATCCTCACCTGATGCAGTGTCGTATACAGGGATACCGAGCTCTTGCGACCCAATGTTGATGTCCTTGAGATCTCCTTCCAGCTTCGAGATGGCGTCTGCAAGATACGGGCTGTGGAAAGGAGCGGTGATTGGCAAGAAGCGGTTGACGAAGCGCACTTTGCGCTCCGTGTATGGTACACGTGTCTGATCGAGGCCAGTAGGAGCTTTGACTTTTCGTAATTGCAGATTCAGGCCGTACAACGACATAGGCGGGCCAGTAACCACGAAATTTCTGGCGCTGTTGACGAGCGATATGCCGATGTGGCGTTCCTTTGGTAGATGTTCGTTGGTCTTACCAATGTACTTCTCCACGGATTCTCTCGGCAGGTCACGAATAGACAGCATAGGCGTGGGTGTGCCTTCGCCGCTGTCGATTGAGTCCTGGAGCACATTTGGTGCAAGTGATGTCCTTGGGTATGCTTGCTGGCTACGAGCTCCCATCCAGAACAAGATCGTAAGAGCATTCCTTGCTGCCTTGTCAAAAGACTCCCAGTTGCCTGATGCAGCTATCGCAGTTGCTACCACCACACCTTGTGAATGACCAGTTGTTCCAGCAAATCGTTCTCGAACATGGCCGGGATGTGTGCCGAGTACTCTGCAAGTGACGACGTAGTGTGCAAGTTGTGTAAGACCAATGAGAGGGAAGCTGACGGGTGCAGAGACGAGGTAGTCGGTGTCTGGTTGTGCCTCAGGGAAGTTCAGCCATCGCATAACGTCCAGACCCTTCGCATACATCTTCTCGGCTTGTGTATCGCGAGCCAGGCCCTGCAGGAGTGCAGCTGCTGTCGAGATGAAGTCTTCCACCAAAGAAGGGTACGTCGACCAAACCTCGCGAAGCTCATCAAAGTACTCTTCGATATTGCCTTGACCACCAAAGATGGCGTAGACGCAGGCATTGTCGTCCGAGACCTCACGGAACAGAGCAGACTCGTGAGCTCTAATTGGTCGCTGCACTGCAGCTCGAGCAGCATAGTATGATTTTACAGTGAGCAGCTTCTTCTCCGGTATGCCTGGCAAGTGCGCCGCAATAGCATGCACCTCATTTCCTCGCAGGAAAGCTCTCTCGAATTCTTGTGTGACAAGCTTCAGTACATCGTCGTATACGCCTGCTTCGTCCTCATCTTCTACCTCCCTCGCGATGAAGCCTAGGTAGCGAGCTACCAGCTCAGGGACGGATGAGGGCTCGTCATCTTGTGCTAGCTCCTCAGTCGCTTCGGGAAGAGTTGCGACAAAGTGTTCTCGAAGCTGGTTTGCTTGGAAGTGTAGGGCGGTGGGTATCAGGAAGGTGAAATCGAGTGAGCCATGAGATAGGGTGAGTGGTCGAGAAACAGCTTGACCTGTAGCAACACTATTAGCTCATAGCTTCGATTGGGATGGGTGGTATGATAATATGCATACTTCTAGGTGTAGTGGCGCCGGTTTGCGTGCCACCGTACATACTGGAGGATCTCCTAATTACTCCAGGACGTGGCTGTGGTGTCCTGAACTGTTGGTTGTGGTTGTTAGCCATTGTGTAACTTTAGTAGATGTGTATTCAGTCCAAGCGCATGGCTGTCGCGTGCTCCAACGATCTCCGTTCTTCCGCAAGCTCGACAGCAACGTCACACTGGTTCCCTTCGTCTTATGTGTTCTCTCGCCCGATCACACACCGAACGACCAAGTGTCTACTTCTACACTGACAGGGCAATGGCTCTTACCTTCTCTCAAAATTGCAAGCTCGGCCGCGGAATCAAAGCTCGGGCCGTGGTAGTAGGGTAGTGGTTCGATCCTGCAGAAGGAAGGCAAATCGTGAGGGTAATGGTATTCGTGTACTGGAAGGGAGCGACGATAGTGTATGGCAAGATTAGTGACAACAGAGTATTGCCTTTGACGATAATACACAGGCAGCAAGCTATCCTAAACTACAGCTGGAAACATGGCGAGCACGTTGAGGCTTTTGCTCGGCATAGCTACAGCTTGGGGAGAAGTTTATCGATGCGGGCTGACGGTTGGGGAGACTCGGATGCAGCGCAAATCCATGCAGCTAACGTGGCTACATGCTGGGTTACGTCTGTTGAGCCGCCTGTCGTTTCCCACCAGACCACGCTGCAGGGTCGATTGTCGAGGACATAATCCATCGCAGGCAGCAGGTATGAATACTCAATGGCAAGCTGTTCTTTCGCTGTAGTCTGTCTCCATTGATCACAAATTTTGAGTTGCCCTGTGACATCGTTTGGCAGCAGTAGCGTGAAAGACTTACGGGCGAGAAAGTAGTGATCACTGATCTTTGAGAAATGCCTTGTAGCCTCCAGCATAGCATCCCAGTCTTGCAGTCCTGATTAATGAACATGATGAGCAGCTGTAAAGATGGGTGACGATCGCCTGCAGCGATGAGATAGATTACGTCGCCACAAGAGCCTGCAACATAGTGAATGTACGGCAGTGATGTGTCCATATGACCACGACTTCTAAGATCGTATCATCCCGATGACCCTCACGCTAGCACGAAACCGCTGCACCCCAGATGTAGCCTGCAGCGAAAGCTCTCATAGTTTTCCCTCACCTCGGACACGAGACCACTCAACGTTACCCTGCCTGCAGCTCACCACCCACTGCACAACGGAGGATTACGGTTGACAGGCGTCGTTGTGTGACCTGCATAGGGCGTCGCCTATCATCTCAAGTTTGGCCCTGCTCACGTATCGGTCCTGCTTCAACACCCTCCACTGCTCCAATCCTTCTCCTCTACCCACCTGGCCTTTGCATAGCATTGTTGCCTGTGATTACACTGGCCTAATCTCACTAATCCTCCAAATCCGACATACACTAGCCAGCATACACGAAAAACAGAATAATCCTCGGCCTCATCCGAACCACCCAAAATGAGGCCCGAAGTAGAGCAAGAGCTCGCCCATACCCTGCTCGTCGAGCTTCTAGCATACCAGTTCGCATCACCAGTACGATGGATCGAAACGCAGGATGTCATATTGGGCGAGAAGACGACAGAGCGGATAGTGGAGATCGGTCCCGCAGACACTCTCGGTGGTATGGCAAAGCGGACATTAGCAGCAAAATACGAAGCATACGACGCAGCTAGATCAGTACAACGACAAATCCTCTGCTACAACAAAGACGCCAAGGATATCTACTACGATGTTGACCCTGTCGAGGATGAGCCTGCGGCAGCTGCGCCAAGCTCAGGCAGTGCGGCTCCAGCTGCAGCATCGTCAGCAGCTCCAGTCGCAGCAGCAGCACCACCGCCACCAAGTGCTGGGCCGGCGGCGTCTGTAGCTGATGCGCCTGTTGGAGCTGTGGAAATCCTGCGAACACTCGTGGCACAGAAGCTGAAGAAGCCATTGGCTGACATCCCTCTGAGCAAGGCCATCAAAGATCTCGTTGGAGGTGAGCAGAGGTCTACTTTTATGCTTGTACGGTGGTAGCTGACTTTAATCAGGTAAATCGACACTACAGAATGAGATCCTCGGTGACCTTGGGAAAGAGTTCGGCTCAACACCTGAGAAGCCAGAAGACACACCACTGGACGAGCTAGGAGCAGCAATGCAGGCGACCTTCAATGGCCAGCTTGGCAAGCAGTCTACGTCATTAGTCGCAAGAATGGTGTCGTCGAAAATGCCGGGAGGTTTCAACATCACAGCCGTACGGAAACATCTCGAGACAAGGTGGGGTCTTGGACCTGGCAGGCAAGATGGCGTTCTACTCATGGCCTTGACCATGGAGCCTGCGGCACGTCTTGGCTCGGAGAATGATGGCAAGGCGTGGTTGGACGATGTTTCACAGAAGTATGCAACACAGGCTGGCATCAACCTGTCGTCTGGTCCTGCTGGCGGAGATGGCGCTGGAGGTGCTGGTGGCATGATGATGGACCCTGCCGCCCTCGACGCTCTCACGAAAGATCAAAAGGCACTGTTCAAGCAACAGCTCGAGCTCTTTGCACGATATCTCAAGATGGATCTGCGAGCTGGCGACAAGGCTGCGCTGGTGGGCAAGCAGAACGAGGTTGCGTTACAAGCACAGCTTGATCTGTGGAACACCGAGCATGGCGAGTTCTATGCCAGCGGTATCGAGCCTTCATTCAGCCCTCTCAAGGCTCGTGTATACGACTCTTCGTGGAACTGGGCTCGCCAGGATGCACTCACCATGTACTACGACATCATCTTTGGTCGACTGAAGGCCGTCGATCGCGAGATCGTCAGCCGCTGCATCCTCATCATGAATCGATCAAACCCAGCTCTTCTCGACTTCATGCAATATCACATTGATCACTGCCCAACCGAGCGCGGTGAAACATACGAGCTGGCTAAGATGCTCGGTGAACAGCTCATCGACAACTGCCGCGACGTCCTTGGTGAAGCACCTGTCTACAAGGATGTCGCCATGCCCACTGCACCACATCTGGAGATCGACGCACGCGGCAACATGAACTACGACGAAGCTCCTCGTGCATCCGTGCGAAAGCTCGAGCACTACGTGCGTGAGATGGCAGAGGGTGGCAAGATCTCCGAATATGGCAACCGCACCAAAGTCCAGAACGACCTCCAGCGCGTGTACAAGCTCATTCGACAGCAACACCAACTGTCCAAGTCATCACAGCTCGAGATCAAGTCACTGTACAGCAACATCGTACGCTCACTATCCATGAACGAGGGCCAGATCATCCCGACCGAGAACGGCAAGTCCACCGGCCCGAAGGTCAACGGCTCGTTGAAGAAGAAGGGCGGCAACGGTCGTGTTAATCCGTCATCCAAGCAAGGCAAGATCGAGACCGTACCTTTCTTGCATCTCAAGCGCAAAGAAGAGCATGGCTGGGAGTACAGCAAGAAGCTCACGAGCATCTACCTCGATGGTCTGGAGCAAGCCGCCCGCGCTGGTGTCACTTTCCAGAACAAGAATGTCCTCATGACTGGTGCTGGTGCTGGATCTATTGGTGCCGACGTGCTCAAGGGTCTGATCAGCGGTGGTGCGCGAGTCATCGTTACCACTTCTCGCTTCTCTCGTGAGGTCACTGAGTACTACCAGGCTATGTATGCTCGTTCTGGTGCTCGCGGCTCGCAGCTTGTGGTTGTGCCTTTCAACCAGGGTAGCCAGCAGGACGTCAATGCGCTGGTCGACTACATCTACGATGAGAAGAAGGGCCTTGGCTGGGATCTTGACTACATTGTGCCTTTCGCTGCCATTCCAGAAAACGGCCGCGAAATCGACAGCATTGATTCGAAGTCGGAGCTTGCTCACCGTATCATGCTTACCAACCTTCTGCGCATGTTGGGTGGTGTCAAGGCACAAAAGGCAGCTCGTGGCTTCGAGACACGTCCTGCGCAGGTCATCCTGCCACTGTCGCCAAACCACGGCACCTTCGGCAACGACGGTCTATACTCCGAGTCCAAGCTTGCTCTCGAGACTCTCTTCAACCGATGGCATTCCGAGAGCTGGGGCAACTTCCTCACCATCTGCGGTGCAGTCATCGGCTGGACTCGTGGTACAGGTCTTATGGGCGGGAACAACGTCGTTGCGGAAGGCGTGGAGAAGTATGGCGTTCGCACTTTCTCACAGCAAGAGATGGCTTTCAATCTGCTCGGTCTCATGGCACCATCCATCGTGAACCTATGCCAACTCGAGCCAGTCTTTGCGGACCTCAACGGCGGCCTACAGTTCTTGCCTAACCTCAAGGACCTGATGACGAGACTCCGAAAGGAGATCACTGAGACTTCTGAGATTCGTCGTGCTGTTACTCGTGAGACTGCGGTCGAGAACAAGATTGTCAATGGCGAAGCTAGCGAGGCGTTGTACAAGACTGTTAAGGTCGACAAGCGCGCTAATCTGAAGTACGACTTCCCTCGACTGCCGGACTGGAAGTCCGAGGTTGAGCCGCTTAATGGCGATCTCAAGGGTATGGTCGACCTTGAGAAAGTGGTTGTCGTCACTGGTTTCTCAGAGGTCGGACCATGGGGCAACTCAAGGACCCGCTGGGAGATGGAGGCTTTTGGCGAGTTCTCGCTCGAGGGTTGTATCGAGATGGCGTGGCTCATGGGTCTGATCAAGAACCACAATGGCCCTCTCAAGGGCAAGAGCTACTCCGGCTGGGTCGACGGCAAGACCGGGGAGCCGGTCGAGGACAAGGACATCAAGGCCAAGTACGAGTCGCATGTTCTGGAGCACTCAGGTATCCGACTTATCGAGCCTGGACTGTTCAACGGCTACGATCCTAAGAAAAAGCAATTGTTGCAGGAGATTCAGATTGAAGAGGATCTGGATCCCTTCGAGGCGTCCAAGGAGACTGCTGCTGAGTTCAAGCGCGAGCATGGTGAGAAGGTTGAGACTTTCGAGCTTGAGTCTGGCGAGTTCCAGATCCGGCTCAAGAAGGGTGCTACGCTTCTCATTCCCAAGGCGCTCCGCTTCGACAGATTGGTTGCTGGTCAGATACCAACTGGATGGGACGCGAAGCGATATGGTGTGCCCGAAGACATAATCTCCCAGGTTGACCCGGTCACACTCTACGCTCTGGTTGCCACCGCTGAGGCTCTCATGTCCTCTGGTATCACGGACCCGTACGAGTTCTACAAGTACGTGCACATCTCGCAAGTCGGTAATTGCATTGGCTCTGGTATCGGTGGTACTTCTGCTCTGCGTGGCATGTACAAAGACCGATGGACCGACAAGCCGGTGCAGAAGGACATCCTCCAAGAAGCTTTCATCAACACGATGGCTGCTTGGGTCAACATGTTGCTCATCTCCTCCACTGGCCCCATCAGGACACCCGTCGGTGCTTGCGCTACTGCTGTGGAGTCTATCGATATTGGTTACGACTGTATTGTGGAGGGCAAGGCACGCATCTGTTTCGTTGGTGGTGTGGATGACTTCCAAGAGGAAGGTTCGTATGAGTTCGCCAACATGAAGGCTACCAGCAACGCCGAGGACGAATTCGCTCACGGTCGCACGCCAAAAGAAATGTCTCGCCCCACAACAACGACCAGGAACGGCTTCATGGAATCTCAAGGTTCGGCCGTGCAGGTTATTATGGATGCACAACTCGCGCTCGATATGGGTGTGCCGATTTACGGTATCATTGGTTTCACTGCCACTGCCACCGACAAGATCGGCCGCTCGGTACCGGCTCCTGGCCAAGGTGTTCTCACCACTGCTCGTGAGCAGCCTTCCAGGTTCCCATCGCCATTGCTCGATATCAAGTACAGGAAGCGACAGCTCGACTTGCGACGCAAGACCATCAAGAATTGGCAGGAGTCTGAACTTATGTACCTGCAGGAGGAGGTGGCAGCTATGAAGCAGCAGGGAGGCGAGTTCAACGAGACCGAGTACCTCGAGGACCGTGCATCGCACATTGAGCACGAGGCGAGACGGCAGGAGAAGGACGCTCTGGCAAGTCTCGGCAACAACTTCTGGAAAGCCGACTCGCGTATTGCACCTCTCCGCGGTGCGCTCGCCACCTGGGGCTTGACAGTCGATGACATTGGCGTTGCGTCCTTCCACGGCACCTCTACCGTCGCCAACGACAAGAACGAGTCCGATGTCATCTGCCAGCAGATGAAACACCTTGGTCGTAAGAAGGGCAATGCGCTGATGGGTATATTCCAGAAGCACCTGACTGGTCATCCAAAGGGTGCTGCTGGTGGGTGGATGTTCAATGGCGCCCTCCAGGTCCTCGAGACCGGTCTTGTGCCAGGCAACCGGAACGCGGACAATGTTGACAAGGTCATGGAAAAATTCGACTACATTGTCTACCCAAGCCAGAGCATCCAGACAGATGGCGTCAAGGCTGTATCGATCACCTCCTTTGGTTTCGGTCAGAAAGGTGCTCAGGCCATTGCGATTCACCCACGGTACCTCTACGCCGCTCTCGACCACG
This sequence comes from Recurvomyces mirabilis, assembly GCF_035927965.1. Classification (NCBI taxonomy): domain Eukaryota; kingdom Fungi; phylum Ascomycota; class Dothideomycetes; order Mycosphaerellales; family Teratosphaeriaceae; genus Recurvomyces; species Recurvomyces mirabilis. Next base: position 170,708 of record NW_027041967.1, on the reverse strand, counting down.
TACAATTCCAGACCTATAAGCAGAAGGTCGAGTCACGACAGAAGAAGGCCTACCGCTATTACCACGACGGTCTGATCAATAACACCATGTTCCGCGCCAAGGACAAGACGCCCTACGAGGACGCGCAACAGAGCGCCGTCTTCCTCAATCCTCAAGCACGTGTGACTCGGGACGCTAAGACCTCCAACCTCACATACCCTAAAGTCGCGCCTGCGCAGATGAAGGACAAGAGCACGACCGAGATGGTCGAGACGCTGATGAAGGTTAATGCCTCCGCGAACTCGAACCCGGGTGTTGATATTGAAAGCATCGACGCCATCGACATTCACAACGATACTTTCTTGGAGCGAAACTTCACCCAGGGCGAGATTGCGTACTGCCAAAAGGCTCCGTCTCCACAGGCAAGCTTCACAGGCAAGTGGAGTGCCAAAGAGGCCGTTTTCAAGAGTCTGAAGGTGGAGAGCAAAGGTGCTGGGGCGCCGCTTAGGGATATTGAGATTGTGAACGACGAGAATGGAGCACCTAGTGTTGTAGTAAGTTTATGATCCTGTTCCTTATGTCGTGTGATGGTATGCTGATTTTCTCCCGTAGCTTCATGGTGACGCTAAGGCTGCTGCTAGCAAGGCCGGCGTCAAGTCGACGACTGTCAGTATAAGTCACAGTGATGCGCAGGTCATTGCTGTGGCTATTTCGTCTTTCTAAAAGCGAGAAGGTGGCGAGGGTTCTCTCTAGCGCTTGTGTAAGTACTGTGCAGGACTTTTGGGCAAGGCAGACTCATGCTTTGTAATATATCCGACGGCTTCTGTATGTTGGGAGGCAGGCAATCTCGAAATCATGTGTATACCCCGATCATAAAGCGATTGATAGACTGTATGCTTATTGTTAACACCTTTCTTTCTCGAGGAACTGCTATCTGTCAGTCCACTCCACCCTGTCGTGAGTAGGAGAGCCTTGTCGTCTGCTTGTAGATATGAGGAGCAGATTCACGCGCGGGAGCGTCAAAAAGTGCGTGGCTAATTTGTTCGATCAAGTGGACATGTCTGCTGGCTGTCAGACCTCCGATTCTAGCTACGACTTGATAGAAGCGTTATAGCTTGTTAGGAAACAACGGGGCATTACGGCCTCCTCTAAACAGATCCAACATCTCCCTACCCATCCATTGCTGTCTCGACTTAGCTATCCCTCCCTCAAGCTCCTGTATCCGATTCTTCTGGATCAGATACCCGTTCCCGTTCGCCTTCATCCCCAGCCCCATGATATGAGCGACCGTAAGACCAATCGTCTGGGCATCATTAATCGGTACACCTCTAGCTCTCATCTCGTCACCCCATTCCTCGAGAGTCTGCCCTTGTCTACGACCAAGAATAATACTCGTAAGCGTGATGCCCGGCGCTATAACCGCGAGCGCGATGCCGACTTTAGCACAGTCGCCTTTGAGCGCTCGCAAGTATCCCACCACACCGTGTTTGGCGGCAGAGTACAGCGGTGCTCCTGCTGAGGCGAGATAGCCTGCTAACGACGCCGTCATGACAATACTACCACCTTGACCTTTCCCAGATCCTTTTCGAGGGCCGCCTGTAGTATTCGCGTCGTTGCGAAGATGATGCACGGCAAGCTTGAGACTATCGCCCACAGCTCGAATATCAATATCAATCGTCTTTCGATCAGGCTCAGCCAGCTCGCCATTCTGGTCCTTATGATCGGTGAAGATCTGCTCGCCGATCTCGGCTACGCCAGCATTGATGAAGACGTGATCGGTACGGCCGAATCGTTCGGCTGCTGTGGCAAAGGCTCGACGTTGTGAAGACCAGTCGGTAACATCACATTGGACGTACAGGAATCGAGAAGACTCCAGCAGTTCCTTGACTGGTGGCGGTGAGGTAGCTCGGTCAAGCACGACGACGTTGTTGCTATATTCGGAATTGTGTAGATAGAGTGCAGTTGCAAGACCAATACCAGAAGCTCCTCCAGTAATGAGAACAGTCGAATGCTTGGGTGGATTTGCTGTGCTCGGCGAGAGGCTGAACGCTTCAGATGCCATCGCGATGGCCTTTGTCGATGTCGCTGGCAGACCTTTCAATTGTTTATGGTTCGCGAATACTCCAGAGACGCGACAAGTCAGCCATATATTGCAGCAGAGGGGGTATCTCTTGGCCCTCGGCTGAGTCCTTCTCAAGCTCCAACGACCTCACAATATATTACCCCATCGACAAGGACAAGCAAGCAGCAGTCATATGCAACGTAAGCGAGGTGAATAGAAGATACAAGTTGCATTCCTTGCTACGACTAAAGCAATAACATATCTGGTATCGTGCGATAAAGAAAAATGCATCAAGATCGAAGCAAAAATTCCACGCTTCATAATATCACGCCATGCCACTTGCTCGCTATATCTTGCAAAACAACGAATATGCCAGTCGTATGCGTAGTACTGGTACATAAGCTCTTTCCCCCAAATCCCCCCTCCTACCCTGTAGAACCAATATGCCCCTAAAAGTATATACATAGAAACAATAAAAAATATGCCGTATCAACCATCTCGTAGTCCGGCATTCGTGTTGCGAGAATCAAAACATACCGCCATCCATCGTAGCATGCTGCTGCGGAACAGGCGACCTAACCCTTCGTTCCGGCGACGTCGGATCAGGTGTGAAACCGCCGTATTGCGGGATAGCAGGACTGCTATGATTCTCGAAACCATGCTGGGGCATGAGACCAGGTCTCTGCTGTTTAGCATGATGGAAACCACGCGGACTACGAGCAGACTCAAAGTCCGGCTCGGTCGTCGATCGGCTCATCCAGAGGTCCGGGGTCTTCGATCGACCGTAATTGCCGTAATTCTGCGCGTCGTCACTCATGTCACTGCGACCCATACCGAAGATTTTGCGGGCGCCACGACGCTTGGGGTTGATGGGTGGGAGTGGCGGAGCGCTGTCCATGCCGTTCTTCAGCGAGGCGCCTTCGGGTAGATCCACCGTGTCTACGTTGGACGTAGCAGAGATCAGTGTAGGCTCCGAGATATCGAATTTGGATACGTTCCGCTTCCGAAGCATACCATGTCGTGGCTGGATAGTCGTAGGAAAGTTCGCGGCTTGCGGTGTGTTGTGGCCGGAGATCGGAGGGGTCGGATTCTGCGCGATTGGCAACGTGCCTGGAGATGGTCGAATGTGGTTTGGATAGTACCCGGTCGGTGTATATGTGGTAGGGGCAGGACTGAGACCAGTCGGTGTGTATGTGGCAGGAGAAGCTCCGGTTGCCAAACGTGGCGTCGGCGGCACACTAGACGGCGGGTCCATCTTAGCATCGAAATAATTCGTCATTGCCGGCGAAGGACGACTGTTGCTACGTGATCGACCTTGGCTGTCGAAAGGACTACTGGCCATATCGGGCGAGGGCCGTGGTGTGAGTTCCCTTGTGATCATTGGTGACAGTTCAGGTACACCGGCAGCACTCGAGCCAGTCCCTTCGATCATAGCTTTCTCCAGATCGTCACGATATGGTCCAGTCCTGCTTCGCGAGCGACCAGTAGTAGCCTCCGAGTTTGATCGACTACGAGCACGACTAGCCTGAGTAGAAGCAGGCGATTGACCAGCCGCACGGCTGTTGCTTTCAGCTCTCGGCCTTGACTGCTGATCCCACTCACCATACGGCAAGCCCGGCGGTGCCCGCTGAGGAGGTGGCATAGGTGGTCCTCTGTTACCAGAATTACCTCTTGGCCGTGTCGCATCGAAGCTGTACCCAGTGCGCTCATACTGTGAGTTCAATGTGGCGTTGCTTGCGTTGACATTACTGCTACCGATACCCAGCATCTTCATAGCCTTAGTGGGTGCAGAAGGACCACCTCGACCCATGTCAACCGACTCTCTGCTAGATTTCGATCGCAACATGCCGAAGGCCTTGAAGGCACCATTCGTGCTCGGGGCGGGACTAGCGCCCCTGCTCTGGTTCTCAACAATGCTCTTCAGGTTCTCTTGGACAGCATTCCGGCGTGCAGCAAGCTCATTGTCGAAGGCATCTCGATCGGCTTGGGTGGCCGTGCTTGCTTCTCGAGTATGCTGCTTGCGGAGCTCGTGCTGCCATGGCTGGCCGGCGACACTTTCTGAGTCTTGGGAGACTTTGGACTGGCGATCCATCTGGGCGGTCATGCGTGAGGGCGCTCTCGAGCCCATGCGGCTTTCCTGGCGCATACTATCGATCGGACTGACAAGGCCTTCTTCATGCGGATCCAGCGTGCTGTATCGAACCTCCGAGTCGTCCAGGTCCCAAGGATTTGAATTGGTGTACGTAGACTCGACCCGCGACTCAGTCTCGATTGTGCTTTGCACCGCATCTCGCCCTGAACCAGTTGAGTTCCAAAAGCCACTCGGCATCTCCGGAGGATCGTCCATCGGGTAAACCGAGGAGTTGGTGCTTGATTGTCGCAAATGATGTACCATACCATTCAAAGGCTGTGATGTGCTTGGCCCAAGTGTTGGCGAGTCAAATTCCGTGTTCGTTGATGGTGGCGGGTCTTCTGAGTCGACTTGTAGTGTCCTCGACGATGGAGATTGTTTCAGGGAAGGCTCCATATCCTCGTCTTCTTCTTCCTCCACCAGACTTGGCTTTGACGCATGGCCACGGAAAGCAGGATGTTCAGAAACCGGCGCGAGACTCGCAGGCTGCCACCTATTGCTTCCATGATCGCCATATCCGAAGCTGTGCTGAGGGTGGTACACATCTTGCTGCATAGCATCCTCTTCCTCCTCACTGTCACTTGCGCTAATGTTGCCGAAAAACGTGCGATGGGTGTCGTACTGCGGAGCAGCTCCTGACTTGACAGCCATAGAGTTGGCCGCGTTTTGGAAGACGTTGTACGCTTTTGTTGGCTCATGCCCCTTGGATGCTGATCTGGATCGTGACCGCGTGGATAGATTCGAGTTGCTTCGATTTCTGTCCGCGTGTTCTAGCCTACCGGCACGCTGCTGCACAGAAGAGCCCGAGACACTGCGCTCACGTTCCACTTGCTCCAAGCGAGCAGCTCTTTGGTGCTCTGCAGAAGCACTAGGAGCTTTACGGGAGTTTTTCCTAGAAAGTGATCGCTGTAATTGCTGTTGGCGCTCCAAGTATTGATTCTCGTCAAAAGACTGCTTAGGCTTGTTGAAGGCTCCCATGGCAGTCGCTTTACCTCTGTCACCGGGCTCTAGGGCTTGCGTAAGTTCTGGAAACTCCATGATCTGTGGGCTGACAGGCGATTGTGGTCCACTCGTCAACGGGCTGCCAGTATTCGAACTCGTTTTGCGAAGGGATCCAAAGGTCGTCAGTGGCGCCATAGCTGGTGGAGGGCTGTTCGAGCGGAGTGCAAAGAGTTGTTGTGGCGTCTTCACCTCACCCAGATTTGTTGCGCTTTTAGCGGTATACAGGAATGGAGGAGGCTGAACACCATTGTTGAGAGGTCGCGGACGATGTAGCGAGTTGAGCCGTGTCATGGCAGAAGTCTGTTGCTCCTGAATATGTTGGTCAAGGCCTTGTTCGTAAAGTCTTCGAGTCTTGGTGTCGGAACGCTTCAGTGAAGGTGCGATTACTGCAGGCGAAGGGCCTTGTGAAGCAGCCACCATCGGCGAAGAAGTGCTTGGTGCTTGTTGTGATGCTACAGAAGTTGCTGCTGTGGACGATCGTGCCTCGGAATGTGCCATGGATGAGGTAGTCGATCGCTTCTTATCGTACGAAGAGAGTGATGGCGAATGCGACAGATCTTTTGCGGAGTCGTTAGGCGTCCTTGATTGCGTATCCTCCTGCGCACCAGCACTCACATCCGTGGTATCCAGCCCAAAGTCAAACGACGGCTCGTCTTCCATCTGCCAATCTTCCACAGCTTCCCTCTCCTTCCTGTACCGCTGGAAAGCTGACATGCCGATATCATCCTCGTATACGGCCTTGCCGAGTCCAGAAGAGCTCGGGTTGCCAGTTGCAATCTTGTATACCTTCTGTCTACCACCAAACATGACATTTCCTTCACCAGGCCGTGCCCTGCCCATCACACCTCCCGAATTAGAGTCACCCTCGCTACCATAACCTTGCGTATCGAACGAGTCTTGGCGTCCGAAATGGAAACTTGGCTTGATCGAACTTCGAGTAGACTGCACTTCAGCAATGTCGTTCAAGCCGTTCGAGCCAAACCCGAAATCTGCCATTCTTGATCGCCGCCGAGGCTGGAGCACACTATCATCGCTGGCCTTACCAAGCAACGAGTTTGGGTCATCCTGCTCTCTCAGCATGCTGAAACGTGCGGATAAGTTTGGCATAAGTAGACTGGTTCGGAAGTTGTCGTGAGATGGTAGCGCTTCGATGATGTTGAGTTCTGGTTTCGCTTCGGGCTGCTTCTTGTTCTTCTTCCATCGACTCGTGGCGCTCTTCTTCAGACCGGGCGACACTGGCGCAGGCGTATTGAGAATGTTCAGCGCATCGGTGGATGTGCTCGGCCCATCCGAGCCCTTGAGCTTGTTCCTGAATTTGTTCATGTTGAATCTGATGAAGTCAGCTCTGCTCTTCCCGCAAAAAGCAGTGGTGTGGTATGTCTGCGCCATTGCAACGACAATAACGCGAGGTGGAAGACTTACTATGACGAGAAAGCAATGCGCTGCTTCAAGTCTTCTCACACGCGTCTCGATAATCGTGTAACCACTCCCACGTCCTCACCACCTCCGTTTGCACCACTCCAAACTTCACTACAGTCACTCGCGCAAAGTCCAGCACGCGGCAAGGTCCCGATAAAGCTCAATACTCGATGGTATGTCAAGGCCGCCCAACAGCATCGCCAATAGCGTCGGGTAGCTTCCCGTGCTCCTGTCCTAGGATGACCACAGCAGGCAGTACAAACGCGCAGACGTCGTCGTTGGTCGTCCTTCGTTCCGGTCGACAAGCGATGGTGTGTTCTGCAGGAATCCGTGTTCTGTCCCCCTCGATCGTGTTCCCGACCCCCGGAATGCAATCCGTGAAAACACTGCCTTTTGCCTTCTTCTCCACCTAACAATAAAGCCCCTCCTCAGGTCTCGCCGTCGTCGTTCAATGCCGAAAAAGACCGTGTGCAAACGTGTATGTCGCAGGTTGCGTAGAGCGTTTGTCGGACTTGGGAAGAGAATATGCTCTGCTCTGCTCTGCCTCGCTCTGCCCCCGGCTTGCACTCAATCAAGCCTGCACGCCCAGGAGAGGTGTAGCCTGTAAGAAGCAGGAGCCAATGCGCGCGATGGAACGCACTGACCCCCGTTGATGGAACAGGGATCATGCTCGAGACTTCTTCTGGTTATGAACCAGTCATCTCCGCGCACGCGACATTCGAGCGATGCGTCCTATGTATGTGAATAGAACCTCATCCGACTTATAATCTGAGCCGCTATAACACACCACAAGCCAACATCTTCAATGGATACATCGTGGTGGCCATACTACTCACATCCTGTACCCCTGGATATCCCTTCTGCAGGCGACGAGCTCCCGTTTCATCTCGGGCGGCACGTTGGCCGCTACTGCAGGTACCGCAGCTCTGATCAGTTTTTAGCTCATCTCCTATCGATAGACGATCATCCTCCAAAGTGATAACTAGCTCATGTTATGCTGCCGCATCAATACTATGTCCTCGGACTCGGCCACCGTAGCGTGAGTCGACCAGCGTATGCTTACACTGCTCACCTACGGACGACTCGGAAACAGAGTATCAAAACGAGCCAACATCATAGCGCTGCTGCCCTCAATAAAATTTGTTCCTACCCAAACAGTCTATCGTTTGTAACAAACGATCCTCCTAACCAGGGGTACAGAATTACAGATTCATGTCCTCCTCCGCGCCCTGCGCGCCTCCAAGACAATGCATCCCGGCACATCAGCCCCCAGCAAGCCGTCGCATGGCCACAATCCTCGCAAGGCTGGTCGTTTCACGAGCGACCCCTATCACACTCCCTCACAGGACTTCTAGCGCGGTAGTTTCTTGATTGCAAGATCCACCGGGGAAAGCGCTTGAGGTGCTGTTGTAACGTTGGTGTCCGCTCTACCTTGTCGTCGGGTCAGCTCTTTCTCTTGACTTGCGATTCAGCGAAGAATGATGGTCGCTTTGACGACGGACCAGGAACCTGGCCCTGGGTCGGGATTGTTATTGGTATGGAGTATGTAATATTATTGCCGGCTCGGTATTGCACATTGCATTGGATCGCTTGATCGGACGATGTACTGTACCTTTGCCGAATCGAACAACTGTGTCGGCTAACAACGAGTCTATTATATTGTGTGACGTTGAGAAGGAAGTGTGACTGGGGCTTGCTTCGTTGAGCAGCATGAGCAACCGCATTTGCTAGCCAGTGCAGCGACGTCAAACAGACAGGCGATGGAATATCAATGACGACGCTGGGTCGAAACATGAGACATGTCAAATGAGATCAAGCATGGTCAACCAAGGTAAACATTTTACAACCTTGGAGGTTTACCAGAGTCAACGGTCGACGTGACAGCGAACGTTGGTGGACGGTTTGATGACAGCACTCCGAATTTGATGGCCTATCCCGGTCGAAGACGTTGTGGTGCAAGGTTGTTGTTGCTGAAGAATCCTTACACCACGCGGAATAACGCTTTTGAGTCAATGGCCAGATGAGCCTATGTCGTTATGTTCAAGCCAATATTATTATGATCGCGAGCTACAGATCTTCGTTGGCAAGATCTGCGGACAAGCACAACAGCGATAGCGTGTCCGCCGCGCAACTCAATCCCGTGCTGTACAACGGTAGCACGCGTTATGGTCGCGTTCGTGGCGCGACACCAACATCCACGTCCATATCCACATCCACGGCCGAAAGGCAGCATAGGATCCCGCAAAGGCTCGAATGCCGTGCCGTCATCACTGCCCCAAGAAACACAATATCGAACAAGACCTCAAGCTCGGGGGGAAACGATGCTCTCAAATTTCTCGCCCACAGCATTGCTCTATCTATATAATCTCAAACCACCACGGCGTCACCTACAGCTCATCCCTCCCACTCTGTGCCTGCCCACCCCCATAAACCCCCTCACAAACCGCCGGCGTCCCGACCTCCATCCGATAAATACACTTCTCCTCCTCCATAATTTTCCACACCTCATTATTCTCCGCGCACCCCAACACAACCGTCGTAGCACGATTGGGACCATTCCAGCAGCCTTGGCCACCACCATATTTCATCGCGATCCTCTGTCCCGAGCCCAGACCTTTACCATCCGCGGGTACATCGTCGTCTACGGTGATGATCTCCATGGTCTCGTAGTTGCCCATGTTGGTGTGCCCGCCACCTTTCTTGGGTTTCTGCGTCGTGCGTTCCATGAAGCAGAGTTCGTATGTATACTCGCCTGAGTCGGTGGAGACGCATTGGCCTTTGAGGGAGCGGAAGACGTCGTCGGGGCCGAAGTCCTTGTTTAAGTCTTCTTTGTGCTCATCGTTCGACTTGCGCGAGCTTTCAAGGTCTTTGCGTGCGGCTTCGAGTCTGTTCCTGGCGTCTGTGACTGCTTTGCTCTCACTTGAAGAGCTGGAGGTGTCTGCGAGGATCCCAGACTCGATCATTGTCACTCGTAGGTCACGTAGCTTTTGGTCGAGGAAACTACCGACTGGAGATGGTAGGTAGTTCAGAAAAGCGTATGCTAGAACGAGTCAATTGTGATCAGGCATGATGCAATGGTTAAGACACTCACACACGCCATCATCACTGGTCTCGCCTTCCTTATACTCCTCCCAATCAAGCCCATTGTCCTTGTCAGACTTGATCATAGCATCGAGATCGCGGTCGTGGGCAGCATCAGGCGCAAGACCCTTGTCCCTCGCAGCATAGTCCTCCCACGCTCGTACAGCCCTCTTGACTCCTTCATCATTGAAATTGGGGTTGTACTCGTCCTTGAATGCAGTGAGAAGGCTTTCCAGCTCCGCCAGCCTGTTACGGCTGGAATCACGCTCCCCCCTCGTCTTCTCCAGAGTCTCCCTGAGCTCCTCCGTCCTCTGTCGTGCCAGGCCAACGAGCATACCCAGCTTTCCGACCTTCTGCTCACCAGCTTTTACCACTTTACCCTTCTCCCTGCGCTCGACCTCCGCCAACTCGTTCTCAAGCTGCTTGACCTTAAGCTCGCTACCCTCGATCTCCGTACCTAGAGTCTGCAACCGATCTTCAACCTCCTTCCTTTTTCTCTTCGCTTCAGCGACAAGCTCTTTCCTCTTCCTCCCTGCATTTCCCAGACTCTTCTGCCGCACCTCGTCCACTTTCTTCCACTCCTTGCCAATCTGCTGACATTTATCCTCGCACTTCACTCCGCCCACATGCTCCCACTCCTCGCTGCCATCACAGCATAGGTCGTAATCACAAATTCCATCGTTGACATTCGTGAAAGGGACATATGTTGGGACATGACCTCTATTCTTGCAGTAAAAGCCTGGAAGCGCCAGTGTGCTGTTGGCTCCATTTGGTCCAACGTCTGCTGGAGTGTGGGGAGATAGTGGTGAGAGGTGAGCACACGCAGAGGTTCCAGGCTCATCAGATCCGTCTGGGCAGTCGCAGTAGTCGTCGTTTATTCGGTTGACTGGAAGCTTTATTAATGGGTTTGATATACATGTGAAAGCTGTAGTGTCCTTGTAGAATTTTGCAACTGATAGGCAGAGTCAGTACATCAGGACAGACGATATGGTATGAGCTGGCCATTGGGACTCGAATATGCAGATACATACACTCCGGGCTCACACCTCTGGGTCTACTGCCTTCACCATTTGCTGCACGGACCGCTGCGGCACATTGAAGGCACAATAAGGCAACTGTCGACTTCATCGTGCTGCTCATATGTGCATTGACAGCACTCGGAAACGAGCATTAATCATTTCACATGACAGCTTGCCCATATCGAAAGCCATGGATGGCCTGAGGCATGAATGCATCCGAGGATTCTAAAGTCCTGGTACTGAAATGAACATTCATCACAGGCCACAATCACAATTGCTTCTTGGGTGCCTTAGCCTCACGATTCACGACAGACCATCGTCCTACGACAAAATGAGTCACGATCGATCGCGCGACGAATGAAAGGACTGGACTGATCCTGCACATCGACTACCGATTGACGCAACATGTTGGTGGCTCTACCTTCTCAACTGTCTCAGCACCTCGGTCGAGATCGTCAAACTTGTCTCAAGCTGGCGAAGTCAGAGTCAAAAGGCAGTATTCGCTCGGCGTCGCGTCTCGCCGATTGTCTAGGAAAAGCGTGCAGTCACGCAGACGTGCCACCATCGTGCCATGAGCCTCGCAACGAAAGTACCGCGGTCCATTTGAATCGCCTCGAAGCTTTCGTCACGTCGACTTTGCCACCATAAGCTATCGGTTGGTGTCTCAGCTATACTGGGGCATCTCACGACAACGAATGCTGTAAGCCTTCAAGCAGTCACCTCACTTGGCTGGAGGTCTAGCAGAGCGGATCAGCAGCTTGTGGCTGGTTGAGGGCGAAGAAGGAATGTAGCCTTGCTCAGCTGACGATCGTATGGCGCCACGGAAACCCGCCAGATAGCTGCGAACGTTGTTGTCGGCGAGATCTCAGCACTCTTCGTGCCAACGAGAGTGGATTGACGCCCAGAACACTGCTGCGCCTTGCCAATACTGAACCAACCAGCACATCTTCTTGGGTCGAATGGTGCGCAAGGCACGATAGAAGAGTGGTTCAGCGACACGTGTAACCACGCAGGCGTCTGTCGTAACATCTGCAAAGCAAACACAAAATGACGAGGGACGCGCAAGAATTGGTCTTGGCCAAACGACAAGTTGGTACGAAGCTTCGAAAATTATCCAGACAGCCTATCACAGAGCACAGAAGCCCCTCGCTTGTTCTGGCCATCCTCGGGCAATCGGTGTTCGTGTATGCCGCGCCGACTTGAAACGTCGCCCAAATGCGGGGGATGCCCTGCTGATCCACCCTCGTACCTGCGTGATTGGGCAATTCATCGTCGCCACAGAACACGACAGCTGCGTGCCGACCTGGAGAAGGTTTCGTTTGACGCGGCCTGGTCCTGAGGCTCAGCCCGGTACGACGCACCCCCTGGCATTTCACAGCGAAAGACCGACCACCGAGATGATTAGGTATATGTCCTGCAGATTGCCTGGCTGTCCTGAATGCCCAAGATATAGTTCGTCCCAGTCCTCTTCTGCATCTCTCTGTTCTGTTCAGCTTCACAGACATTCTCAAACGAACATATCGACAATATGATCAAGGACTTCAGGACGAACGTTGACGAGAGCCATCAGCGGCACATTGCTCTCGAGTTGATCCAAGCTCTCGTCTTCCGTCAAGACGAGCGGGTGGCAGACCTCTGCCGGGACCACCTCGCATACTCTGCTTTCCTCTCACCAGAGAAGATGCCATCTCTAGACGATACCGCAGACTCCCCAGCGATGCGCATGAAGCAACTCATCGGCTTCGACCAGGATGACCATGCTGCACACGGCTGGTCGCCCATCTCGCATACAACATTGCAAGACTTACTCGACGCACGACTACGAGCGTATGGTACATCAACCATGTGCCAACAGAGAATCATGGGCATCATGCAGAAGGACAACATCTGCGCTGTTCGTTTCCGAGAACTCAACAGGCTTGGTGCTCTCGACAAGACCTCCGTCATCAGGATGCACTTCTCCGGGGCCAAAGTCGACGCCATCGACGAGTACGTTGACGCTCGACGAAGCTATGGATTCGAGCGAGCAGTCGGTGTCGACGACTGGAGCTCTGCACCGTCTTCTCCCGCATCAATCTACTCGATGTGAGCGTCACGCGTAATCGACTAGCGACGTCTTCACGACATTGTTGGTCGATATGGACAAACATTAATACTCAGTGCTGCAATGCACGACAACACATCTACAATCACACCGTCAATGTCTACATCCTACGGCATAGACAGACCACCAACGCTCAGCAGTGGCAGAGTACAGACACGTGTCTCGAAGTCGAACAAAACGATGAGGACCCTTCAGCCCGTCATCAATCAAAGACGCTTGTGTCTCCACACATCGAAAGTACGTGCACAATATTAGCGAATTTTTGCCAAGTGCAAGGACTCGGGAAGATTCAACGACCATAATGGAGACGAGTCGCTGAGACTCTTTTATAGGAGCACCGATCAACGGGGACGGAGGCACACTGGGGGAGAAGCAGAGTCAAGTGCCGCTATCAATGATGAACGATGGGAATGTGGTTTTGACGCCGACTTATGTATCTTTTATGTATTATGATCATGAATATCTATCTTACCACATCTTCAACCTGTTCGTGCAAATAGTCTATCGCTTTGTCCATATGTAGCATCTTTCAAGCGTCCGAGGAGACGAGGTCATACTAATGGAAGGCTGGTGTGATTGCCTGCGGCTTAGGGTTAGGGTTTGGGTAAGCTTGTTCGCGACATCTCTCATTTGTTTAGCTATAACAAAGTCCACGAAACGCTGTATTTGGGGGGCCACGAGTATAAATCACAATTAATGCCAGCATCCATGAGAATGTCCCGTCCGTTTTGTGTCCAGGAGGACCCAATACCGTCATAGGACAACCTTGGCGTTCATCTGTGCATGCCGTGCTCAGCTAACAAGAATATATTCTTGACCTCCATCGTCATCTGTCTGACAGATGTAATTCGTGCACCACGACTCCAATCTTGAAGAACAAGGAGCCGAACGTGAAGTCAGGAGATGTCTTTCATCGCTGCATACTATGGTCGAAGCGATAATCATAGAAGCGTACGATGTGTATACATCTCTACAACGCAAGCTAAAGCTTACATTTGTAGTGACTAACTAAACGTCGACATTTTTGGCCACCGTCTGGTCCTCTCTCTCTCACTCTAACTAATTCGATCGATCGTCGCGACTTGCCAAAGAAGCTACTGCATAGAAAACCATTATTGCCACGGAGGATCTTGATCGACCGACCTTACCCACATTGTCAATCATGGATCTTCAGAAGATCATAACCGTCTTAGTCCTCAACCTCGCCCCATACCTCCACAATACCAAAGGCGCTGGCACCAAGAGTACCACTGCTGCCAGAGAAATGACAGTGTTGCCCCAGCCGTATCCTAGCACCCTATACATTGCGGGTGTGAATAGCGGAAACGCAAATGCGTACATACTGGTTACAAATCGTGTAGCCGCCGTCGCTGAGCTGACATACTCCGGATATGCATCGATAATATAGGCCGTCATGGGCTGGCCAACGATCTGACCTCCGAAGGAATAGAGAAAGGCACCGATGTCGACCACCATCCAATGTACGTGGAAAGCAGCAGCCCATCCATAAACTAAGAGCCCGGAAGACACGATGCGCACGGATGGGAGCACCAATGGAAGGTGCCATTCAGGTGCACTCTCGCCTTCACTCAATCCAGCATTGGCCGTGAGATGGGCGAAGATGCGGTCCATCAGCCTGCCAGCAACCTGGGAACCGACGACCTCGCCAAGAGCAATTGCGATGTAATGCAGTCCAGATGTCCCAACGTGCTGGTGATAGTGCTCAGTCCAGAGCGTGGCGAAGCTCGACAGAACGATATATAGGACGCCGTAATTGAAGGCCTGAAAGACGGCCACGATCTGGACTATTGGGTGGGTCGCTAGGAGGCGTAGTGGTCGACTGAACGACAGCCATATCGATGCTGAGCCCGTTAGCGGAGTTTAGTTGAATGTGAGGGTCTATTGTTACCGAGAACATTTCTGTCTGCTTGGAGGCGTTCGTATACGGTCTGGTATCTGCTTTCATTAGTGTCTCGTCTGATCCTTTCGCCTCTTCGATAAAGGATAGTCGGTCCATGCGTCTCTTTGAACACGACGAACGACAGAACCACCATGAGGCCCTGGAAAGCAGATGTTGACCAGAACATCCTGTCGGAACGTTAGCAGCGTGACCACAATCCTTTATCTTCACGTTCAATCACCCAGCGCCATGTGGTCCGCTCCGCCATAATACCTCCGATTATAGGACCAACAGCAGAACCTAGAAGTGGGATCAGGGAGTAGACGGCCAAAGTTGTACCACGCTGCTCCGGTCTCCAGATGTCGCCCAAGACTGCCGCCGCTAAAGAGAAGATTGCTGATGCTCCAAACCCAGCCAGGAACCTCGCCGCGATGAGAGTCTGCTTGTTTCTGGCAAACCCGCAGACAATGTTGAATTTCAAAAACCAAAGGTTCGATGCGTGCAAGATAGGCTTGCGACCATAGATCTCACAAAGAGGGCTGAGAAGCAACGGACCAATTGCTGTGGCAAGTACGTAAATAGACAGGGCCATGAAGGACTCGGTGCTCGTCATATGCAACTCGGCTGCTATTGCAGGTAGAGCGGGAGCCATGATAGTGGATACCATGATCCTGTTGAAACATGTGGCTGAGAGTGCGTCTGTGACCGTCCATTTCAAGGTTGCGCTCCAATCTTTCGGACTGTTTTCGGCAGTCAGCATGGCTTTCGGAGCAGAAATGATGCTTGCTGCAATGCTCACTTGTCGGAGTCGGATGGCTGGTCGAACGCAACCAGGTAAGGATCATCCGGCTTGACGGGTGGTCGTGCTTCGACGACTATGGCCATCTCAATATCCGGGTCTGCTGTGACCTCGATTGGAGGCATGATCTGTTGGACTCGATGTAACGAAGACATGATTGCAAGAGAGTCGTGAACAGTAATGTGATGCAAAGGTAGAGAATGTATATTACAGGATGGGGGTGGGTTTTTATCAGATCATCAGATAGCACACCTTCCCCATTGGGAATGGCAACATGAATCCTGAGCGGAAGACTTGCGCCATTTGTGGTACGACATGGGCCGCTATGCATAATGTTCCGCTTAGATGGCCTATCATGCCGTAGACAGTATGGAAAGGTAGAGTTGCTGCCTAAGATGGTAGCATAGTTCCCTAGATGTCATTCATAATCATCTGAGCCAAGAGGTAAATTATTGTATCATACAGGTGCTGTCTAGATGCGAACGCCATCCATCGCATTAAGTGGGCTTGAGCATCCTTCCGACACAGTAAAACCGAGCATCATATGCTTGCCATTTTGGAGCGCAGACTTATCACCTAAGCATCTGCACAAGCCACACACATGTTCCTCTGCTGATGTCCATGTGCGGCGTTGAAGGCTCCGAGAACAGCGTATGCATTGGGCAGGCGTGGCAAAGGGACGACTTCGTATATCGCTGCTATGTCAGTGCTGGGTCTGCCATCAACACAATCGCACCTTGGCGGTAGACATCTTTGTCCGACCATGACTACAGTGGTATCAACAAATCTGCAAAATCTCCTCGTGCTTGACACTACTCGTTGCGGCTTGCGGGCAACTGATAGTCTTCATGATGTTGAAATGGGCGCCGCCCAGAATGAACGTAACCTCAGTGATTGCCTCCACCTCGACGAACTCGTCGTGTTTCTCTAGCTCGCATATCATCACCGCAGCGACCATGTTCGCAAGATTACGCAAAGCTTTTCATTGCAGGGCAGTTCCGGAAGAGGCGCTGCGAATATATCGGACGCGGGGCATGTTGCGGACGACGACAGCGAACAGTACAGCTTTCATGATGTAGGCATGACAGCACCTTATATACCCGCCCCACAGAAGACATTTTTTGCGGAGCAATGATCCTCTTGTGAAGCCTGCAACATATCAGCGCGATGGCAGACGCCGGTGTTCACTCCAGCGGCAAGCTTCTAGGGAGAATGCGCTCCTCTTGACGTCGTTATTCCAGGCAGCAAGGATATACACCCACCCACTTAGCCGCACTTGGCCACTTACATTGGCCACCTACATTGGCTTCGAGTCTTGCGATGCCGTCGCCTTTCCGTCTTCTTCACCCTCTTCCCCCCTTCGCCTTCTTCGCCTTCTTCTACTGCTTCTCCTCCTTTCCCTTCTTTCCCCTCCTTCCCCTTCTTCCCGTTCTTCACCTTTTTTCCTCTCCTCACCTCCTTTTCCCTCTTCACCTTCTCTCCCGTCTTCCCCTCCTTCCCCCTCTTCTTCTCCTTCCCTTCTTTCTCTCTTCACCTTCTTCGCCTCTGGCTCTGTTCACCAGCGACGACAGGCTGCACCGTCGAGGTCGAGGTCGACTTGTGCTTCTTCGGCTTCGCCGCCCCAGCAGCGGTGGGCTTGGTGGCCGAGGCCCTCTTCGATTCCTTATCCTTGGCCTTGACCTTGACCACTTATTTAGTGACAGGCTGAGTAACCACAGCCGGCGGTTTCGTCCCGTTCGAACTAGACTTCTCCTTCTTCGACTTGGCCTCCACAACGTCACCCTCGTCATCTCCAGCATCTTCCTCGTCTGCATTCACCCTCTTGCGTTTACCAGATTTCGTCGCAGAAGGGATGACTGAGGCCGTGGATTTCTTGGCCTCCCTCAGAGGCATGTAGCTGAACGCGACATCCTTGTCCGCAAGGCCATCCAGGGCGTGATCTTGCGGTTCATCTGCCTGGTCGACTCTGTGTACCGGAACATGAAGTCCTTCTCCAAGGCTAGGATATCGTGGATCTGTTGTGCCGTCGTAATGCCGTTGCCGCGGAGGTAGGACTGGGAGAATGACGTGACCTGTCTGTCGTTCCGATCAAGCCCTAGGACATCCAAGACCATCTCGAAGGCCTTCATGAAGTGTGCAAACAGAGACTTTATTGAATTGAGTTGGGTTCAACGTTGCGAGGTGCTGCACCACAGTGTCAACAAACGGCATGGTATCCACACACAGCAAAGCTTAGGAACTGGACAATGGTTGTGAGAAAAGCGTGGAACTGCGCCCGTAAGCTCCACACTGCAGGCTCTTTCACCTTTGTGAGCTCTTCGAGCCAGATCTTCAACTGCTTGATCGTGTGAACGCTAGTGGTGTGGAGATTAGAATCGCCAACTCGGTTGGTGGCGTCATGCGCAGCATCTTCTTGACCTTGTCCTCCAGAGCCATGACGGTGATGCTCGTTACGATGCGATGCGTCAAGGCTGCTTGAGACCGAAACCGCCGAAGCTTGTGATGAAGTCGGTAGCTTGATTGTGTCCGTACCTGTGGCGGTGTAGGTGAAGAGCGAAGAGCTGGAATGTACAGGCTATAGTGGTTGAAAGCAACAGCATAATAGCAAGAGCAGTTTCCAGCACCATGCTGCACAAGAGCCTGTGCATCTGCTGTGTGCTTCATTGCCCCCTAGTACATAGTAGCTATCGCAGCTGACCTCCTGCGTGGTCCATCAATGTCAATGGCCATCGGTCACTACGGTCTACGATCGTTTGGCTAGTGCAGAAGTGCCACCCTCGCGCGTCGCCCAGTCGTCAACTTGCTTCGGCATCTTCAGATCCCTGATACGAGGATACTGTGCTAGCGTCTTCCAAGTAGTGAAGATCCTCTTGTTCTGCTGATGTTCGCGCTGGCCAGAGACGGTCTGATTGGTCTTCAGGAAGTCCATGTTTGGCTGGATGCGATACATCCAGACCGCCTCGCACATGATGTCGAACATTGTGGTGGCCCACATCTGATACTGGATTTGCTCTTCTGATTGCCCTGCTCTATCATATGACGTTAGTGTTTGTTGGGACAAGACAAGGGTACGGAAAGAATACCAGATATCCTCGATGGGAAGAGCGTGCTTCCAGCCTCACAGGAATTGGGTGGTGATTCGCATGGGAACTCCTTCAGACGGCTCAACCACATTGCCCTGCGGTCATCGGGGTCGGCTTTATCCCATTTTGCGAATCTACCGTTGCGTTCGATGAACGCATGTAGGTTCTGCTTAATGTCAGCAACGTTGAAGACTTCGATCTGCTTGCGGAATTGGGCATCATAAGACTCACGACGATGATGAAATAACAGGCTTGGTGCTGTGTGGTGAACTGCGTGGCTCTGTCCTTGTCTCTCAATCCCTAATACCTGGTGCTGTGTCTGTTTCTGATGATGCCCGGCACAGCTGCACGCACCATCTTGCGGCTCTCGATCATCAAAGCGTCTGGACCGTCCATGTCGTGCTGTATCAGTGTTGTGGTAGTGGTGGTAAGTCTTGTGTAAAACAGGGTTGGGTCGCAGCTGGATGAGCTGTTGTGGTGGATCCGATACGATACAGAGCGGAGACAAAAAGAATTTGAAGAACCTTCTAGCAAAGAAGTCCACATGTCTACAAATCGTACGCTTCTATAATTATCGCTTCGACCACATTATGCAGCGACGCAGGACATCTCTTGACTTCACGTTCGGCTCCTTACTTTTCCGCAAGATTGGAGTCGTGGTGCTCGAATTCCACCTGCAACCACCCCGCAGTATCATCCTTCACGTCATACCGAGAGATCCATAATCATCCATCTTGACTCCTCACTTCACCAAGACGGTAGCCGGCATGTAACGCACAGTAGCTCTCGAATTCTGCCGGTTGATGATATGCTGCAGATAATCTGTATATAACGTGGCAGGCTGCCTGGTTGAGAAGTTCAACGACATCCGAAGCCGGTAATCGTAAGTAGCTGATATACTTCTGCAATGGCGTTCTTGCTATCACTTCTTCTACTCGAACAGGTGGCGGCGAGAGATGTGTCAATTTCCGTGGATGCATCAAACCTGCTAGGCGATCTCAATCAACCTGCGAGATATTTTGGTGCTGATGAACCAAATTATGGTGCAATCATTCTCCTTACCCATACCGAGTTATCGTACTGACGAGCCACCTAGCGTACTATCCTGATGGTCAAGCCCTTCTGGCAGAGCTCGGCCAGCTTGGGCCGCAGCAGACATACTTTCGTACCCACAATTTGCTGACCACCTGCGACCCTCCCAACGACGTCTCAGCACGGCTCAAATGGGGCTGCACCAATGCGTACACGGAAGACGCCAATGGCAACCCGATATACAACTGGACGATCATCGACCGCATCTTTGATACGTACCTAGAGCGAGGTGTCAAGCCATACGCACAGATATCCTTCATGCCAAAGGCTCTTGCCACTGATCCGGACCCTTACACATTCCTTTTCGATCCGACATCTTCGTATAATGTAATCTATACCGGCTGGAGCCATGTGCCGACTTCGTGGCAGAAGTGGGGCGAGCTAGTGTACCAGTGGGTGAAGCATGAAGTCGAGCTTCGTGGTGAAGACGAGGTAAATAGCTGGTACTGGGAGGTATGGAATGAGGTATGTATGTTCTAAGGTCGCTGTGTTCAGCAGTCGTGCTGATGATCTTAAGCCCAATATTGGGTACTGGAATGGGACCGAGACCCAATACTTCGAGCTGTACGATTATGCCGTCGCCAATGTCAGACGTGCTCTACCAACAGCCAGAGTGGGTGGTCCCGAAGTCGCGGGTGGTCCGGGCGGCCAGTTCCTGCCATTGTTTCTGGATCACACCATCAATGGCACGAACAACGCTACCGGTGGAACTGGCTCACAACTGGACTTTATCTCTTTCCACGCAAAAGGGCTGCCGACATACACCAACGCCACAGGCTCCGTACCAGGACACTTGTCCTTGAATGTCAGTGCCAGCCTGATGAATGTTCGCGATGCCTTTAGCGTCATCTCTTCGTACCCATCTCAGAAGAACAAGCCCGTCGTCATTGGCGAGGATGATCCAGATGGATGTGCTGCATGCGTCTCTGATGCGTACGGTTACCGTAACAACCTCATGTACCCGTCGTACACCGCCGTGGCGTTTTCTCGAGACATTGACTTGGCGAAACGATATGGCATCAACCTGGAGGGCACACTGACCTGGGCATTCGAATTCGATGATCATCCATATTTTGACGGCTTCCGGGTACTAGCCACCAACCAGATCGACAAGCCTATCCTCAACGTCTTCAGGATGTTTGGCAAGATGACTGGTCAGCGTGTCGATGCGAATAGTACTGGCCAAATCTCTCTCGACGCAATACTCAGCGATAGCGTGAGAGGCGAGCCGGATGTAGGCGTGCTTGCAGCGCTGAACGAGACCGAGCACAGTTTGGCGATCATGGTATGGAATTACCATGACGATGATCTGCCAAAGCCTGATGCCGATATCACACTGGATGTGAGGGGGCTGAGCCAACAGTGGCCTGGCTGCCAGTCGGCGCGCTTGACACACTATCGCATCGACAACAGCCACAGCAATGCTTACACTAAGTGGCTCGAGTTGGGAGCACCTCAGAATACCACGGCTGCGCAAGTTGCGGAGCTCAAGGCCGCTGGTATGCTGGGGACCCTTGGCAAGCCGACGAATGTACAGTTGAGTGATGGTAAGGCGGAGTTGGAGTTCTCTTTGCCGATACATGGTATCTCGCTGCTGGTGCTGGAGCAGCAATGAAGTGGCGATAGTCAGCCGAGCAGAGTGGTGGTGATGGTTCAAATGCAGCGAGATGGACATTGAAGCGGAAAGACTGCGCGCGCTTCGAGCAGTCCTCGTCATGTAGGCCCTTTCATGCATCCCGAGACGTCATTTCCAAAGGCTATGCGACAGCAGCCTTGGTGGATATGATTGAGCAGAGCGAGATCGAGATGATCGCAACGTTTCCGAGGTCAACCTTCAGGTGGTGGACTTCTGCACAGCCCGTTCCAAGCCTCGACGAACTGTCTGCCATCTGCGAGGTGGTCAGCAAACATCCCGCAAAGACGTAGATGTAAACCACATACCTCGACTACTAGTGAACGAGAGAACATACTCTCCACGTCTGTTGCGCGGAGGCTTATATTGTGATGCAAAAACATACGGCGGAGGTTTCAGGGCAGCCAGACTCACCGACCCGTTGCCCTCGTATTGCGCCCAATCAAGATCACACGCATACGCATATTTGGTAACAAACGCTGTCCAGATGGGTACATCTTGCATGGACCCACGGTGAGCTGATGCCTCGATACGCACCACGTGAGACGTCGAATCGCGAAAGAGTCGCAAGGCGTGCTGCATGTTATCGTGATGTACGACGCCGCCAAATAGTAGTACCTCGCCACCTTGGCCTTCGAGCTCTAGACGGTCGTGGAGCGATTGTTCTGGGAGGCCACGGCGATCCTGATACTTCATGGCCACGAAGGTGCAGTAGAAAAGGACCATACCTGTGCTGAGTTAGTACAGTACTGGCTCAGCCCACACGATTTCCTAGACCTACGCTCGTACAGAACAAAGTTCAGGACAGCCCATGGCTCATAGCTGCCATCGGTACGAGCGCGGCATAGCTGTAGGCAGGACATGTCACGTATGACCTTCAGGTTTGCCACAGGTTGGCAGAAGTACAAAGCACGGCCGACATTGTCTCTGCCTAGGACGAGCACACGTGATCGAGAATCGTGTAGCCGGATGTACAGGCGCACGTGCATCCCATCACGATCGAAGGGTCTATTGTGCCGTCAGTCAGGAGCTTAGTCATGTACAGCGTCCGTCGAAATACTAACAACTCCAGAGCCTGAACAAAGCCATCTTGAGCTAGATGTTGAAGCGCCAGGTGGTCGGTGCCTCCGTAGCACCGAGACTGCTCAGGCCTATCACGGTCAGCTTTGCTCTTGGCCGAGGGAATAAAACATACAGCCGACAGGCAGGTCTGAACCTAGTCGTAGGATTGTTACCATCATAGATCTGCTGCACCCAGTGATTGATGGTTTCAGGTACGACAGGCCCGGTCGAATAGGATGTATAGCTCGATGAAAAAGTAGGAGAGGGGCTAGATTTATATATTGGTGACATCTGAGGCGGGCTTGGCACGGGTGGTCGCGGCCGGCTGGCATCCCAGTCCTCGAAGTCATAGACAAACTCTGTTCCTGGACTCAGAGATACTTCAAACTCTGCCGGGAAGGGTGGTATCGGTGGCGGACGGGGCTGAGGTGGTCGGGGTCGTGGTGTGCGGGCTCCTGAGCTCATCTCAGCTGCTGCATGTGCATGAAAGGTAGACGAGGCATGGTACCTGCTATATTCGGCTGGTCGACACGTATGGCTTCAAGCCGTTGAGCGTACCTCAGATCGGTCATACGCCTCCGGAGCTCACTCAGACCGTGTGGTGGCGCACCAGTGACGGTCTGCAGTTGAGCATTGAGGAAGTCACGATAGCAGCTGAGACGCTCAAGCAGTCCAAAACTTTCTTCATCGTTCATCTTGTGCTCGAGATCCTCCCACACCATCTGTCTCGACCGATCGCGTGACCGCCTGAACATGCTGAAGACTTCATTGATACTGGCTTGTAAGCTCTGTAGAAGCATAGCAACATCCTGCCGGATGCGATAGAAGGAAGGCTCCAGGCGTGGGTCATGCTCAGCAGTATCGAGCTGGCGTAAGGACGAGCTGATCGCGAACAGCCCTGCGATGATGCCAGTGACCCGGTTTGCATGGCGTGGTAGACTGTCCCGAAATACGTGTAGGCCGGATGCAGCGTCTTCAGAGTCCTGTGCTAGCTTGATCAAGGTGCGTTGTTGCGCCATAGGTGCTGTGATCCCTGTTACTCATGGCCATGCGAGCACTGTCAGTCGCCACAGGACGGGCTTGTCGTATCGTATGAGCTTGGTATCGCAGACATGTCCTTGAGTGGGCGATCAGAGTCATTCACTAAAAGACCGCCTGGCAATAGAAATTATTCGACCAGGGGGCGTTTCAAAATTTCGTGCAGCAAACAGTGAGCTACTATACTTCCGCTGCCAAAGCTTCTTCCCTGGTGAGAGCTTCGAGCGTGAATGGTCGGGATGTTGACCGGAGCTGTCTGTCTTGCAGCAATGTGCTGTCAAAATATGCGGTGCTTAGTCACGCCCAAAACATGGCTGATTTGGGCTAGACACAACAGAAAGCCCACCAGGAGAATTTCGACAAGCTGGAGTTCGTCTGTCTCGAAGCAGTCAAATTCGCGGGCCCACGAGCAGAGTCGTTGAGATAAGTCGATCACTTCGCCCATTTGGAGTTGCGATACTTGAGAGAGTGCCAGCCATGCTGGAACCAGGAGTGTCTGTCTCCTTTCAGGCCACAGGATCCAGAGACGAATCTACGTGAACAAACGTCATGACCGGCCATGTGTTCGCGTTGTAACACAACCTGCAACCCAAAATCGCGCAGTGCGATCAATTGCGAGGAGCTCCTGGATTACATCTTCTGATGTCTGACCGTGTCCGCTGAGAAAGCAGATTCGCAAGTCGATGGTGATTTTGATGTTCTCTGGGTCTGAGCTGTGTCGTTTACCGCGAGGACGACTTTAGGCCTCGCACAGAACAGTATGTGATACTCTTGCGACCTCCTGTCGATGAAATTCACGCGGTAGTGATGATGATCTGGGTGCAGCCGGAAGAGTCATCGCACTCGGGCTTGGCACAACAATGGCTTCCTTAGGCGACAATGGCCTGGGTGCCTGAGTCACGACTAAGTAAGATCGAAGGACAAGTATCTGACTGCATAATGGTTATGCATTGCAGTCTTCCCAAAACGGGATAATGCGCAGACTGTGCGCTGCTAGAGCTAACATTACAGATTCGTCTAGGATCTACAGCATATCACATCCTCGAAAAACGCCTCGCGTGTGCGCTTCCCTCATGATCATGCTAGTGAACGCCATCCGACCTATCCGTATGCAAAACCTGGAGGTTCATCAAAGGTCGTAAGAGCCGTGAGCAAGAGCAAGAGAGTGTGAGGCCGTCCATCGCCATGTATGAGAAAGTGGACTCGCCAGCTTAGACGAGCTCGTAGTCCTCATCGGCATCCGGGACGATCATAGCCGGAGCCTTGACCTTCTTGCTCTTCTTGACTGGCGTCAAACCAATGCTCTCACCCTCATCATCCAGGATCTCGTACTCGTTCTTGACCAGCTTGACGGTCTCACGATCCTCGAATTTCGCAACAGCGTTTGCAAGAGCAGTGTTAAGGATCTGGCTGCCTTGGGATGGACCACGAGCGGCGTCGAAGGAGTACATGACTGCGGGATCGACTGCAGGGGAGGGAGTATCATCGTAGTCGGAGGTGGAGTTGCTGGAGTCGTCGGAAATGGCAGTACCATCAAGCACGTCCTGCTTGCGGGCGACCTTGGCACCGTTCTGGAGAGCAGCTACAGCGCCCTTGGACTCGCGGCGCTTGGCGTTGTAGTCGCTACGAGGAGTCAGCAAAGAACTGGTGCAAGCAGGAAGTTGGGGATGATGCATACGTCTCAGAAGGACGGTGTGGGCGAGGCTTTCCACCAGCGGCCCTGCCAGTTGTGGTGTTGCTGCCGAGCTGCCACTTATGCTTACGCGCCGCATCGCGTTTGTAGTCTTGAGCAGTGCTGCGGAGGTCGGAGGTGGAGAAGGTCTGCTCAGAGGACATTGCGATGGTATTCACAAAGGGTGGTTGTACTGTGGTGGTAGTCGGTCTTGTTGGTGGGTTGCAAGCTGGAGCTAACCTGATGGTTGAGCTGGATTGGGATTGTAGTACCTCGAAGGCGCTGCTTTGTTTAGGGTTTGGCTCAGGATGGTGTTGTTGAGGGACAAAGGAGCTGGACAGAAGCTACGTGACGAGTTGCGTGACTGTGGTGAGAGGTACGACGGATGATGGGCGTGACTCAATGAAGCGGAGTCACTGGTCGGTTGAGTAAGGCACGGCTGAAGCTGTTGCTGATGCTTGTCTAAGACGACTTGCACGTGCTTGCTTGCTTGGGACGGTTGCTGTGATTGTTCTGACTGAAGTTGATTCTACGAGGTTCTTCTGGGTGAACAAAGAGGGCACGTCAGAGTCATCACAACAAGGCACTGACTGATATCGTCTCTATCAATCCGGCCGCGGTCCTACGCGCGCAATCAAGCTCAGGATCCGAGCTCGAGCTTCCTGCTGGCGCAATCGGACACTTCGGTTCTGTGGAGTGCATAAGATAAGCAGGCGCCACAACAGACGCGAGTCGAGTCACCTGGTCTTTCCGTGGCCAACGCCATGCGCACGCTTCGTCACTCAATCAGGAACGTGATTACCCTGACTGGATCACGAGTGAGCCATCCTTCCTGCGCCACTGTCAACTGACCATAAACTTGGTGCTGGCACGGCCATGGCTTTGTCTTGTTTCAAAGCAGGTGGAAGTGGGCGATTCGAGGCTCCGAGTGCGTCATGCTTCTATATGCACGAGCGGGAGCAGCCGGGAAGTCACGTGTTTGTGAGATCATATCAAAGTTCCCACGTTCCTCGTTTTCGCGTTGGACATACGAGGATCCATATGGCCACACGAACAATTGTGCAATTCGTGGGCGACAGTGAATATAGCTGACTAGTCACGCTCTACAGCCATCTGTACACTGATCTCCCAATGCATGCCCTTCGTCTCTCCAAGCCGTTGCCGTATCAAGCTCGTAACTCGTTGTCTTATCTTCGTCATCTCATCACCATACCCACTGCCATCTCTGTATCTCAGTTTCAGATTCGCCATGCACAATCCGTAGTGCACTTGCCAGAAGCGTGCCTCCTCGACAGCACTAACTCCAGGATCCGTCTCGATCTCGTCGATCACATATCGGACTGCACGCTTATCCTCCGCACCAGACTTGTAGCTCATCAACAGCATGCTTGCTAGAGAGGTGCCGAGCCGCACCCCGAGCGTGATCATAAGTACGGCAATGACTAGCGAGAAGCTCAGGTCAAAGTACTTGTAGCTCTGCATGTTCAAGAACGGGAGAATAAGCAGCAGAGCAGAAGCTGAGAGTGTGAGGAAGTGACTCGGGTTGCCCAGGATCCTGCCCCAGCCAGCGATCAGCTCCAATCGCATGGCCTTACCAATGCGAGCATGGTTCTTCAGCACCACGGCAGAGACCAAGGTACTGACAATGGACAGCAGGGAGCTGATGTCGACTGAGCCAGCTGCGACACGCTCGTGCGAGTGCGTTGAGTGGGACTCGTGATGCCCAATATTCTCCAGGGAATGCTGGATCCCATGGCTGATAATATCGAGGCCCATGAACGTGATGAAAACAGCCATGCCAAAACCAGCGAGCACATCTGCCCTTTCCAAGCCGAATGGATGTTTGATCGAGCTTCGCTTCCATACCTCGAAATTGCCCATTACATCCACTGCTACACACACCGTGGCACCTGCTGCATCGAATAGAAGTAGTCTAGACAAAGCGGTCATAGCCAGCGAACCAGCGCCGGAGAACTGCACGTACGCAGAGATCAGAAAGTGTCCAAGACACCACGTCAACCGTGCCGTCTGGTTAGACGTCATGCTCCACCACGCCTCCTTTCTCGTGGGCATAGGTAGTGAGGCTGGCACACTGAGCGGAGTCCTTGGAACAGGAGGTTGAAAGATCGAGTCCATTGCTGAGGCATGTATTGAAGAGTGTCGGTACTTGTGCCCCTTTCTTCGCCCCAGCGCCTCACTCTTGCTAATACTGTTCTTCCCCGAGGTGTACTGCACCGTAGTGAAGTTAAACGGATTGCTGGTGGTCGAGCCATTGTCTACACTTGCAAAGCCGCCGTCTGTGCTAGCAGTCTGTGGCGTGACTGGACTGTAGTATGTGCTCTGCGGGCTCAAGGCATTTCCAGGAAACGTCGCACTCGCCGGCGAGAGCAAAGAGCCCATGGTATCTTCGGCCTTGTTCGCGTCATGTCGTGACTTGTCCGGCGAGTCAGTGAGACCTTTCTGTATGTCGTAGTCGTGGTCAGTGTGGATCGCAGGCGGCGTGTTTTCGTTGCCGTCTATGCCAAGGCCATTGGAGGTGAAGACTTGAGTGTCAGGGGGCGGCGTAGGTGTCCGAGGTGGTCCGGGTGCAGAAAGTGAAGAGACCATCTTGTTCCTCGCTGTCGCAGCATTGACAGCTCTATCGACAGCACTGGCAGACGCAGGCCAACAATGCCAGTGACTATTAATATGTGAAAGTCGCGATTGTCTTGGTCCGCATTTGCGGAGATGCCCGGGAGTGTCTTCACGTGACAGGCCGCGGCGACGGCGGCCATGACGATCCTGCGGCTCTTCTGGCCACCTTCTAGCAGCATATGAGCTCTAAACTCCACATGCAGAGCTGCTTATTTTATGTCCGTGGACACATTGATGGCTAAGACTGTGCGAGGACTTGAATGACAATCGTCTTTCATGCTTGTCGGGTAAGTGACCTACATATCTTCTCCTACACCTTTGAAGATGAACCGAATCCCGGTTGCAACTTCCAGGCCATGTAATACGGAGAGGGAAGGCTTCCCACCCTGGAGTGCGCAAGAAACAGAGTTTGACGTCGTAAATGTGTGGCCGAGCACATAGGTCACAATGACGGCACAATAGGAAATGAAGTAGTCGAGTGGGTGCTCGCCTGACTAGGAGATATGGTAGACTATTTACGATATATGTCTCTTCGACGGTGCTGATAAGTAAATCCCGAGCCCTCACTCGTACTCTTTTCATCTGTATCTCATCCTCACAAAAGACCTCAAATCAAGCGTCTGAAGATCTCAAGCACCATGGGCTACCCGGACACCGCAGAGGGCTTCATGGTCCACGACCAGAAGAAGTGGTAGGTGAAATCCAGCACGAAAGTCTCTAGCGACGCAGCCCAGCGACTAACATATTCCTTGCTCGATAGGACCGAGTTCAAGAAAGAAGAGGTACGAATGATCATTGCAGAATGCACGCTTGTGAGACCGAGTGTACGAGTACTTACGCGGAGCACAGTTCCCAATGAAGAAGTTCGAAGACCGGGACATCGACATTGCTATCGACTGTTGCGGTGTCTGTGGCTCTGATATTCATACCATCACTGGCGGTAGGTGATCTCATCAGGACCTGCTGCATCCACGGCATCGTACTGGGAGTCGAAGGGCTGACGAGGTCATCAGGTTGGGGCGACTGCCCACTGCCAATCTGCGTTGGCCACGAGATCGTCGGGCGCGCCATCAAGGTTGGCGATGGCGTCAAGACTGGCATCAAGGTTGGAGACCGTGTCGGTGCTGGTGCCCAGATCGGCGCCGACCTCACCTGCGTCAACTGCAAAGCCGACCAGGAGAATTACTGCCCGAATATGGTCGACACCTACGGGGCAAAGCACAACGACGGCACGGTGGCACAAGGCGGTTTCTCGAGCCATATTCGCGTCCAGGATTACTTCGTCTTCAAAATCCCAGATGCGTTGGATTCAGATATTGCCGCGCCGATGTTGTGTGCTGGCATCACAACGTACAGCCCGCTGGTGAGATTGGGTTGCGGACCTGGGAAGAAGGTTGGAATTAGCGGTCTTGGTGGCCTTGGTCATTACGCCGTGATGTGGGCGAAGGCACTTGGAGCGGAAGTCTATGTCTTGTCGCACACTGCGTCGAAGAAGGAGGATGCTATGAAGTGAGCGTGACTTGTCCGGATAAATGTCACGAGAAGGGGCTGACCGTTCTTCTCTAGACTTGGTGCTTCGCATTTCATCGATGTTAACCAAAAGGACTGGCAGAAGCCTCTGGCATTTGTGAGTACAACACATGAAACCCCTTGGGCTCACACTGACCTATTCTAGACTCTAGACTTCATACTCAATACTGCGGACGTCATGAAGGACTTCAACATGAGCAACTACTTCAGCTGTCTGAAGGTAATGGGTCGCTTCCACACTGTTGGCCTACCAGATGCACCACTGCCACAGGTATACATACAAATATCTGACGATTCGTTGTTAGCTTTACTGACCCTTCCCAGCTCATGGCGCAAGACTTTGCTCCGAACGGCTGCTATCTTGGAGGATCTCATCTTGGCAACCGACAAGAGATGGAAGCCATGTAAGGAGCCAATCGACACTGTTAATTGGATGTGTGACGTAAATGCTAACGTCTCTACAGGCTTGAGCTTGCCGCCAAGCAGGACATCTCGTCGTGGATCGAGAAGATTCCAATCAGTGAAGAGGGCTGCAGTAATGCGGCAAAGAAGGTCAAGGAGAACGATGTCAGATATCGTGTCGTTCTGACTGACTTCGACAAACAATTCGGCAAGCGAGCTTGAGTGTGTGGCTCACTATATGGGAGATAGCAAGGATATATGCTGTGAATACGAAGCATGGCTACAACACGGTCAGATCCTAGAACATACCAGAGTCTAGTTTACCAGCAACCTGGTCTCGCCACAAGTGGTTAAGTCGAGATAGCTTCTCGTGCTTCCTTCCATGCTATGAATTCCTCAAGACTACATCATGATTCAGAGCTGTAACACTGCAGACGATGATCAACACAATCGAGTATGTCATCTCGACATCATCTCACACGCCCAGGTCGTTTGATAGTACGGCCGCATCTCCCCCATAGTCATGGGCACACGAACAGTACGCGTCATAAAAGTATCCGATCTTGTGGGGGTCACTTCCGATGAAGTGCGTGCATTAGCGTACGATCTTTAGATCTCGTTCCTTGCACTAGGCCCTCTTCGTCCTGTCCATGACATCTTCTCAACAGCTGCCAGCCCTTTTTTCGTGCGCAATCCATCACAACAATGCTCCAACCGCAGACTTGATTGGGCGCCCTGTCCCTGAGGCTGACAACAGGGTTCTTGGATCGTCGATGGCTGTGGCTCCGGCAAGATCTGTAGGTCGTCTAAAATCATATAGGCTTCCGGCAACCTGCAGTGATCGTCTTCACGCTTGTCTGCAATGGCGCGAAGACGAAGTGCTTGCATCAGTATGACACTCGACATTTGGCGTCTGAAGATGAGGAGGAGCGGTGACGTCCAGCAACCATTGTGATGGGCATTGACCTTGAGGTAGGCATATATGTACACATGCTTCCGTTCCCATAAACAGACTCCGCCATTTACACATCACCAACTATCCAACAACCACCTTCTACAAACAGATCTCGCATCCAATATCAGCAATATGTCGGCATCCAACAACGAAGTGCCTGTTGGTCTTGACGGCGACAACGATTACACCAGCCGCACTGGCCAGAAGCAGGCCCCCATCCCAGTCCAGAAGGATGAGGACTCGATAGAGAGCGGTGTCAACCCAGCGACCGAGGACAGCGACGCACAGCTTGGTGAGTTCTGAATGCATTTAATCAGGTCAATTTGACACTTCCTAACATCCCACTAGAGAAGGACGACAAGGATGCCATCAACAAGGACAACATCGTCGACGCCCGCACTCGTGGTGCGGCCAAGTCAAAGGGCGCTTACACCGATCCAGGTGATGAGGAGGGCCTGCCAGGTCCCAATGACGGCACTAGCAGGGGTGCCACCGAGGGTCTGCAGGACAAGTCTACCAAGGACGCGGTAGTCTAAGAACCTGTCGTATGTGATTCTAAACAATCGAGATCTATATTGTATAGTAGTGTAACGATATGAATATGACATTTCCGAGATACTTCATATGCAGAGAAATCGTTTCCCATCCTTACATTGTTTTCTGAGTTATCGCTGTCCACTAAACGCATTTTATTTCAGTATTGTTTGGCAAGTTTTTGAGAGTTTGTCAATCCGTACTTGTGTGATTCGTGTGAAAGTCTTTTGTCAACATAGGCCGCAAGACAGAATCTGATAATGCGATCTAACCCAAACCAAGCTATGCTTCAAAACATGATGTATTACAATGCTGGCTTCGGCATAGTCTTGCCCTCCTTCTCGTAGCCTTGGAGTCTCCTATCCTTAGCTTCCTTCATGTACTGCCTAGCTTGTGCAACACTCAACTCCGTGACTTTGCTCACATCCACCTCACTCTCCTTGCCAGACTTCGCTTCGATAAAGGTCCCATTAGTCTTCACACTCTCCGGTTCCTCAACACATCTACGTGCAAAGTCGCCCCAACTCTTCATACATCTTTCCGCTGTTGCCAAAGAAGGTATGAGCATAGCAAAGCAATGCGGCATGGCTTCGTACTCCTCATACTGCACTTTCACGCCCTGCGATGCTGCACGAGCTGCGACGACCTTATCTTCATCCGTCAATAATTCTGTGCCAGTACACATCCACAGCGGAGGCGACTTCTCCCAGCTCTCGGAAGCCAGTGGAGAGGCCAATGGGTGATCCAGTAGACTCAGATCGCAGAAGAGGTCACCTCGTGGAGGGTTCGTGGGCCAAACATTGTCTTTTGGGAAGCGAGACACAGAATCGTCGTGATTCGCAGACGGTAAATAGTCGTACTTGGCATTGTTTGTGATCGATGGCATGGCGCGGCTTATGTCGAACCAGCCGGAGTTTGCGCATGTTCCAGCTGGTAGTGGGACATCTACATCCTTCTCATGGAACTGCACTTTAGGTTGGTCGCTGGTCCGATGTAGTTGTAGCAGAAGTTGGAGAAGGGCGAAGGCAAGATTCCCGCCTGCACTGTCTCCAGCTATAAGGATGTTCTTTGCTGGTATTGCCTCGTGTAGCGAGCCTGGTGGTGGATAGAGCAGAGATAGGTACATCATAAATGCGTCCAGTAATTGTGATGGGAAAGCTGCTTGTGGTGCTAGTCGGTACCGCACGCTGCATACACGTCCATGGGTCTCCTTAGCTAGTCTGCTGCAAAGTACGCGATGGGTTGATGGATCGCAGAGATAGTATGCTCCGCCATGGAAATACAGTATGGTCGTTTCGCTGGTTCGTGAGGGTTCCGCTAGGAGTCGCTTATACTTCTCCTCTTCACTGACATCAGGCAAGGCTTCCTCCTTGCCAGCATTTGGTCGATAGCCCGTCCATTCCACCTCAGTGTCCACCAGGTCTGGTTTGGTGTAGTTGACCTCACCTTCCTTCATATCATCGATCGCCTTGAAGATCGCATTCCTAACGCCCTCCTCATCTGGCTTCGGCGCCTTGATCGTGGACTTGGCCACCCAAATCTTGCCCTTGATTCCTGGATCCTTCAATGTCCCAGCTTGCACCTTGCCGATGGTCGTCGTAGGCTTTTTGCCTCCGCCTGACATCATTGTCCGTAATACCTGGACGGTAAGGGTCGTTCGTAAATCCCATTTCGAGGACGTCTCGGTCATGCCCAGGGAATGCCATACTGCCGTGTTTGCCAGTGAAGGGACCTGTGGGAACAGGAACTTGGCGAGTCCAAGCGGAGAGTCCATGATGAATACAGTGTATCTGAATGTCAGTATGCTCGAATGTTGCGAGGAGAGGCGGTCAGAGACAGCGCGAACGGGAAATGAATGTACGGTAACGGAAAGTATCCCACCTTGCTATCTAAATCACAATCATACGCCACTAGCATGTGCAAACCAATAACATGCCCGGGCCACGGTGTATCCGATGAGCGAAGAAAGGGAAGTGAAGACAACGTCATGAAACAAATCGCCTCGGCTCGGCTGCCGGCCTAAACGGGAAGTCGTAAACCATGCGCAGAATGACCAGCATTGTTCCTTTAAGGTCGAACCCATGATTTTTGGGGACCTGGGCATCCAAATCCGCATCATGAGTAGTATATCGATGCTGAGAACGACAAAGTCAAATCCGGAGGGCAGAGGCCGAAATAAAAGGTATGCATAATGGGTATCGAGCTAATAGATGATAATACATGTTCGAGATCTCGAAGCAATCAGCGATGTGCTGTAGCAGGCAATGGGCAGCGAGCAAACACGCACGCCCATAGTGCAGCAGTACTCCAGCTCATATGGCGACCGGAATGCCACCCACGAGGTGCAGAGACGGAGTCAGTCTCGGTTCGCATCACTCCTCGTCAACAGCAGCAGCCTTCTTGGCCCTGCCCTTGGCCTTAGCCTTGGCCTTCTGCGGCTTAGGCTGCTCCTCCGCCTCTGGTTCGTCTCCGTCGTCCTCAACGACAGCCTTTGCAGCTTTCTTCGCCTTCGACTTCTTAGCGGTAGCTGGCTTGGGCGTCTCATCCTCATCAGCCTCGACAGTGTCGGAGGATTGCGCCGCCTTGCTTCTGCCCTTCCTAGTGGCAGGCTTATTCGGCTTCACCTCATCGACGTCGTCATCCTGGGCCTTCTTCGACTTCCTGGCTTTCTTGGCTGGCTGAGCAGGCTCGTCTTCTTCATTATCGTCTGTGGCGGCCGTCGCAGCCTTTCTCGCGCGAGGTTTCTTAGCCGGCTTGTCGTCAACATCATCGTCAGCGGTGGCAGTGGCGGCAGCACCACGCTTCTTAGACCCTTTCTTGGTAGGAGAAGGGTCGGCGTCCTCGTCCTCGTCCTCGTCCTCGCCCTCAGCATTCTTCTGCGTCGTGTTAGTCGTGTCAACGACAGGAGAATCATGCTACTTACGCCTTTCTTCTTCTTCTGCTGCCTCTTGAACATACCCGAAGCCTTTCCAGTGTACCTGTTCATCTCAGGATCCTGAATACAATGTCAGCGTTGAGAAGGGAAGCATCGAAATGGCAGTTCGCCTACACCATTCCAGTCCTCGTCATCAACGTGAACCTGCTCAAACGCACGCTTGACCTTCTCCTGCACGTCCGAAGGGAGCTCTTCAAAGCCATCAACCATTTCCATGTCGCCACCTGAGCTCTCCTTCCAGTTATGTATGACCAGAGGCGTCACGCAACCCCTGTCTATTGTCAGTAGTCGGTCTCATTGGGAGTGAGTGCGAACACACCAGTGGCGATAATGATAGCCCTGGTGCTCATTGATGGTGACCATAACACCGTGCCTGATCTCGCCCTTCAGGATCTTGGTTTTGTTGTCCTTGCATTTCGTCGCTTTGCAGACAGCACGGGCATTCGGAGAGATTTCTGTAATCTTGATTAGTTGAGAGCTCCACAAGTTGTTGTCCGAAGAGATCAATAAGGTACCAAGGCGGTACGCCATTGTCAATACGCCGAGTGTTTGCACTGATTATGTCCGTCGCACAAGCCTGAGGCGCTCTTACACTTGACGCTGGGCGCGTTGAGTGAGGAGGATTTGGAGCAGTTATGTACAATACTTGTTGGTGAAATAGCGGAAGGTTAATTTGCGTTGTTTGTTCTGGTACCTTGAGTTGAAGTCGAAGTTCAGGCAAACAGCGCGTTCAAGGCGGCCGCGTCGGCAGCGCGAATCTGGTGATGCCCGACATCATGTCCGCCACACTTCATCTCTTTCTTTTTATCGATATTTTCCATCTAATCATCAATGCTACGATGTGGTTGTCGGAGCATAGCACGGGGTGTATCAAACTGGCGGCCGCTCATTGCCAGGCAAATATCCGGCCCAGTGCTTGCAAAACCGACGAAGCGTACACACGCCAGAGGTGATGCTCTACCACGACGTGAGCAGAAACCGGATGGCCTGGTCGCGACCAAACCACAAGGGACTCCCAAACTCCCGGCACGCAATGACAGGAACGATGTGAAAGCATGGGCGTCTTTGTTAGAAGCCTGTTTGCCACCACAATTACGACTGCCTGAGTACCATAGCCTGAACGCTGGCATCCAAGATGGAGCAGAGAAAGGGCGCATCCTGTACGTGGCTCGAAGGCGGCCTGCTTCCGGAGGCGGTGCCGATTTGTTGTACGATCTTGGTATACAGCAAGGTAGATGGCAAGCGGTCGTCTGGCTAGTGAAGAGCCTTGTCGATGCGCTAGGTCCGAAATCGCCTTTGCAGGATGAGACTTCTCCTGTGCCTACCATCTGGAACGGTCAGATCTCTCTGGACGAATTGACCAAGGAAAGCATCGAGCTTGAAACAGCTCTGTCTGAGCCGGAACGGTTATCACCCCACGCACTCGATACTCTAGATGCTGGTTTCGGCCATACCACCGAGGTGACAGCCACAGAACTCCGGGGAGAACTTCGACGTAATGTACTCGGCGTCATTTGGCGTAGTCTTGGAGCCATGATCATCGCATGTGCGGACGGCCCCGTCAAGCCCGAAGTTCTCGAGATCATCGCATATCTACATCACTCGGGAATCATGCCTACATCGATATACAGCCGCAAACCCCGCCTTGATGAAACTGCGATTCAGCAGCCCCCAACCCTCCATATGTTGAGTTCTCGGATCTTGACATCACTCTCCGATGCGGCTTGGAGGGCTCATGAGAAGATCGTGCTCGATCAAGCGAAAGCTAATGGTAACAAATCCCTGCCCTTGCGACCAGAAATTCCTGGTAGCGCATATCGCATCCATGTGTCCGGGTTGAGTGCCGAGATATGGCTCGAGCTCATATTGTGGTCCTGTCTGCATGGCGAGTGGGTACAGGAAGGTCTGGCTATTCTCGAAACCGTCTACCGACAACCTCAGCCACAGTGGAAGGCAATTTCCTGGCGTTCGCTGCTGCCCGATGCAAACGACTCCTTAAGGAACTGGGATAAGCTCGAGTACATATTCAACACTCAGGCACCTCATAACATGGATCAAGACCCAGTAGTACACGACGTGAAACGGACCATCAGCAGCGAGGTCGTCAACGCATATGTAGACGCGCTGGTTAGCGAGCTTGATGCAGCGAAAGACAGTAGAGTCGTGCTCACTGTGTCAGCCACCCAGCAGCTGAATGCGGCCAGAGCCTTTCTCGACAGATCCGGCCTGAAGCTTGGGGGAGGATCGTGGGATGCCGTAGTCCTTCGACTCTTTGAGTCACGCGCTGACGATATACTGGGCATACATGCTTTTCAACAGATTCTCGGGCTCTCTCCTGGCTTTGGGGTTGAAGTAAACTCGAAGAACACACAACGCTTGCCTCCGTATGTACGTGATGGTAGTGCAGCCGCCATCGGCATAGGACATCAGGTCTTGCGAACCAAGATCAAAGCTGGCGATCTTGCGGGTGCTTTCCACGTAATATTCATGTTACAGCGATACACCGATGAAAACAAAAAGAGGTCTCTTCAAGACTTCTTCCGCTTCGAGGGGGAGGGTAAGCAACAGCGGCGGATAAAAGGCAGTCCACTGTTCACTGGCAATTACAGCATAATAGACTATCCAGCGTTCGGACTGCAGATTCCGTCTACCGCACTCGGGCAGCTGCTGGAATTGGCGACGGCCGCTAATTCGCTTGAATATGGGAGGTGGCTTCTGTACAACGACGAAGTAGACGGGCCACTGATACCTGAGCATATGTACAAGGACCCTGCTGTGGCACCTGCCCTCATCCGCTTCGCGACAGCAGCACACGACAATGCTCTCCTGGTGAAAGTAGTGCAAGCAAAGGCCAGCCAGAACAAAGAGACAGGATCCGGTCCAACCTTATCGCATAAAGTACTGCAGTCCTTCTTCGACGTGCAGGTCGGAATGAGGAGATGGCCTGCTGCACAACGGATCCTCGAGACCCTTTCTGAAAACATGCAAGAAAGCTGGAGTACTATCAACTTGGCTCATGTTGCTCGTACCATTTTTGAGCTCCAGTACCAGTCTGACACTCGTGAAGATGACCCACGCAAAGAAGATTTAGTAGCTGCAAGACAACTTTTCCACAGCATGTTTATGCCAGAGCGCGAGGAGAAGCGGATACGAGGTTCACGAGACGGTGAAAGGATTAAGACACTATGTACAATCTTGGCCACTGTCGATGAAGAATGGGCAGACTTTACCACCACGATTGCATCGCTCCCGGACCACTTCGTCTTCAAGTCGGACGTGAAAGCGTTCAATATCGTCCTGCAGAGCATAGCAAATACTCGTGGTGCTACTGCTGCCCACCAGCTTGTCAGTACCTTTTGGCCAGCTAGTGTGCGCAGCGCCCACAGAAGACATAATTCTTCCAGGTCCGCTCGCAAACGTTCGAATCCGCTTGATCATCCTCACCGTCAACGGACCGTCCTGCGAATCCCCGCCGCCAAGGAGAAATTGGTGGCCATGTATGGAGGTCTGCGGCCAAACTCTGCGACGCTTCGCATTGTACTGCACAGCGCTCTGATCGAGGTTGGACGCGCTGCGGATGATGCGGGATCAACTGACGTGGAATGGACTAGTAGCTATCCTCTCGGTGACTCAAAGGACACGATTACTACACAGCTGAGCGATATACTTGTCTGGGCACACCGGGCTCTACTTGAGCTTGGATCTGACAACCAGGATCTGTTACACGAGCTCGAAAGTACCCTATCAAATCACCAGCTCGAACACTTGCGAACGCATGTACCAGCTCTGTTCGAGAGTGTGGACCCTGAAGCTGATGACAATGCGACGGCATCGGCAGTATGAGCTTGGCTTTCATCTACTAAGCAAGAGCCGCTTACTACCCTTGTCCTCCATACTGTATTACTCGTATGAGTCTACACTCGTTGCGGATCACGCAACATCCATACTCGCTTGGCAGCCTCCTCATCATAATACCCTTTCCACCCGAAATCATGCATATTGGCCTTGAGCACGGTGATCTCGCGAAACCCAAAGCGCTTATACAGGGCTAAGCCTGCGGGCGTCGACTCCAACACCATCATCGCACTGTGCCTGTCGGCTTGCTCACAGCCCCAGGCTAAGAGCTTAGATCCGGCCTTGCGACCTTGACAAGCTGGATCGACCACCAGGATGTCCAGCGCTGTTGGATAACATTAACATAGGTACGAGCTGAATAATGGGAAACGACAGGTACGCACAAATGTATGGCTTTCCAGCAAGATGCTCCCGACGCCATTTCTCCCACTCCATCTTGAAGAACATTCGCATTGGCCAATTGCCCTGATCGGGCCAGCCAGGTGGTGGAGGCTGGTTTGGATCTATTGGTACATCCTTGGCTGTCTCGGCCGTGTCAAGTGCGAATGTCCACTCGACGCCAGCTACGATTTGCTTGGACCTGGTATCGATGGCCTTGATGAAGTGATTGTCCGCATTATGAATTTGCTGGACGATGTCGGCTTCGTGGAAGGCATACCAGTCGGCTGTATAGCCTAGAGGCCACATCATGGGGATTCTGGGATGGTCGGCGAAGGCATTTCTGAAGACACGGATGTAGGCTGGGACGTCGGCTTCTTGCCCTGGGAGGATGTCGAGGTCCATGATGCGAGACTATGACTTTGAAGCTGAGAAGTTGGTGAATCTAATATCATGAATGCCATTGACATTTTGTTCGTAGTTTGGAGTCATGCTCGGATGTAGATTCCTAGACTGACAGTGAGTCAATCATGCACGCTTGGCGATCTTTAACATTTAAGGACCGAATCAAGGGCACGCCCTGTTCTCTACATCTTCTCCTCTTCGACTGTTGAGGGTACGGTCGACACTTCCGTCTATCGCGTCTCTCACCACAAGAACATGTGTATACTGCTAAATCTACACCATGATCTCACAGCTCATGCATTCACTTCCCCGATAAGCAAAGCGATAAGAAATAAGGTTTATGCGCGGGGCCAGAGCTGCGTACCCTGCAGACGACCAGCGTCCTCTTCTTCCGTTTCACCTTTCATCCTCGTTGCCTCACCTAACACCTTTACAGTGCAGGCCACTTGTCCTTTTCGCAAGTCAAATCTCACACAAGGCCCTATACTCGCGGCAAAAGGAAAGCCGTCTCCCATCACTAGCATAGCACACGACACCCGCCAATATGTTTGGCTTCATCGCTGACATACTCACGTGCGCACACCACTCTCGTCAAATGGCATACAAGTCCATACTAACCCGTCCACAGCTCTATAACCTCCATCCTCTTCCCCGTCTACGCCTCCTACAAAGCCCTCCGCTCCTCCGACCCCGCCAATCTCGCCCCATGGCTCATGTACTGGACGACCCTCTCCCTCTTCCTCGTCGTTGAAAACCAACTCTACTTCATCCTGTACTGGATCCCCTTCTACTCCTGGATCCGCCTGGGTGTGCACCTCTACCTCGTAGCGCCGGGCAAACAGGGTTCCGTCTTCTTGTACAAAGAGTACATTAGTCCATTCCTGGAAGAGCATGAGCGGCAGATTGATCGCATGATTAGTGAGGGTCATGCCAAGGCGAAGGCGGCAGGGATGGATGCTGTGAAGAGGGGTGTCGAGTATGTCCGGGTGAACATGTTGGGTCAGGCACCGAAGCAACCTACGCCTCCGCCTAGCAGGAACGTGAGCTACAGTACACATCTACTCAGTCGATTCACCATGCCTAGCGCACGAGATGGTTTGGCCGCGGCAGGGACTTCGGATCTCTTCAGTCTACTTGGGAAGGCAATTTCACAAACGACATACCCAGACGCAACGACAAGGGAAGAGCAAGCGCGAGACCTCGCAAGCTCAGGCACTCTAATCCCACCTACACTCTCCGGCCACGAGCGCGACGAATTCGTCAATACCCAACGCGAGCGGCTCCGCACTCTCCTCCAGGCCTTCGATACCGAAGCCTACACATCAACCACAGCCGGCGCCTCCGGTTCGCAGCCTCGCTCCCCAGCACCCGGTAGACCATCATCTCGCAAATCATACCTCGCGCCCCGGGACTCGGGAAGCGGGTACATGCACCAGAGTCGGTCGGAGTCCGAGTTCGAGGATCTTGGGTACGAGACTATGCCGGATCCGGAGCAGTATCGTGTGCAAGACGAGCGTGATCGTCCTCCACCGTCTCATATGGAGAGGCCGGCGAAGGGCAGTCCGGGGTGGTCGAATTGGATCTGGGTACGTTCGCTCAGTGCGAATTGTAATATGTGCTTTTGCGCTAACCTCATCACCAGGGCAACTATGGCGAGAAGGATAGCTTCATCGATCCGAAGAAACATCTTTGACTGGTGGCAAGGCCGGGATGTTGTCTTGATTACATGAATAGATGCATACACGGCTTATGGGAACTTACATGACGAAGGCGTTGATCAATGGGATGAGGCGTTACGTCTGACTGTGCCTGAGGTTCTCGCGCGAGTGCACACCACCCTAGTACTCCTTAAGGTGCGGTCACAAGCTTCTGCAGAGCCAGACAGTACTGGCAATGGGCCCCTCGTGATAGAGCACAGAGATAGATCGATCTAGGAAGTCGCACATCGCGCACTACGTCTGCATGTGACGACGGGGAGGCAGCAAGCAGGTCTCCTTCGCATCACAGCGCTGTACAACATATATGCACAATCTGCCGACTTCATCCCGGGCACACCTAGACACTTACTCCTCGCTTCCAAGACTGCAAACAATCAAAACCCAAGTCTTTCCACCTCACGCCGCAGAACACCTTCGCCCAGTCCCGCTCATAAACACTTTTCTTCTTTTTACACTCCGCATACCTCACCTTATCCTTTTCCCAGTAGATCAGCCCAAAGATCCAAGAAAAGCTGCAAAACGTCGCGACCCAGATCGCTCACCCCGCCCAACACCCCGTGCATGCTATGCAAATCTCGCAACCACAATATCTCCTTTCCCTTTCACTCGACGAAAAGACAGATCGCTGAACGCCAAAATTAAAGACCACGAATCACTCCCTCTGCTCCGAAACAGCGCCAGAAGAAGGCGGCGTATCAACCCCCCGTTTCTTCCTCGCCAACCTGAAACCCGCACGATGATGACTCGATGGCTCCACAGCTTCCTCAAAATACAGATTCTGTATCAGCTGCAAATCAGTCCCATCTTGCACCTGGACCTGACTTGCGGTCCGAGCAGTCAGGATCCTCTTCCGCCGATTTTCACGCTCAGCAATGACTTGCCGCATGATGCTAGCCACGGTATCCGCGCCGAGCTGAAAGACCAGACCATTATGTTCCAGGATACATTTTAGCAAAGCGAATGGTAAGGAGAGTAAGATGCTAGAGATGTTTGTCGTGCCTGCTGATGGACGACCGTGGTCTTCTTGTGAGAGTTCCCCGAAGCGGATCTGGCTGAGTCTGGGGTCGGATCGCGAGGCTTTGCTTTCGTGTGAGTGTGGCATTGAGGGTAGTCGAGGGCAGGGAGGGAGTTGTGGTGCTGCGGCGTCGAGGTAGAAGTTTGGTGGGAACATGTGGACGGTGAAGTCGATGACGCGATGCAGTAGATCGGTCGAGTAAGGGTCGTATGTGGGTATGCCGATGCCGTCTGGTCGTCCGAGAGAATCGTCGCTTGAAGAGCAAGATACTTCACTACCATCCTCAACAGTGAAAGCGGGGCCGAGTCCACCGTCCAGCGAAAAAGCAAGAACAGCAGGCACAGTGTCCCAGTGCAGGAAGCTCAAAGCGATGCCCATCGCCCTTCCTGCAATCACGGGTAGCTGGAGCCATGCTGCAGTGGCGACATACTGCAAAGCACCTTGCATCCGCTCATCGTTGCTCATCGGTCCTTCC
Source organism: Recurvomyces mirabilis (assembly GCF_035927965.1). Taxonomy (NCBI): domain Eukaryota; kingdom Fungi; phylum Ascomycota; class Dothideomycetes; order Mycosphaerellales; family Teratosphaeriaceae; genus Recurvomyces; species Recurvomyces mirabilis. Next base: position 128,796 of record NW_027041967.1, on the reverse strand, counting down.
GGTGTCGCATGTGGATGTCTGAGCTGCTCGAGCGCGCCTAGTGGTCCGCCGTATAGATATTGTATGCATTCGGTAAGTTCTCGTATGCGGATATATGGCCCGCGTAGTGGTATATGGACTTGTAGCTTTAGATCTGCCGAAGCCGGCGGATCGCTGGACTGGATGAGGTCGAGCAATCTGGGACTGCGGCTGAGTATGATCTTGTGCGCATCGAGATATTGCTGACCGCCCTCACCGTATTCGAGTATTTGTAAATGGCAGTCAGCTAGCAAGGGATTGCCGTATTGTGACTGAACATGGTGACGAATAGCTTCCGCATTCTCGAACCGCAGCGTTTGCTCGTGCTGTGGGAATGACGGTGGCGCCTGACCATAGTAAGCCTGTCTGAGATTCGGAGGAGTTGGCTGAAAGGGCGCTCGGTGCTCGCGTGGCATGTACTTAACACCATCTGGCACATCACCAGCGAAAGGTGACTGCAGTTCGTCGCCGGTTCTCGCTACCTTGGCGGATGTTTGTGATATGGATCGAGATCTTGCGTAGTTCCTATTCGGTGCGCCTTCCTCAGCAGGCGTGAAGACCTCGCGAGGTGGGTAGCGGAAGGAAGCATGGACGGGGTGTGGTAAGTGTTGTTGCATCTGCGAGTAGTGGTTCGGGCGCATCTGCCATGCACTGTGTGGTATGCCTTGCTGCCCTCGAAGTGGAAATGGCTCGGAAGCATGGTGAGCGTGAGCGGATGGCGCAGAAGTCGATGGCGGTGGCTTGGCACCTAGTGGCGGCCATTGTTGAGATTGGGCATTTGAGTCGGCTGACTGAGGTGGGAGAGGCGAGGAGGTCGACGAGTCGTGCGCGCCAAAGACGATGCTACTTGTGCTTGGGTGATGTGTGCGGTTTCGCAGGTGAGGGTGCTGATCTTGCCAAGGCGAAGAAGCAGACTGTGGCGTGTAGCGTTCTGCGGAGGGCACGAATGCAGGCGGAAGCTGGGTTCGAAGAGGACGCATATCAAATCTTCGAGCTCCAGATGGGCTCACTACAGTCGGAGCTGCCTCGTTAGGCGTCGTCTCTACAGATGCCGGTGTTTGCAGGATAGCCGTCGACGAGTCGTCATCGTCATCGCCATTGAGTAAAGGTGTCTGTACACTATCTCGTGACCCAGGTGTGTCTGTTGCTGAATGGTTTACTCCATTGGTCGTGTGCTCCGCGCTGTCACCATCCCTCTTCACTTCGTTTGTCTCTGGAGTGGAAGGCACAACATCATCACCATCCGCACCATCTACTGGCTTACTGCTACTCTGCACCGCCTGCACTGCATTTGTCTCACTTGTCAATGGCAGCTCCTCTGCCTTCGGCTGACTCTTGATCGGACGGGACTTGCTCAGTGCCAGCGGGATAGCAGGCACTACTCTGCCCTGCGAGGGCCTCTTGCGGCCATTGTGTTTCGTCGTTGAGCCAGTCACACCGTCGCTATCTGGCATCGCCCGCTGTCTTTGGCTTCGTCCCTCGGCACGGCTTTGAAACGTCGGAGGAAGGGAGATTTTGATCAGAGGGCACGTGGACGATTATTATAGCAGGTGCGAGGGCTACAGCAACTTCTCCAGGAGGTAGTGGAAGGATAGGTTGAGTAAGAGCTCCTGGAGTGCCGGGGAGGTGTATGTGATGTGAATGTTGTGTTTGTTATACTGAGTGAGCAATGGATGCGAAAGAAGTGTTGATGACTGAGCGACTGCGGAGACAAGTGACAAAGAAGCGTCCAGATGTGGGGATGCTCTCGGTTGCTGAAGAAAAGGCAAGCTTGGACTCGTTTGTGGCCACCACTCTGTATAACGTCTACCTATGTCCAGTACATGTGGGATTGCAAGCCGGTATAGCAGTGGTCGGCGAGGACGGCGAGGACGTCTCGTATCAGATGAGGCAATGGTACTGATCGATCCACAGATCCTCCGCAGCAGACAGCATTGGATAGTCGAAGCCCAATGGCTCGGCTTAGCAGCTTACAAATATCGTCAGCACAAGGACTTTCCCAAGAACCACCATGACTCCCATCAGCTCCCGTTGCGAGGGAGCAACTCCTGAAGACCGACCATGACTACTGTCGGTATACCGTGTGAGACTGCCGTTCGGACAACGTAAGCAGAGTAGGTGCAGCACAGCTTTCGATTCGATCTGCTCTTGCATTACCAGAGACATATGTCCTTCCTCATAGTCCTCCGGTTCGGCATGCCGAACTGCACTTTCTCACGCTTTCAAGCCCGAGATGGGACTGTTTATCTTCGAGCTCCATATTGGGTATCTAAACCCAGACCTAAGAATCGATTGACACTTGACCTAAGGAGACCTTCACTCGTTCGTTGCATCCAACCGCACCTATTCATACCACACCAGGCACCTCAGCTACACAACCCACAGAATCAATCGACCGCGCAATGATCCGCAGCCAGAAAACCAATTCTCCAACACCCTTTCACCTACGACGAGGTCATGCTCGCCACCAACATCCTGCGTTCAGCCCAGGTTTCGGGTTTGGCGATCACGGTCAAGGTGGCCACGATACACCTGGCCCCATGGCCCTGAGCATGCATATGCCTCAGCAGCCGTTCGGTCAGTGAGGCACATCCCACAGCAAACTCGATGCTTACATCTCACAGCCAACCGCTATCAACTCCTGGGACCTTCACCCGAAGAGTCTCCGCCGGATCTCCCAGAACGAGAAATCTACACTCCCACTCGCTACCGCCGACCACGCAACAGCAGAGGTACAAAGGAAGCCAAGCGGCGTCGTGATGCTCGGCGAAGCAAAAGAAAGATGGCGGCGCAGATGCTTGACGAGCAGCTCTCACGCGACATCGACGCCACCCTGAAGGAGATCAACTTCACTACTACTGGGCTCCCAACGCCGCCATCAAGTCTGCCTTCACCAAGACATACTCCTTCCCCAATGCAGATCGAGTTTCCGGAGCCGATGTTCCTGCCACCATTGCCTCCTAGTCCTCCACAACTGCCGCCATTGAGGTTTGGTGACCTCGACCTGACTACGCTCTCACGGCTCGTGCCATCCGACGAATACTTCCGCTCATCGACTCTGATGTCTGTTCCTCAGCTCCCATCTTGGTGTCCGCCACTACCGGCACTCATGCGAAACAGGTCATCAGCAGAAGACATGCCAAAGTTCTTCGACCTATCGAGACTGCCAGAGCCGAAGAACAGCTTAGCCTCGCCAATACCAAAGCCATCGCCATGTCAGGGGATGCAGCTATGGCGTGGCCTTGTTGACAAGAAGTCGAGGCAATCACGATTCTTCCCTCGTCCTGCTTCACCGCTGCCAAGGGTCAGATTGCCACCGACCGTGTGCAAGCTACACAAGGAAGACGAGAGTTTGTCCAGCCCATCAGCTCCATACGCAGACGCTGTCAAGAAAGGCATTCCGGACGATCCGAGAAAGGCCACGGAAGATTTTGATACCCCGCCGGACGATATCTGTGCCCAGACTATGCCAATCTTTGAACCTTCTGCAGCCAACTTGTGGAGTATCCTGGCAGAAGAGTCCCCATCTCACAGCGCCGCTATCAACGACCCATATCTGGCGAGCTTTGAGGCTTGTAACGAAGACACCTACCTGACCGCTTGGCAGAATGCCATCACAACAGAGAACCATACTGAGCCGGTTGAGCTAGACAGCAAAGAAATACCATATGTCCACGGCAACAGTCTTACAGACGATATTGGCGATATTGAGGCTTCACCGTATACTTTCGAACATCCGAGCATGATGCACATGGCTACCACCACTTCTGAGCCGCTGTCAATCTTGCCTGTAGGTCTCAACGAACTCACGATGGATCGGGAGTACGAGGAGGGTGTACCTGCCGGCCAGTACTGCAACAACAAACCAATCGATACCAGCGTCATCTCAGCCGAGATCCTGCCAGTCGACTGTGTCATTGAAGCAGAAACGGCAGCACATGTACACGAGCACTCCGACGCGCACTTCAACAGCGAACAGTCTCTCTTCCATCCATCCACACCAGCACCAAGGAGCGCAGCTAACAGCCTCATCGACCTCGCCGATTTCTTGAAGCTCGGCCATGGCGAGGACTGCTGGTGCAGCGGATACTGTTACGAGTGCAAGCCTGCATCCGAGATTACAACTGCGCGCATGAAACCGGAGCTGGCGACTACGGATAACGTTACCGAGACTGATAAGGAGTGGATGCTATACATCAGTGCCAGAGACAACAACAGCCTTCCCGATCTCACAACCGAAGATGTGAGCGGGCAGGAGAGCCAGGCGCAGAGTGCGGCTTCCTCTGACTGGGAGGACTTGTTTTCTGACGTTGTGCAAACGACACCGAGCAAGTCGACTACTTCTGAGACGAGTGGCTTTGATGACCTCGACGAGGGCGATTGGGTGTAGGATACTGATGGCCTTTAAGCGCTTGCAAATGCTACTGGTACGAGGATAGGGAAGAATACTGGGAAGGGTACTGGGAAGGATACTGTATTGATTGCTCCTAGCGTGTTGCGGTAGGCGCTTGGCGTCATGGGCAGATCACATCCAAGACGGCACGAGGCTTGTATTGTGGGCATGATCGTGAGATTGGGGTAGGTCAGCTGCAATGCCTGGTCTTGCTTGAGATGGTGCTAGGTGCCTGGAGGGAACCTGCCTACGCTTATCTATGTACAATGAAGGATAACCTGATAATATGGGACAAAGAAGAAGTGAACCTCATCAATCGTCTCGTCTCCAACGTAATGGAAACAAGTCATCATTCATCACAACCACTCCAATCACGCCTTACATCGTTAACGCGTCCCCTTTACACGCCCCGCGCATACCGCTTCGAATGCCCCTTAAACACAGCATTATTCCCCGGCAACTTCCCAACCGGCCCACTGAGCCCAATATTCTCCAACGGCGGCAGCACATCCGGAGTTTGGCTTATGGGATTCGGATCCATGCCTGTCGGCGACCCGAATTTCCTCCAAGGACAGTTATCATTCGTCATGCAATTCGCAAAACTATCCTGTAACGCCGTCGGGTTTTCCCACCCCATGAAGAAGTCCGCGTGGAAGCCATAGCCCGTCGTATCCCCGTTTGCGAAAACAAGGGATCCCGGATCCGTGATCCCATTTAGAGACCAGCCGAATTCGGCCCCGATGTTGAGGAGCGCGACGGGGTGGGAAAGGGGACACATCCCACCTTGGGTGTCGCCATGGAGGACGGGGTCCGGGTACGCCATGTGGGATTTATGATCGGGGGAGTCGAGATTTTTCCCGTCCCAGCAGCTGGGGAAGCGAACGTGGCCGGAGATGCGGGAGCCGTCGAGTCGGGGGGGCATACCGTAGACTTCGCCGTTGTTGCCGGATTCGAGCAGGATGGCTTGTTGCCATTGGTCGGTTTTGTTCAGGGTGCGGCGGTCGGAGTCGCCGGCTAGCATTCGGAGGCCGGGAGGGAAGGCTTGGGCATCGCGGGGCGTGGAGGGGCAGTAGCCGGGGTTCATGGAGGAGTGGGAACAGGTGTAGTTTTGGTAGTAGGCTACCATTCCTGTGAAGGGGAGGAGGTCGTATTGGCCGTCGCTGCGCATGTGGTAGAGGGTAGGGGACCAGTAGTTGCTGTGGTCGGTGGCTTTGTCGCAGGTTGTGGCTTTCCCGCTGGATACTCCAATCATATGTTGCGCGAATGCCGTGGAGCCTACGACGGCGTGGACGTGGGAGGAAGGCCAGACGCCGGGTTGCTTGATCGGGTCCAGACGGGCTTGGAGGAGCGGTGCACAGTTTAGTGTCCAGACACTAGATGCAACGGCATGGATAACAGATAACGACAGTAAGGTCGTGATGGAAAGGAGTGTGGGAGCCATGACCAGATGGCAGGCAGCTAGACCAGAGCTGCGGTGAGGTTGATGAAGCGAGTGTCGTATCGTCGTTGATCGTCGTTAGAGGCAGACAGTCAAGAACAAAGAGGGAGGTGACCATATACTTATCCTCTCCCTACCACGACGAGAGTGCTACACCATTATTAATGCCTAGATAAAGAACCCTTCGCTACCACAAAGGCGCACACCGCCGGCGTCAAGCACACTTTGCGCCACAAGTCAAAGGATGAGACCTCCTTGACTTTGCAGACATGGCAACTAGACGATCATATGTGGCGGCGCGTATGATTGTGTGAGAGAAGTTCGGGTGTCATGGCACAGCTTTGATGAAACACTTGGTGCAGCAGGCAGTCGAGATCAAAGGGGTGGTCCGGGCAGTAGGTCGGCATTAGCGGGGATTTGATCTCGTCCGAATTTGGAAGATCACGCCAAGAAGCGCCTGACTGCTCTCCTGTAATTTGAGCTACCAGATAATGGTGTCGACGCCGTCATGCTTGTTTGCGGATGGATGTTAGGAGAGATGGGTTTGCAGGTGTAGGCAATAACACGACACGAGCCATTGCAGAATCTTGGATCGAGATAAGGGGCGTCGAGAAAGCTTAAGGCGTCTTTAGTCCATGACCAGATAATGCAGCGCCGCAAGCACTCATGGAGCATGCTGGGTCACAAGGCGATATGCCACGAGCCTGTGTCTATATACGTATGATATACCCACGCGAGAACACAGGTCTTTCTTCTAGCCACCATCTATGGCCCGAGGATAGCATACTGCTGCGCAAAGGTCAGTCTCTATACAAGTCCTCAAGATGCTGCACCATTTTCCTTCGTAATGCCATCAAGTCTACCTCATTGACCAGTGCATTGCCGTTCAATCCACCTCCCATTGGGACAATCGAAGCATCGCCTCGGATAAGATCAGTCTTCGTCCCAAAGAACGGCACACCCAAACCCTTGAGCTCGCCAGTCATCGCCTCCTCCATAGCAACCTGCGCAGCGAAGATTTTTCGATCAAAGGCAGCCAGCTCAGCATCCTTCTCGACATCTGTCTGCGCAGTCGCTGGTGCTGGAGTACCAGTACCCAAGGCCTGCAGGATTGACTGCGCTTTCGCAGATGCATCGACGCGGGTGACTTGGGATTGTTTGAGGGCTTGGCGCTCGGAGTACCATCTCATCTCGTGTTTGCGCTGGTCGTCCATCATCTGTGGAGTTTGTGTCAATGGGCTCTCCGTGTCAGAAACAAAAGGAAATGCAAACTCGCTTACTCTTTTAATGCTCACAGCGAATTGGGCATTTTGAGCTGCGATCTTCGTTACGCAACGAAGTCCTTCTTGCCATGTCACAATAGTGGCAGGATCCACCATGGGTTTGGGCTTTGGCGAAGCTGTAGCAGAGCGGTTCTGCGGTCGTAGCCGTGGGTCATGTGGCCGCTCAAGAACTGCTTGTGCATCTGGTGCGGGCTGGTAGACATCCACAGTATTCTGCACAGCTTGTTCTACGCCTGCAGCTTGCGGCACATATTGTGATAGCGTGGCCAGAATGGACTGTAGGTCGGGTGGCGCTTGACCAGCACTGGGATTCATCTTGTGTTTGCGATGCTCATGTCATGTTCGAGTGCCGGCCTCTGCATCTATCACATTGATCAGACGCGGTCACAGGTCAACATGATCATGTAGGACGCAGGAATTCAGGCTTGGAGATATATGAAGATATATATACATGTGTCTCTAATGCGGCTCGGGAAAGCGAGTGCCCGTGCTCAAGCGTCATCAACCATTCAAGCAAAAAGTCAACACTCAGGCCTGGAACATATGCTCACCATCTCCACGACACATGTAACTACATCACAAGCCTCACAATGGCACGCACACCCTCGGACGCAACCCGCTTCACAGCCACGGGCCCCTACGCATCCAGCTCCCCATCCTTCAACTCCAGCACACCCACCCCAGGCCCCCGTATAGACTTCGGCAGCGCCCCGACCAACGAAACCGCCCAACAAAAGATCCAACGTCTCCGCTCTGCCGCCTCCGCCGCCCGCCGAGGGAAAGAAACCACCTTCGACACCGCAATCCGCGTAGGCCGAATATGGGCCGACCGCGCCCACCGCACCACAGCCGTCGGTCTGATCGGCCTGACGGTCGTAAGCGCTTGTGTCGCGACGGCGGGGATAACAGACATGTTACTGCACAACCGACGGAAACGAAACGATTGGTTGGCCGAGCAGCAAGCGAAGAGCGCGAGGGATTTGGCGGAGGCGAGGCAGGCGGAGGTGAGGGGGGAGGTGACGGAGGACCAGATGTTGTTGATTAATCGGGAGAGGGCGGCGGTGGAGGCAGCAGAGGTGAAGAGGAATAGACCCGGGGTGTTCAAGAGGGTCGGGGGGTGGTTGTTTGGGGATTTGTCAAAGGAGGAGGCTAAGGGGGGCAGGTTGGGTGCGGGTGCGTCTAGTGTTGCTGCGGCGATTGCTCCGGAGAGTGTGCAGGGTCAGAAGCACGATAGAAGTGTGTTGCAGGCGGTCGAGGAGAAGGTGGATGCGAATAGGAGACAAGGCGAGCGAGTGGAGGAGAAGTTACATCCCTTCGGCGGACCACTGGATCGACAAGCCCAATCGGCAGCCGATGCGGTGACGGGAAACAGTAGATCGTGGATAGATAGACTGACAGGAAGATAGCATGAAAGCCTGGTGCTCGAAAGATCTATGTATGATACCTCTACATTCATGCTGTAAATATTCCACCTACTTAATCTCACTCCACCCCTTGGCCTCCCTCCCCCCATCCACCATAACACTCCCCAAATTCTCCCCCCGCTTCTTCCCATCACCCTCAGCCCCTCTCAAAGCCACCCGAAATGCCTCAATGAAGCGGAAGACATCCTCGAAAGTATTATACAGCGGCGCCGGCGCGACCCGAATAACATCTGGTTTCCGCTCATCCAACACCACGCCCTCCTTCTCCAGCGCCTCCATGACATGATCCAACAACCCCTCATCAAGCAAAACGCTAATCTGCGCGCCCCTCTGCTCCGCCTCCCTCGGCGTAATCTGGCTGAAGCATTCCCTCCCCACAGAATCCCGCATTTCCTGCGCCAGAGCATCAAGTGACTCCTCCAGATACTTCGTCAGCTTCAGACTTTTCTCCCGCAAAGCCTCGATACTAGTCTGCTTGAAGACATCCAAACTAGCTTTCACAGCCGTCGAGTCAGCGACGGAAGTATTACTCAACTGAAACCCTCCCGCGCCGGGAATAGGATGGAATCGATTAGTCATGGCGAAACGAGAGGTTTTCGAGGAGCCCCACCACCCCGATAATCGAGGCCTGTATTCGAATGTCGGCTCCTCGCCTTCTTGGCTAGGTGGATTCTCCGTAACCTCCCCATGCCGTTCGTGCACGAAACACCCTCCGATAGAACCCGGGCCGCAGTTGAGGTATTTATACGTACACCACGCGGCGAAATCGACGTTCCAGTCGTGGAGCTGCATGGGTACGTTGCCGACGGCGTGAGCGAGGTCCCAGCCTACGATGATCCCTTTGCTCTGGGCGTGGGCAGTGATGCGTTTCATGTCGAAGTATTGACCTGTGTAGAATTGGATGCCGGGGAGGAGGAGTAAGGCGGTGTCTGTGGCGTGTTTGTCGATGGTGGAGAGGATGTGGGCGGTGGTTAGGAGGAGTGAGCCGGATTTGGGGGGGGCGATGAGGATCATGGATGTGGCTGGGTCGAGGTTGTGGTGGGCGATGTGGGATTCTACTGCGTACTGTTCACTATCCATTAGCATCGGACGTCCAGGCATTCATTCATCGCTTTCAATTCGTGGAGCTTACATGATCACTTGGAAAGGCCTTCCTCTCAATTATAATCTTGAATCTCTCCTTTGTGGGTCGATAGAAACTCGCCATCATGAGATGCAGATTCGCAGTCAACGTCTGCATAATCGCCACCTCGTCTGGCAGCGCACCAACAATCTTCGCCATCTCGGGTTTGCAGTCATCGTCCACATGCAGCCAGGGCACGAGATCTGTATCTTCCATGTCTGTGAAATGGCCGTAGACTCCTTTGGTTGCCCAGGTGTCGAGGTATTGTTGGAAGTATTTCTTGGTTAGATGTGGTTGGAGGCCGAGAGAGTTGCCACAGAGGTAAATGCTTGGTTCATCGTTGCCATTGCCATTCTGTTGGCGATCTGGTGCTTTTGCTGTTTTGCGTGAGAGTTCGGCTTTGGTCGGGATGTGGAAGTTGTCTCGTAGGTGTAAGAGGCCATGCTCTTGGTCCAGTTTTCGAGCATGATCTAGTCCCGCCTGACCAGCCTTCATGATGTGTGGCTGTCTTTATCTTCGTAGTCACTGGAGAGTCAGGCGTACCTGCTTGACTGTGTTCAAGGAAAGGAGGGTTGAGATAGTCAATGTATTACTTACTTCTCGTGGCGTTGTATAAATGTGTTGAAGACTTCGATTTCAAAGCTGCTAGTTGCGTCACAGCCATATCAATGACAATATGAGGTTTTGCCACGATCGAAGATGGAAGCTCGAAATACATCAATTCGGTCGATGAGCATAAGGCACACTTGTGGATAAGACGTCCAGATATGCCTCCCAACTCACGACTTGTCATAAATCACGGGTTGGTGGCAGAAAACGAAGATGACAACGATGATGTTTTGCTTAGAGATCATCGGCACATCGGCACATCAGCCACCGCAGCGGGCAGTTTGTAGACAAGCTTCCGGACCGAGACATGGATCAGCTGCAACCTCCGAGTCTATCTCCGTCTACCTATCACTCTCCCTCGACATCCACCACCAGCACCAACACTCCCGCCATTACACCTACACAACCCTCCTCGCCTGTCACGGCCACGCATATGTCGGTGGCGGTGCAGGTCTTCATCGGACACACTGGCCAGCGATTGTCTATTGACCCCAGTGTTACGAACACCGTCGAGGCACTCCGGTCATGGATTGCCCAGCAGGCCGCCATCGAGGCGCGTAACCAGATCCTACTCACTGCCAACGGGAAGGCGGTACGCACGCAGAATCTCCTCACAGATACGGAAGTCTTTGTCTTCGATTCAAGTCGACTACAAGGTCAGGCTGCAGCCAGTCCGTCCAGTTCGGGCGCGACCAGCTCATCAGGCAGCCATGACTTTAACCCTGGGCCGGCACCAGATACGATAGCAGATCAGGATGATCTACAAGCATGGCAGAACTTGTTCAAGCTTCGCCGCAATTGGGCGAATGCGATATTGAAGGGATGCGACAAGCAAGCCCAGCAGGCTGAGCGCTACCTGGACGAGCAAGCCATCATCGAGCGAAGTGTTGCCGTTGCAGTCACCAGCTTGAAGCAGCACACCAGGGGCGCCGAGCAGAAGTACGCTCACGCTGAGCAGTGGCTGGATGCGGTCCAGGGAGAACAACTGGTGCATCTGGAGGATTGGGAGCGGCACCTTGGCAGTCTGAGGAGCATTCCAGCACGAGCAGAATTCTTACGGTTCATTCAGCCATTCTCGCCTGCATCGCGACGACTATCACAGCAGGCTGGTGTAGCGACCTTGCAAGGCTTTGTCGATGTGCCCGCGACGGAAAAGGCGGCCACCGCGTCGAGGACCCTGCTGAGTGGTCTAGTAGACCAGGTGGGAAATATGCGCAGAGAGCTGGACGCAGTCACAAAGCAGACCGAGGACTTGCAACAGGCAACTGAGCAGCACAGTTCAACCAACAGCACGTCTGAGCCGATGCAACTTCTGGAGGAGATACAGCTCGTGGTCAAAAAGATAGCCTCCGACCTGCAGCATGTGCAGTCGCTCCCGGCCGCTGCTGCTTCTGTATCGCAGGCCTCGAAAATGGCTCTCCTACACACTAGAAACTTTCTCCCAGCGCTCACGGAACACAGCGGAGAGATGAACGAGCTTGTTCGTCGTATGCAGCAGCTCCGCGATAGTGCTGCTCAGACATCCAGCGACCATATGCGAACTTTGGCAAACACTGAGTCACGACTTTCCGAGCTATATTCCAAGGCTAAGAGCCTGGAAATAGCGGACGACGACCAGCATGGTTTTACTACTCTCGCCATCGTCTCACGCTTGCCATCCGTGTACGGCCAGCTACTCATCGAGTCTGTTCGAAGACGTGAATGGGTTGCAAAGATGAAGCGCGATTCGGCGACTTTACAAGAAGAGGTTGCGACCTATCAAGAGGAAGAAGACAAACGCCGCAAAAAGTGGATACGATCAGTCGAGGATGTGGTCAGCCTCGAATCGCTTCAGAGCAACGTACTTGGCATAGAGTTGAGTCTGCAAAATGAGGGTGGCAGCTGGCCGATGGTAACTCGAGATGAGCTCAAAGAGTATACGGACACCCTGCTGGAAGTCTTCGGCCCAGGTCCTGTCACGGAAGAGCTCGATCAGGCTATTAAGGACCTTGACAAGCCGACGCGAAAGCAGATCAAGCATGCGCGAGCATTCAAGAACGGCAGCATGCACGAGGCTGCCTTTGGGGACACATCACTCCTGCTTCGTGGCGACGAACAGTACAAGGTTCTTCGCGAGGCCAATTCGCGTCTAGAAGAGGATAACAAGGCGCAGAAGAGTCGTGTGCGAAAGCTTGAGGACCTACTGCACCGCCAATCCCAGCTCAGTCGCGCTAGTAACGGTGACATGTTCTCGCCGCAGAGCGCATCCTTTGACCGCACCACATCGCCTCTTATGCCGACACCACAGCACTCGATTGATGACACGTCTCGAAATAACCCCATCAGACAGCGTCGGCCATCATCTGCGCAAGCGATCGAGGAGAAGAAGCTGGCCCGTCGAGTGGTAGATCTCGAAGCGGAACTTCAAGCTCATAAAGATGAGGCTGCCAATCGCAAAAGCTCGGATGCGGAGACTCAGAAGCAAGTGGAAGAGGCGGTGTCGACCAAGAAAGATCTTATGGAGAACATGAATGCTCAGCAGCAGGAGTTTGTAACCGAGCGGAGGAGTCTCGAGCGGGAGCTCAATGATGCTAAGGAGCGCGTGTATGGCCTTGAAATTGAGATCGATCGCTTGGTTGGATCTCGTGACGATGAAAGGACTGGTACAGACGCGCGAGCGGTTGGGTTTCAAGAGGAGATCGCGAGATTGAAGGAGGATGCGATGGGTCATGCTGCTCGAGCAGCAACTGAGCATGATGCTAGGGCTGCGATTGAGAGGAAGCTGGAGCTTGCTGAATCCGCTACGGTGCAAGTAGAGGCCGAGCTTAGGCAGCTGCAGATTGAGAAGGAGGAGGTGCAGGAGCTGGAGGCCAAGAATGTGCAGTTGCTGACGGCTGCTCACAATCATCTGATCGACAGCGCTGACACCCCTAGCAGTCTGGCATCGCTTGCATTAGCGCTCGAAGATCTGGCTCAGAGGTCTGCTTCTCATGTGAAGGAGCTTGCTGATGCAGTCGCTTTCGCCAAATCTGAGAATGAGTCATTGTGGGCAAGCAACGAGCGTCAGAAGACTGAGCTCTCCCATGCAGCAGAGAAGCAGATCGAGGACGAAGAGAAGATTCGACAAGCGCAAGAAGCATTCTCCGCTGAGTGGGCCAAGATCCAGTCTCTCGAGCAACAGCTCATCGACGAACAAGAGCAGCTTCGCACGCTACGTGAGAAATTTGCAGAAGGTGAGACTGGTTCTGAGGTCCTCCGCCAACGCATCTCGGAAGAAGAAGGCAGGGCGAACAAACTTGCTTCGGAGCTGGCGGAGGCGAAGTCTCATGTCACCAGCATGGATGTCGAGCTTATGCGAATGCAGAAGAAGCATCGCGCATACCATACCAGTGCTGAGACCGCGAGCGCAAGGCTTGACAAACGTGCTGAGCGCGCCAAGGATGTCTCGCATCGCTTGTACACACAGAACTCCCGCCTCGGCAGACTACTCGAGCAGCTTGGACTGGCCTTGTCTTTTAAGGATGATGGGACGATGCTCATCGAGCGTGCTTCGAAACTGGCTGCGAGCACCCTGATGAGCGACACAACAGGCGAAATACGACCAGGCAATGCTAGTCGCTCGATGTCGTTGACGTCTCCGCCACCGACGCGCAAGTCCTCGACTACAGATGATCCACCAGATGTAGCCGCGGTGCACTGGGCGGACGCACAAACACCAGATGATGAAGCCGCTCGATTTGAGACCTTCCTCCAGCAAGTGGCGCGCTTCAATATCGACTACTTCAGCGAGCAAGTCAACAAGCGTCTCCGCGACTATGAATACACGGCGAAGAAATTCAACAAAGAGTGGCGCGAGTCGAGCAAACGTGCGGAAGCATATAAGGAGCGCTCCTTAAAATTGAAGAGCGAATCACATGCTAAGATCGCAGTTAAGGATTTCAAGGAAGGCGATCTAGCGCTCTTCTTGCCGACTCGTGGTCAAGCAAAGGGTGCTTGGGCCGCTTTCAACATCAATTGTCCGCACTACTTCTTGGCGGAGAAGGAGGGCATGAGACTTGGTAGCCGAGACTTCATCATCGTGCGCATTTCGAAGGTGGAGCAGAAAGTCGTCGACTTGAGCCGGAGCCTGCCTTCTCACACCGACGGAAAGAGTATTGACGAGGCTAGCGAAGCCCCGTCGTTCGACGATGACAACCCCTTCGACCTGTCTGATGGCCTGACATGGTGGATGGTCCACGCCACAGAAGAGCGAGGCGTAGGCGGCGCACCGAGTACACCCGGCCTAGGCAAAAGCACCGTCGCGGCCGCGAACGTCGATGCAAAAGGCAGTATACGCACGAAACGCAACAGCAAGAGCGAAGACGCTAGCAAAGTCCTCAACAAGAGCCTTGACAGCCGACGAAGCTCTTCCGCTTCGAAGAAAGGTGTGGCGGGGACCGTGGTGCCGGTGATAGCGAATGCAGGCGGTGCGGGAAGTCCACTGGTCGGTGAGGTGCCAGCAGCAGCAGTATCTCTACGCTCGAGATCAGAGAGCCAGACCTCCCTTCGACCGCCTCCCACTCCAGCTCCAGCTCCGGCAGCGGGAGGGACAGGAACAAGTGGATTGGGCATCATCGCAGACAACAGTGATGCCCAATCCACAACAGATGAGCAGGTGCGCAGAGAGCTTTTGCTTTACGGTCCTTGACAGAGAGAGATCATCAAGCTGACAATTCTTGGCGAAATTCGCAGGCCCGCAAGCCTTCACCCTCTCCGGCCCCTATCATGAGAGCGAGGGCGGAGTCCCGTAGTGCCTCGCCTGCTAGAACCCAAGTCCGCGCGCGGTCGAAGTCGCCTTCGAAGTCCGTACGTTCGCTACAGCGACATCTGGAGCCCAAGTCTCCTGCGAAGACACCTGTTAAGAAGGCAGGTTGGGAGTCTCTATGGCAGGCGGAATTCGCATTGGAAAGTCCTTCGAAGAGCGGTAAGTAGAAGTTAGTCGAGCAGAAGCGGACGCTAAGCTAGCAGATGTGTTGGGAGATACGATTTATAAATCCTGAGTACTGCTCACTTGTGTTGGATGAGACTGAGGAACCTAGTATACCGCCATCTACAAATTATGCTCCACGCTTCATATCGTTCGCTTTTTGTGCATTTTCATAAGTCATCTCTTCTCCCCATCTATCTTTCCCTCATCGTACTAAAAGAGCCAAGAGCACATCTAGGTCTTTACATCCGGCTCCGTACGACCAACATACTCCTGAAGCTTTAACAGCTCCACAGCCATCTTCACATTATCCTTGAGGTAGTCCTGAGCATCCATCTCATACTTGCTCGAATCTCCCTCGTGCCTCTCGACGTACAAGCGGATAGTGGCGCCGCTGGACCCAGTACCAGATAACCGCACGACGATCCTGCTACCGTCGTCGAACTTGACGTACAGACCCTGGTTCTTGCTCACGCTACCGTCGAGATCGGTATAGCTGAAGTCACCCGCCTCCTTGACTTTACGCCCGGCAATGCTCTTGCCCACAGCCGCCTTCGGGTCAGATCCAATCCACTCGTTCAAATGCGCAATGACTTTGTTCGCGCCCTCGGACTCACACCCCTCGTAATCGTAACGTGTGAAGAATGTTCGTCCATAGGTCTTCCAGAAATCGAGCTGGATGCTCTTGATGCTGGGTGTGCTGTTCGACTGCTTGCCCACACCAGCAATGATGTTCAACCACGCCACAACAGCCCATAGACCGTCCTTTTCACGGATGTGGTTGGAACCTGTGCCGAAGGACTCTTCGCCACAGATGTTCATCTTGTCGGCGTCGAAGAGACCGCAGAAGAATTTCCAGCCGGTAGGTACTTCGTAGCTCTGAACGCCCTTCTTCTTTGCGACAAGGTCGATAGCACCGGATGTGGGCATGGAGCGAGCGAGGCCGTAGATGCCTTGCTTCTTGAAGTATGGGATCAGATCGGCGTAGTGGGCGATGATGGCCAGGGAGTCACCGGGTGAGACAAAGGCGTTGGCCCCGTATATCATGTTGCGGTCGCCGTCACCGTCAGAAGCAGCGCCGAAATGGATGTTGTTCTTGTCAACGGCCTCGACGAGGGAGTGTGCGTAGACTAGGTTGGGATCCGGGTGGTGGCCGCCAAAGTCTGGCTTGGGTACGCAGTTTTGTGTGCTACCCTTCTGCCCGAGTTCCTTCTCGAAAATGTCTACACCGTAGTCGCCGGTCACACCGCTGAGACCGTCAAATAAGATCTTGAAGTCGGAGTGCTCCTTGAGAAAGGACTTGATCAGGTCGAAGTCAAAAATCTCCTTCAACATATCCACATAGTCTTTGGTGCTGTGCACGACCTCGATCTCCAGTGGCCCAGCCTTTCGCGAGCCGATCTCGTTGAAGTCAATCTTGGGAATGTCCACCCTCTTGTACTCCTTGATTGTCTTTGATACCTCGAAGATCTTGTTCGTCACGCTCTCGGGTGCTGGTGCACCGTTTGCCAAGTTATACTTGATACCAAAGTCCTCATCTGGTCCACCAGGGTTGTGGCTGGCTGTGAGGAGGATACCACCAGTGGCTTTCCTCTTGCGGATCAGATGTGATGCTGCGGGTGTGGACATGATGCCATTCTGGCCAAATAGCAGCTTCTTGACGCCATACCCGGCACCGATCTGGGCAATCAATTGCATGACCTCGGGGTTCCAGTATCGTCCATCACCGCCAACAACGAGGAATGAGCCATCTGCACCTTCGGGGATGGCTTCGAGGATGGAGGCCACGAAGTTCTCGGAGTAGTTCTCTTGCTGGAAGACCTTGACCTTTTTACGAAGACCGGATCTGTGGAGTCAAAGGTCAGCATATGATCTAAAGATGCTCACCTCCTCGTTAAGCTTCAATGATATTCCAATGGCTGTGGTATGGATGGTTTGTACTTACGTTCCCGGCTTCTGGTCTGGGAATGGCTTAGTCTGTACTGTTTGGACGCTCATGGTGGCAATTGTAATATGAGTTGTTGGAAGGTGTTTGAATGCAAGAAGTGATCAAAGGAGAGTGATGTAGCCACCCGCAACAACTTTTCCAATGCGGCTCCTTCTACCGCTATTTTGTTTGAGCTCCCAACAAATACATCATTGGGAACCCCACCATGCCCGCGTGGCGCGTGGCGCTCGGTGGGGGTGGCATGTCAAATGCCGTCGGCGATGCAGGGACGAATCCACAGCAACATCGCACACGGCAGTTTTATCGGTGCTACTCTGAGTGACCAGTCTGTACACACCCGTTCATGTTCTTCAGCAGTATTGAAGCCTTCGGCACGGCCAATGACGATTCTTCGCCGGAAGACTCTGTGATGCCAATCATGGGACACCCGAGTGCTGAGATCAGGACGCTTTCGACATCGGAATATCGAACACATGTATCGGATATTGTACCTGACTCACAGCCTCACACTTTATTAAATGGATGGTAGAGATATACTGCTATGAACGCCGACAGTAACCAGAACACACTTACGAGTACTTTCACGTTCAAGAGGAGCGATCCATAATTCTCCAGCATATCTTGGCGAGAGACTATCATAAAGGCCAAGAGCGACTCATTGCCCCCTCATTGACTCAGTATTCTAGAATTAATGCTTCCTGTCTCTGCTGCTGAAGTAGACGATGCGCTGATTCGAATGCCTCGTCCGCCTGCACCAACATCTCCTCCGCCACCTCCAACTGCGGTCTTGCCTTTTCGATCGGAAAGCGAGACATTCCGGAACGATCAATAACGATCCTCCACAGCTCGATGGCTTTGTTAGCATGCCAACTATTTGTCTATTAGCCCACCCACCTCGAGATAGAATGAAAGTACTCTTGATAGACTTACAGTTGTCCACCCATCTCCTTCGGTCCCACCTCCTCAGTCGACAAGTACATATGACATTTCGCCTCGATCGCCTCAAACGGCGCGGCTCGCAATACTTGATAGCATCTCTCTGCACACTCGACCCATCGTCCTTGCTCCCAGCAGGTATCGGCTTCGGTCATGGTGGTGACTTCATGGCGTCGATTGTGCCAATCGCCGACGTCCGTTATGGTGGCAGCTTTGTGAGCCTCGCTGATGATTGTCGCGTCAGAGGGAGCGACGAGGTCTTCGTCGGGCATTGTTCCGATCATGTTTGTTGGGCATAGCTTTGCGTAGCCAGGACATTGTTTCGTCGATGCTTATATGTGGCGCCAAATGTTGATGACCGTAGTAAATGTCTGCAAGAGCCAGAAGTGGTGTTCGTAATTGCTATGAGCTTGTTTTCTCGTCAAGGAGCCACCATTCATAGCTTGAAGTCATATGTACTTCTTTCCCACCCACCAGATGCCGGCACAGGCTCCTTTTCGGCTACCTTACGTGCCAGTGCGGCCTTATGATCCACAGCGCGGTCGCTGCACAGCTCGTAAATCGTGCCAATGTTGAAGAGCACGCCAGCGAAAGCAGGACTGGCCGCCACTGCAGTCTCCAACAAGTCCCGGGCTTCCACAACTCGATCAGCATAGACCATCGCGACAGCCAGATTATTTGCATAGGCGGGATGATCGGACTCGGTATTCATTAGTGACTCCCAGCTTCTTGTCGCCTCTTTTCCGTCTGCCATCTCCATGAGCACGGTGAGAGCTGCTTTGCGACTGGCATTATGAACACCGCCCAAGCAATCTCTTGCGCTTTGCATGTCACCAACGCGAGTGCGAAGGAGTGTCTTGCGGTAAGCAACCTCATTTGCATCCGCATCCGACAAAGAATCGAGATGCCTGGTTGCAGTCTCGAGCTCACCCATCTCTACGAGCGCATCTACAACTCGCAGACCCAGATCTCGTAAGCGCTGTACCCATGACTCCACTTCGGCAGACTCGTCACTTGCTCTGGCTTCCTTGACACGCGCGCGACATTCACCTGCCAATGCATAGAGAGCCATGACTCCCCGCCGACCACCATCGGCAGCTGTGAATGATTGCAACCTGATCAGTAGCAGCCGCAGCTCCCAAGGCATAACAGCCACCAGGTCTTCAGCGCCCGGCGGGCTACGGGCTAATATATCAAGCAGCGGGACCGCTTCCTGAGCTGCCAAATCAGGGCGAGAGATCAAAATCAGGCAAGCAAACCTGGTGTATAGTAGCTGGAAAGCAAGCTCGGCATCTTCTGCTGTGCATTGCAGGATCTGCTGCGCCGCAACACCGGCAGCGCGACGAAAGTGGCCGCTTTGGATGAGATTGGACAGCGGTGTATCGGACGGAGGTTGATGCTTCGCTAACAAGAAGGGCGGGGCAACGTCATCTGTTGGAATTGGTTGATACAGATTCGGGGCCTGAAGGAAGCGAATGTCTACGTTTGGCTTTGCTCGTTGTGGTATGGCCGCCTCTGTGAGTGTAGAATCGGCAGAGATGGTCGACGGAGCTTGCTCAACTGGAGATGCCATGGGTGGAGTAGATTTTGCGTTGGCCAGTGGGCTGCGTGTCTCAGTATAAAAGTCACTGTCATAAATGTCTTTCTTACTTACTCGTCCACCGCGTCTAATGGACCTTTCGTGCTCCTCCGTAAAAGTGGCTGCGAAATATTGCGTCCGTGGCGACGCACACTCCCAGGCGGCGATTTTGGCGAATCCATATCTACAAAGTTTCGAGCTCAACTTCACCTCAACCTCTTAAGAATGTGGCTGTACACAAGAGGAAGTCACGATGCTCCGGTGTCGCAGAGGTCGCAGAGTGAATGTAATGGCGCTAGCCTAAATGGTGGCGAGAAATTGCGGGGAAGGAAGCTGGAATTGCAGGAACGGCGAGGTAGAAAGAAGTTCGGCGAGACGAGGCCAAATCATGTAGTGAGTCAGGTCTGGACCAACTTCGTTCTGACTCCTCTTGTTCGCCATTGACACTCTCTCTCACCTACGACTATCGCCCCTTGATTCATTGGCACTGCGAAGATAAGCATTTGCAGCAATGATGCACGCACAACCAGCGAGAAAGGCTCTCCAGTGCCTACCGCGAGCTCGACGATTTTCCACCACACCCGCACCCGCCGCCGTGTCTCCGTACAGAAGAAGTACGCAAGCACAAACACAGCAGCAGTCGAGCAGGCGAAATGTATCAGATACTGCGCCCCGATCAGCAGCTGTGGCGCCAGCGACGGCACCGCAACGAGCTGTGCCCAGTCCGGCATTCAATCGCGATGAGAACAGAATGAGGGATGTGCAGCCCCTGCGACCGTTCCAGCAGCCGGATATGGATCACAGTTTTGTCGGCATGACGGGTGGGCAAATATTTCACGAGATGATGCTGAGGCAAGGCGTCAAGCATGTCTGTGAGTACAAGTTGTCCTGCTTGGTTCTTCGCAGGTCACGCGACTAACATCTTCATAGTCGGCTACCCTGGCGGTGCCATCCTGCCGGTATTTGACGCTATCTACAACAGCAAGCACTTCGACTTCATTCTCCCGCGACATGAACAGGGTGCAGGACATATGGCAGAAGGTTATGCTCGCGCTTCTGGCAAGCCTGGTGTCGTTGTTGTGACTTCTGGACCTGGAGCGACGAACGTGATCACCCCAATGCAAGATGCCCTCATGGACGGCACACCCATGGTTGTATTCTCTGGCCAGGTTGTGACATCGGCCATTGGCTCTGATGCGTTTCAAGAGGCCGATATCATTGGCATCTCAAGAGCATGTACGAAGTGGAACGTGATGGTTAAGAACGTCGCAGAACTTCCCCGCAGGATTAACGAGGCGTTCGAGATCGCAACTTCGGGCAGGCCAGGTCCAGTTCTCGTGGATCTACCAAAAGACGTCACTGCAGCAACTCTTAACAGGCCTATTCCTAAGGCGTCTACTCTTCCCTCGCATCCATCCGCTGCCACTGTCGCTGCGCGAGAATTTGCATCTAAGCAGCTGGATGATAGCATCAGGAAGTCTGCAAACTTGATTAATATCGCCAAGAAGCCTGTCATCTATGCCGGCCAAGGTGTGCTTGGACATCCGGACGGACCAAAGTATCTCAAGGAGCTGTCAGACAAGGCTCAAATCCCCGTGACCACTACTCTGCAAGGCTTGGGAGGATTTGACGAGCTTGACCCAAAGGCGCTCCATATGCTGGGCATGCACGGCTCTGCATTTGCGAACATGGCCATGCAAGAGGCTGACTTGATCTTGGCTCTCGGTGCAAGGTTCGACGATCGTATCACTGGATCCGTAGCAAGATTCGCCCCGCAAGCCCGAAAGGCGGCCGAGGAAGGCCGTGGAGGCATCGTTCACTTCGATATCCTGCCTAAGAATATCAACAAGGTTGTGCAAGCTACCGAAGCTGTGGAGGGTGATTTGACCGCAAACCTTGCTCTGATGCTACCGCATGTTGAGTCAGTGACTCCGGCGCAACGACAAGAGTGGTTTGACCAGATCAATGCCTGGAAGGAGCGCTTTCCCTGGGCTTACGAGAAGGAAGATGGGCCAGATGGTGTCATCAAACCTCAGACTGTCATCGCGACTCTCTCAGACATGACCGCGCACCGCAAGAACGAGACCGTGATTGCGACAGGCGTAGGCCAACATCAAATGTGGACTGCGCAACACTTCAGATGGCGCGCACCTCGCACCATGATTACCTCTGGCGGTCTCGGAACCATGGGATACGGACTTCCCGCATCTATCGGTGCCAAGGTAGCAATGCCAGAGAAACTCGTCATTGACATCGATGGTGATGCGTCCTTCCTCATGACACAGACTGAGCTCAGCACAGCCGCAGAGTTCAACATCGGCGTGAAGGTGATTGTGCTCAACAATGAAGAGCAGGGGATGGTTACGCAATGGCAGTCCCTCTTCTACCAGGATCGATTCTCGCATACACACCAGCGTAATCCAGACTTTGTCAAGCTAGCAGAGGCTATGCGTGTACCCGCTCGCCGCACGATCAAGCTCGCAAATCTGAAAGAGGATCTGCAATGGCTGATCGAGGGCTCTGGCGAGGGTCCTGCCTTCCTTGAGGTTGTGGTTGACCAGAAGGTACCCGTGTTGCCTATGGTGCCTGGCGGTAGCGCGCTGCATGAGTTTCTGATCTACGACGAGAAGAAGGAGAAAGAGAGAAGACAGCGAACCAGGGAGCGGTCTGGTAGGTAAAGTTTACGAGCGTGTGCTCTTGCATGGCCTTGCTGCGTTCTAGCCCATGGGGAGGTGGTAGCGCAAAAAAGTTGACGCGTTGCTTCGCTTGGCTCATAGTTGTTTGCTGAGCCAGCCTCTGTATATCAAGAACCTACTTCGAATTCATCGCTTGTGTACGTAAGGCTTCACCGTCTTTCTCGTCTGCGCGTAAGTTCAGACGAAACAATGAAGCCCTGACGCCCACGTGTTCGATTCCTTGGAGAGACACTCCATGAACGTTGCACTGACGGTGTGCTGAATCGTGACGATGTTGTCTCACCCGCGAACGTTGGAGTTTCCAGAAGAAGGGAAGGATTTTTGGTCTGAAACTTGCGGCTCGCCTCCCCCGTTGGTGGGTTTGGGGCGTGCAGTACCGAAGGTTTGGTGCGAGTCACACTGATGTTACACAAGCGATAAGGAGACCAATCACAGCGAAGTGTGTTGCCTCTCGCACTTGACATTACTCCGTGCGATGGCGATAATACCGATGTTGTCGAGATTCAAGCAAGAAGATCACGCCAAAGAGGTCCAAAACTGACCGACATCTTCCCCAATCTATCCCACATGGACGACAAGAGGCTAGATCCCGGCACCGCGGACAGAGGAGCCGCTAACCATCGGCACGTACGGCAGTGTGCGCTAGCCGACGCCATTCAACCGGCAAACGGTCGTAGCCTTCTGGCAAAAATCCAGAATCCTTGCACGATATCGAGACCGTTCTTGAGATCTGACAGGTGCCTTTCGAACCGCGGGCATGCTCGGTTTCGGCAGATGCTTGGGTCGCTTATGATGGACGGTAGTACGAGTGTGAAATGAGGTGCATGACAACGTGTCTGTGTCTCTTGAATAGCCATGACGAGATTCTTGATAAGGGTGCTTATTGAGCGTCCCCGTCCCTTGATGGTGTGATTCCTACGCTTACATTGCAGCTTGTGGATGATACGGACCTTGTTACTGACCACTACTGACCCTGATGTTCTCGTGGCGAATCGGAAGCGCCTTGTGACCACGTCTTCCGACTTCTGCGCATCACCGCCACCACAAATACGTTGTATCAAGCCTAGGAGGACGGCCTTGCCAGAAGGTACACATCGATAGCTGCAATCTGCTCCCCTTGGCCATCACCGGAGTTCTACAAAACGTTGGGTTCACGATTCCGACATGTGCGTCGCAGGCCTCAACGTCTCTACGCAACCCTGCAATCACAGATGGGTCGAATTACAGAAACAATGCGAGCCCACCAAAAATCTAGCCAACTGCCCGGAAAAGCTACGAATCGCAGGATGGGAGACACGAAACGAACACTGTCCTTGGTGCAACGACAACGAGACGTCAACCAGCAGCTCAACACATCGACTCTTCGGTAGCCCACAAGCTGGAACCTCGCCATCATCGCCCATGGCTTCGGATTTCCTGGCGACTGGGCATGGTCGCAGCGGAAGCTTGAGCACACTGAGCTCGTTGTCAAGACATAGTAGCTCCGCTAGCACTGGAAGCGACCGGGGTCAAAGACATCGTGAGATGAATGAGCGTCTACATCTCTACCTCACTCTACACCCTCACGAGACATTGCCCAGCGCGCGGAAGAATTATCCGACATACGTCTCTTCTCCCGTGGACGAGTCTTCGACCTCGGACGGCTATGGATCGAGAAGCTCAAGCAGTGCTCTGAGCAAAGGCCTCATGAAGAGCGTACGATTCTCCAAGAACATGTTTAAGGGCTAGAGAAGCGTATTCAAGCATTGTATGGATCTGCGGAAGTTGTTTTTGGCATTGTTAGCGCATGAGCGAGCGTTGTGGCTTTTAGACTTCTGCGGGAAAGGCGATAGATTGTGGACATGATATACCCAACTCGGCATACAATCACGACTGAGCGCAGGCGCTCCAGCAGAGCGCAAAGACGTTCTTTACAACATAATCTCTGTACATGTAACGAGAGCAAACGGCTCTCTCATTGGTGGAAATCACTCGCAGACGAGGCTCCGCAAGACAGTCTCTACCTCCACTGGGGTCACTCTCCGCATTTCAAGATCAGTACTGAAACCTCGCTAGTCTGTCGAGATGTTCGATGACTTTCCTGCTCCCTGGCAGAATGAATCGTTCCGTAGGGTCTGGCAAGAATACTACAAGTAGGTCAGCACCTCCACGTCTCACCCAGTCTCTTGGCTGTCTCCGGTTTCCCCCACTCATCTAAATTTTCGACCATGTCGGCCATCAAGACTGCAGTCTTCGGTTTGATTCTGCTATGTGCAGGGCAAGCAGCAGCCTATGGTAGAGGACATTGCCACGAGCCGACCCATGATCCATTGAAGGGTTGTCCTGCCGGCACCCTACTCGTCGGCCCAGGCCAGAACTTCACCAGCGTACAGGCCGCCGTACGTAGCCTAGGCAATACAACAACTCCTGCCACAATTCTCATCCTGCCTGGCAACTACACCGAACAGGTCAATGTCACTCGACAAGGACCACTGACGCTTCTCGGCCAGACTCATGCTCCCAACGATGCGTCACAGAACACTGTCAACATAATCTGGCACAATGCTACTGGGACAGCGACGACTGGCACTTACGACAACGCATACACAAGCACGTTGACCATTGCGCCAGACTTCAATGCTTCAGCGACTGGATCTGGACCAAGTGGCAATCCTGTCCCGCCAGGAACACCATTCGGCAATGCTGACTTTAGGGCATATAATCTCAACTTCATCAACGCTTACCTGCCATATTCTGCTGGACCTAGTCTGGCGTTGAGTGTGAGCTATGCCAATGCCGGATTCTACTATACGCAACTTCAGAGCTATCAGGATACAGTCAGTCATAGTGCAATCAGATGGCAGTGTATATACTGATATTGCACCAGGTCTACGTCGGAAAACTAGGCAACGCATACATGTATGGCTGCATCATTGGTGGCCAGACCGACTTCTTCTATGGCTTCGGCACTTTATGGGTCGACCAGTCCCAAGTCCAGCTACGTGGCTGTGGCGGCGGCATCACAGCTTGGAAGGGCTCGAATACCACATTCGAGAACAAGTACGGTGTCTACATCCACAACAGCCATGTCGCGAAGGCGAACAGCACCTTGAACATCACACATCAGTGTGCGCTTGGAAGACCGTGGAACGCGCAGCATCGCTCGATCTTCGCCAATGACTACTTAGACGATAGTATCCGGCCGAGTGGGTATATCCAGTGGAGTGCAACAGATCCAAGGGTCAATCTCAGTATGTTGGCAGCGATATCTTGAGCCGATTTGGTGATACTGACTGTTGCCAGATACTAAAATGGCAGAGTACGAAGACTACGGGCCTGGCTTCAATCTCACTGGCCGACAATTGGCTAGCAACATTACGATAGAGATGACAGCGGCGCAATACGAGCCGTACAGTAAGCCTGCGAAAGTGTTCCAGTATCCTTTTTCCGGGCTGTCTGGTAATACAGAGTGGATTGACGAGCATCCGCAGGCGTAGAACAGTTGTTGTGTATAGAAGAGCAACGATGAACTTGGATCGTATCATTGCTGAAAAGCATATTCCTGGTCCTCTGGCAATGGTCGTTTTGTAGTCGGTCTCAGACTCGCATTTGTCCTCGCGCATAGGCCTGACTCCGTATTGATGCCAGAGTCGTGGTATGGACCTTGAGTGGACGGCCTACACTATTTCTTGTATCACATCAAATAGGTGGTTATACGAGAGCATACTTTCGCCACAACCATATTTTTAGCACCGTGCGTTGCCCGCGTTCCGGGCTGCATGAAAGATCCCTGCGCTTTCGCTCAATCGAGTATAGTGTATGTTTGCTTCGAGGGTAAGATTTGGATGCTCTCTCTCACCACACAACGGAGTTCTCTGCAACGCAACTTCTACGCACCTGAGCACATTCACTTCTTTGAGACATCCGCACCTTCCCATCGCTTGATTACAATCGCTTAATCCGGCCGCCAAGTTCACACCTTCTGGACTCTGCGAAGAATAATATATCGATCAGTTTAGGAGGACGCGTACTCTAGCCCACCAGATTCAACGACGCAACTTACGACAACGAGAGGCGCAGAGTGCGCTCTTGGCCACGCTATCAATCCAGTAACATATTCACGATGCGACCAACAGCAATACTCGCTCCACTTTGTCTGCTCGCCTCCGTATCATCAGCATGGCAGCCATTAGAGGTCGTGAGGCGAGAACTTGCACAGTTGCTCCCTAGACAAGACGCAACATCCAAGTCATCCTTTAATCTGTCGTTCTCCTCACAACAAGGCAACACTGCCACTACCGAAAGCTCGACCGATGCCTCGACGACTGGTTCGGACAGTGGATCATCAGGGACGCAAACAGGGAGCAGTAAGAGTGGCGCAACGGCTACAGGCACACAGACCGGATCAGGCAAGCAGAGCGGGAGTGCGACAGCTACAAGTGGTGGTTCAGGCAAGAGCACGAAGGCCAGCGTGACCGGATTCGATCCCAGATTACCGCCTGGTGGCGTGCAAATGGTGACTCCCGCGCCGATCTCGACAACATACTACAGGATCAATGACCAGGTGACTTTCGCATGGAACTATACATCACTATCCGTTACTCCATCTGCCGTGGACATTCTAGCGACTTGCACCTTGAACAATGCAATGTATACCATTGCAATGAACCAGTCCATCACCAATGCGACACAAGTACTCACATGGGATACTGGAAATTTCCAGCAGACCGCAGCAACCACACTCTTGACTGGCAGCTATACTCTCATTATTCACGATGCCGCGAAGGAAGTCACAGCGACCGCGCCAGCCGGCTATTTGGCGCCTTATAGCCAATTCGTCTTCGGCATGTATACTTCACAGCCGTCCGTGGCTTGGTCGGAGTATGTCTGTACGACATGTAACTCCGCCAATTCTGTGATGGAAAGGCAGACTATGGGCTTCATGCTGGGCATGGTTGTGCTGACTGTGCTGAGCTTCAGCTGGTTCGC
The DNA here is from genome assembly GCF_035927965.1 of Recurvomyces mirabilis. Taxonomy (NCBI): domain Eukaryota; kingdom Fungi; phylum Ascomycota; class Dothideomycetes; order Mycosphaerellales; family Teratosphaeriaceae; genus Recurvomyces; species Recurvomyces mirabilis. The sequence goes on along the minus strand of NW_027041967.1, from coordinate 101,436 downwards.
TGGTGTGGCTGGCATCATCTAAGGAGATAGTCCCTGTATACTGCATTGCGTGGAGGTCACGGCGTTTTTGCTGTGAAGGTATGGGATCGTGGACGGCGAGGCACTCCTTATGTGGATATTGAGATTGGTCGGCCTTTGGATATGGTCTGGAAAATGGCGTTGTGTGGTGTTCATATTTCATGCTTGCTTGCGAACAGCTTTAGCGTATGAACAAGTATGTAAAGTGTAATGACAACAGTGTGCAGACCAGCCATCAGCAACCCCGTGGATTCACTATGTATGCATGGCGGACTCGATGGACCCTGTGGGGATAGTCACGTGACCTCTACCAGAGGCGCCATTACTAATGCGCTCACTCCACCTCAAAGCATCATCTTCTGGTAAGTAACGAACTATTCCAACACAAAATGGCCACTTTCTACCTATCGAAGTGTTGCGGGAGCCTGACCAGTAGACCTGCGACCATTCTGAGTCGCCACACCTCCATGATATCAAGAAATCGAAATTTACATACGCCTGTGCCACTCTTTCTGGACTTTCTTGCGCCGTTATGGCAGACGAGATCAACCCGTACGGCTAAACCATCACATGTATCGAGCAGATCAGCCGCAGTAAGCTATGATCCGAGACGACACTTGTCATCAACACCACGAAGCGCTGCTCGAGCCATAACCAATCCCCGAAAGGACGATGACGGCAACGACATGAACATCACCATCACACCTCGAGCTGCGCACCGCCTACAAACAATATCAGAAACAGACAGTAATCCAGAGTTGGCATTACGTGTCAGTGTGGAATCAGGAGGATGCCACGGCTTCCAATACCTCATGAGTCTCATCAACGCAAAGGACATTGATCCAGCGGAAGATACGGTGTTTGAGAATGAAGAGGTCGCACGCAAAACTGGAGACTATAAGGCGAAGATTGTGATGGATGAGCCGAGTCTGGAACTGCTGAAGGGAAGCAGTATTGATTATACTATGGAGCTTATTGGGAGTCAGTTCAAGGTGACGGGTATACCTGGTGCGAAGAGTAGTTGTGGCTGTGGGACGAGTTTTGATATTGCGTGAAGAGGAGCTAAGCTGGGGTCTTCGGCTGTGTGGTATTGCATATTGTGGTTTGAGCACGGAGTTGGAGGGACGGCATGTATACATGATTACGACGAATTCTTCCAAATTGATCCTGTATACCTTCGGATCCTAATCCACAGCATCAGTCTCAATGACCTCAGTCGCCCCAGCTTCTCTTGACGAAAGCATGCGCTTCACGATGCTGATTGGCCTGCCATATCAGAAAGCCACGTTGATCTCGCCGTACAATCTTCATTGGCCTCGATAATGGCAGCGCTAATTGATAGACCTCACGAGCCACTCCAACGATCTCGCACCTCAGCTTCACAATCCCTGCAAGGCAGCACGCACGTGCTTCTCGCACAGCGCCTAAAGGCAATCTCAGCAGATGTGCTTCACGATCCTCATTGGCACCGACAACAAGCACGCTAGATGATAGTCCTCACGAGCCACGACATCTTACCTCGGAAGCTTGCACCTCTGCTCTTCTCGACCTCATTCATGTCCAGCTCCAGCTTCGCTGACCTTTGCGTCGGTCTTGAGTGAGAGGCTGCATGTTCTACAAGGCTCGGCACCAATGTCTGCGCTTCCGGAATTCGGGGCCTCTACGCGCCCTTTTGCTTGCGTCCCTGCCAGACCACGCTGCTCGACATCCCTCGAGAAGCAGTGACCAAGCGATACGGAAGAGTGTCTTACTCCTCCAGAGCTCGAATACAGCATAGTTCTATGTGGAGCCAAAAACCACATGCAGCGAATCCACCGCTCTTCCAGCCATGCATTCCGCTGCTGTTGTAGACTTACATGATCGTGGCGTCAATGATCTTCAACACACTTCCGCAATGTCAAATACTGTGTGAGACTATCTTTCGAAGCTTGCAAGGACACGCTTCCGGGACACTAGCATCCACACGATCATCAATCGATCACACATATGATGGTGCGAATCCGAGGTTTGAACATGATACACCCTCGATACTTCTCTCCTGGTCTACCGTATCGTGCACCTGATAGCTGGAAATCACCCTCTTCTACCTTCTTCCCTCCAAAGCACGAAACAACAACTTTTCGCAATGTCTGGGTATCATCAAAGAAGTAACACACCACCGGTCAAATCACCACGACCACGCTTCCAACAATCTGGTCAAAGCAAAGAACGCCTCCAGCGCCGCGCTAATATATACCAGCAACCAAAAGCAAGAAAAGCACTTTCCCGTAAACAAATCGAATTCATGCCTGAAAAAGCTTACAGTCCTGGGCTGAGCACGAGCAACCCTCAGTACCCGTACCTCGAATACTACATCAAAGACGGCCCAAGAGTCTGCTGCATACCAGCCGAGATCGAACCGCCTCTACTCCGCGGCCGTCGTCCAGAAAGCGGACTACTGATATTCTTCTTCACCCCCGAACCAGTCATACTAAGATCCTGACTCACGCGCTTCTTCCGGAGTGGCGTGATGGGGATATTCGCCGCGCTCCTACGACCCTTGAGGAGAGCATTCGTCTCCATAGTCGAAGCGCGCTTAGCCGGATGAGAAGCCAACGAGCTGACATGTTTGGTGAAATTCTGATTTCGGCGGAAGGAGCCGACGAGGCCCCGGGATTGATCGAGGTGGTCGAGGAGGTTGTTTTCGCTGCGGCGGGTGTCGAGGTTGGAGAAGGAGGATGTGAGGTCCGACTGGGGTGACGTGACAGAGGTAGCGGATTGTGGTTCCTCGTTGTCAGAGTCGGAACCATATTCGTCTAGGTCAATGAACTCGCTCATGTCGACGTCTTCTTCCTCTTCTTCGTCGCTGCTAGCGTGGAGGGTGCCTGCGTATGAGCTGTGCGGTCGCGGAATGAATGCAGGAGTAAAGTCACTGTGGATGTCGGGAGTGCTGTTGTTCTGCAAGATGTCCAGGTTGCCGTTGAACATCGTCCCAAGAGTGGACTGTGCGGTGAAAGGGCGTAGAGGTGCATCGTGCTTGCTTGATGTGCGTCTATGCTGCATTCCGGACCGCGGCGTACTAGCGCGGGTGCTGGCGGCAGTCGCGTTTTGGTGTCGTTTCCAGAAGTCCTTGTCCTGCTCACTGGGCCTAGATGGTGGCCGGACCGTCATGAACTTGCCTGTCGGGTCCGCAGACATGACAGCCTTGGTCTTGTCGATGACGAACTTTCCAATCCTCGGACCTTTGCCACCACCTGTTCTCGGCGTGGCTGGGGAGCCAGTGGATCGTGCACTCACGCCGACAGCACGTTTCGCCGGCGTCGGCGTGCTGGGTGCAGCATTGCGAGCTGCAGAAAGTCTTCTCTTGCGCACAAGCTCCTCACGTGCAGCCGTCTCTTCTTCATTTTCTTCATCCGTCGTGTCGCCCTCGTTATCGGCTAGTCACGTCAGCAGGATCTAATAGTACAAGTGCTGGAACAATACCTACATTCGTTGTCAGAGCCGCTACTACTAGACATATCGTCCGAGTCACTCTCTTCGTCATCGACTACAAGCGCCAACCTCTCCTCGTCTCCGTCAAAATCATAGACGGAGCCTGAGTCATCGAAGTCGAAGGAGAACTGAGCGTCGATGTCGACATCAAGTCCAAATTGCTGCCTCAAAGCAGGATCATCCTGTACATCAAACAGGTCTGGGAAGATCTCATTCGGATCCTGGTCCTCGTCCACCGAACTCATGCTTGAACTCCTGGAGAAAGTTTCTTGTGGTTCAGCAAATCTTACGCGCTTCTTCGTCTCGGTGGACTCTTCACTGTTATGTCGCGCTAGTGGAGTACTAGCCTGGTCCCAGATGCCCAACGCTCTTTCAGCATCGTCGTACATATCCCGATAGAGGCTGTCACCAAGATCTAGGCCGACGAAGGGGTCGTCGTTCATATCCACATCATAGTTGAATTCAGTGGGTCCGGCACTGTCGCTCGTGAGACCTAATTCTCGCGCGAGAGCATCCTGCTGGTTGGTCTCGAGGAACATGGAATCCATTTCTGCAGCCATCTCAGCAGTGTCGCGCCGCTGCTCAGCGCGGTCGAACTCGGCGATAAGATCACGCTCTGCCGCACGCCTTACTACGTCTTCATTGTCTTCTCCTACATCTTCTTCATCGTCGCTCACGTCTGCGACTCCTGTGTAATCATCGTCATCGTCATCTTCGCCAGAGACTGATGCACCAGCCACTGCATCGCTCGTAAACATGTCATCGTCAAGCCCTGCCAAGTGCTGCTCTGAAATGCGAGCATTTGACAGGGCAAAAACATCCGCCTCATTCGTCTCGTCATTCATATTTTCATCGTCACTGACATCGCTGTCGTCTGCACCTGCTTCGTTGCTTCCCGCTGCAGTTTCGCGGTTGCTGGAGGGTTTCTTGTAGGCATGTCCCTGTGCTTGGTTTGCTACAGCAGGACTCGTTTTCATATTCGTGGTTGCCATTGTGGACTACGATGGTCTGGTTGGGGGTATGAGGTCGTTGTCGATTATAGGACGGGTTGAGGAGGTCGCCCTCGTGGTGTTGGACTTTGGCAATGATCTAGGATTTTACTTTCGCGCACTGTCGCCTTCAGGCAACTCGCAGTATCGGTGTAACTAGTAATAGCCAGACCAGGTAAGTGATCAGGCCGGTTCTTCGTCGAGGGGTCTTTTCAGAGCCCAAATGCCAGTGTATTGCAAGTCTCCGAGGATGGATGCTTGTTGCAGGCTACAATGTTGCTGTCTAGAGCAAGGAATCGTATATCGTCGTTCGTATAGTTTGAAATCTCGTTCAGCAAAGACCGGACTGGAGGACCACCACAAAGGTAGAACCTCCAGCGGTGAGTTTAGAGCTGAGCGATCGCCTGAGGCATTGTGACGACGAAGGTGGTATGTGATTGTATGCGGTGTATGTGTGTTGGTAGGGTGCTTCGTCGCTGGTATGGATGTTGGTGGTTGTTTGTCAAAGGGAGGGGGGCAGAAAGTTGAAGCACGAGATGAGAATCAAAAGTTTTGGCCCGCTTTGCGCTCGGACCCCCCTTTAGCGTTCTACTCTAACTTTGACCGCCTTCTCCTCATCGCGTGCCTACCTGCCAAAATTGTCTGCGTTTCTGCCTGAGTTTAAGCGATCCCTAACCTTGACGTCGATACAGTGGCTCCCATCCCACTTCCTGTCCATACGACCCCTCGTTCTGTATATTCGTCCGTAGATACCCCTTCGTAGGTCTCTTCGATGTTCTGCCATCCCTCTTTCGATGTGATGGAAAACGATGCGTCACAAAGTAGAATGTTTGGGAAGGAAAAGCTCGACCCACCAGTCTAAAACAGACTGCAACTGACTCCTGCATGCTACATGCTGTAACATGCAAGCCACTGCCGCTTCCGACCAGTAATTGTAGCCTTGACTCACGTCCGAGGCGCTGACGTGCATAGTCCCGGTAACCTATTGACGACGCATCTTCTCACGTCTGTCTATGTGGCAAGGAGGCTGCCATCGAGCTTCCAGAGAGGTTCCTCTTTGGGAGTGACTCGGCATAGCCATGCTAGCGTACACCATTGCTCAAAGCAAGCTCGAAAGTGTTGACCCAATAATCATGCATACGTTCTTACTGTAAGGCAAGCAGGATAGTATAAGCCATCCTGGACCAAATTGTGACACAAGACAAGTGAAAAAAGTCAAGATATCACATCATCCCTAACCATGCATATCAAGCATGCGTGCAAATTCCCAAGTGCTATCAATGACACGCAGGCACTAGGTACACACCACAACTCAACTCATCCTGCTAGCACCACCCTTAAAAAAAAACAAGGGCGAAGCGAGAGCACAGAGCCAGCAAACAACACCGCACCAGCGATTGGCCAACCATCCCATCACCCATCTCACTTCCTCAACACCCCACTCCCACTATCCCCCGATCGACCCCTCGCATGACCAAGACCATTGGCAAACCGTCCAAACCTCTCCTAGAAGCCCGACGACCCAACAGCACCCAGACTCTGGAAAGCCTGCTGCTGAGGCTGCCTCCCCATACCCGGCGCGCCAAAAGCAGGCGAAAGCTTCGCAGGCATAGGACTCCCAATCTCGCCCAGTCCCTGCGGCCCCCTCGAAGCGTCCGCAGGCGTTCCGGCATCGGGCTCCCATTTCACAGCAAAACCCCTGTTACCATTGCCATTGGGTATAGAGTCAGAACCCGATCTCCGAACATGCAGTTCCCCACCCCCATTCTGCGAATCCCCCTCCGTCTCACAAATCTCCTCGATTTCCCTCAACGTAGGCGGCGAATCCAACAGCGGACGATTCCCCTCAATCTGCCTCAGCAAGACCTCAAGCGGATGAAAGCCATCCCCGCCCTCACCAACAGAAGAAAGCTGCCTACAAGCCTGACAAACCGCCAGCCGGATGGTCAACGGTCGGTTCAAACTCGTCCCCGTCGGCCGATGCGGCTGCATTCCACTGCCCATCGAGCCAAAAGCCCCGTTTGCGGCGAAAGCAGACTGGTTCTGTGCCCAGCCGCTCATGCCCGGCGGTGGAATGGCGCCCCATTGCTGCGTGGGACCGAGACCAGCGGAGCCGGGGCCAAAGTGTTGTAAGCTCGGCGTGTTCCAATTACTGCCTGGACCGCCACCGAAGCCGCTTTGTGGTGCGCCGCCGAAACCGCCTAGGGCGCCGAGGCCAACGGGGGGTGCGTTGCGGCCTACACTCTGCATGCCGGAATGGCGGCGGTTGTCTGCTACGGTGGGGAGGGGTTCGTCGTCGTCGGCTAGGAGTGCAGAGCTGCCGAGGTGCTTGGACAGATCGTCGAGGTCGCTGTTAGAGCCCTTGCGTTCGTCGGCTAGCGGCTTGACACTACTTGGCCGCTGGATAGGGGCGGGTCGTGCAATCGGCTGGTTTGCGGCGGATTCGAAGCGCTCTTTCTCGCTGGCTGATGGTTGGCGGGAGTGGCCTGGTAGCTCTGCTCGTGGTGGCTCGGCATTAGGCGGTTGCTGCTGCATTTGCGGGTGGTCCATTGGTGACGTGTGACTCGGTGGATGATTTGGCATGAAGCCTGATTGCGGTCCTGGTCCATCGAATGGGAAGCCCATACCGCGGCCTGGAGGTTGCATCATGCCAGGTGGGCCGGGCATGCCGTTCATGTTAGGACTGAATGGCATACGGTTTGGTACGCCCATGGGAGGGCCGTGCTGCTGCTGGTACATTGGCACAGGCCCACGATGGCCCATGTTACCGTGCATCATAGGCGGCTGTTGACCTTGAAAGCCTGGGAATCCCATCGGTGCCATGGCACCGAATCCACCTTGGTGATGCTGTGGCATGCCCGGCGGGCCTTGAATGGGGTGCTGGTGTAAAGGCGACATTGTCTGCATAGGATGATGTGGACCCATGTGCTGGTTGCTTGGCTTTTGCATGATGGTCCTTGGCTGCCCGATCGGGCCCTGCTGTCCACGCTGATGCTGAGGCTCGGGTATACTGCCTGGAGAAGATGACTTGCTAGGAGCACTTGATACCTGCGAAGGTGCTTGCTTTGGTGATGAGGCAAGCGAGCCTTGTTGGGATGCTTGTCGTTGCTTGGCAGGAGTCGGTGCTTTGGGAATCGCGGGAGCCGCAATTTGCGGGTGTGGCGAGGAAACGCCTGAAGGAGTTTGCTTTTGGTGCACGCTTGGTATTGCAACCATACCGATCTGCGAAGGTTGTTTCGTGATCTGCGGTGCTTGTGATGGCGGCTGCGCTGCTTGTTGAGCGGTCTTCTCTCGTTTCTTGACCTCCTCGTCGGCTCGAGCCTTGGCTTCGCGCTCCTTTCTGTCCTTCTCCTCAAACGCTTTGCGATCTCGGCCTTCCTTCTCACGAGCCTCGCGCTCTTCCCTTTCGCGCTTTCGCTGCTCGTCTTTCTTCGCCTTCTCCGCCGCGCGCTGCTCGCGAGCCTTCCGCTCGGCATCTTCACGACGTTGCTGGTCCTCCTGTAATCGGCGAGCCTTCTCAGCATCTTTCCGCGCCCGCTCCTCATCCTGCTTTCGCTTTTCCTCATCTTTCTTCCTCCGCTGCTCGTCCTTCCGCCGCCTCTGCTCCTCTAATTTCCTCTCCTCCGCCTCCCGCAACCTTGCCTCCTCCTCAGCCTTCTCTGCATCTTTCCGAGCCTTCTCCTCCGCCTTGACTTGCTGCTGCTTCTTCTTTTTCTCCTTCTTCTTTTGCGCATCCCGAGCTTTCTTGGCCTCCTTGTTCGCACGAGCCTGATCTTCACCTTCCAGCTCCTCCAACAACTTCGCTTGACGTTCTGCACTCACCTTTTCTCGATACGCATTAAGTACTCGTTGCTCGAACATCCGTGCAGCAAAGATCTGGAACATCCGCCGACCTTCTTGCATTCGTTGTTCTTCTGTCAGGCCGCCCTTCAACAATGTCAGTAGCATATCCGGCAGCTGCCAATCACAAGGACTCACAGTCTCGGACTCATCATCCATATCGTCGTCGTAATCTTCTTGGCTGTCATACGAGGCCTCGTCATCGTCGAATTCCTCATTCGCCGCTAGAGGATCTTCATGACTGTAGCCAGGATCTGGAGGATAGCCGCCAGGATGACTGGGATTCGCAGCTGCGTATTCTGCTTCACTCTCCCGCTGCATGCGTCGCTCAGCCAGTTGCTCCATCATCTCGATGAATTTGCGGCCATCGTTCTTCAGCAGGTCGTCGGCCACGGTCAGTAGATTGTCTGCTTTACCCTTTAGCCCTTGCTGCAACTTTTCAAGCCAAGGTGTGAGGATACCTTTGACAGTGAGATTCTGGCCGAAGTTGAAAAAGTCAGGCACCCCTGCTCGCGGTGGCTCCGGCATCACATCCTCATCGGAATAGCCTTCTTCGTCTTCGTCTGAATACTCTTCTCCCTCTTCATCATCATCCTCCTCGTCGCTATAGCCGTCTTCGTCCAGATGTTCATGCAAAGCACTTGTCCTATGCTGCGGTCGCGGCGGTGGTGCAGCAAGCGGATGCGGCCGATGGTGCTGCAGAGGATCCGGTATAAGGCCGTCCACCGAAGGTAGTGGGGGATGGTCGTGGTGTGCATACTGCTCGAGCTCCTCATAGTAGCCTTCGTAGAGCACTTCCAACTCTTCCTCAATCGCCGTCCGCTTCCTACCGCATACCGTGCATGAGCAAGAGTGCTTTTGCTGCTGCTTCATCTTACGCAATACCGCTTCTTTCTCAATCTTCAGCAATGATTTACGCTCCTCTTCACTCAAGCTCAGCCAGAACTCCTTGATGTTCTGTCGCTCTTGTGCTGTGCTCGTGTTCCAGATGTCATCGTGATGGTGCGTGTTCCTGTGCATGGAGCTGAGTGCCCTCGACGGCGGGTGTGGGTGAGGATGAGGAGGGTTCGGAAGTGGTGGTAGCATGCTTGGATCATATGCGCCGTGGCCTACACTGCCTTTCTTCTTCTTGCGACTACGTTTGGCGACAGGAGGCGGTGGCATGTCGAAGCCATGGTCGTGGTGGTGGTGGTGATGATGATGGTGGTGATTGTCGTGTGAGTGAGGTGGAGGGTATTGGTCAGCGTATTGCTCGTCCTCTCCCTCCGCATCGGAGTAGTCGTAGTCGTCGTCGTCATCGCCATATCGTAGAGGATCCTCCTCGTAGTCTTGTTCGGCGGGCTGCGGAGTCCCATTGCCCACCGGCTGAGGGGTGATCTTTGCTGCTTGCTTGGCTCGCCGCTTTTGCTTCTTACGATTGCCGCCAGGAAGACCTTTGGGAGGTGCGGATATGACTCCGTTGGCAGGCAGCGGGGGCGCCACTTTCGCGTTCGTAGCCATGATGGTGTGGTGTTCACTTATTAGACTAGCTAGACCGACTGGTGTATGGAAAGTGAAGCGGTTGCGGAGCTGCGGCGGCTGCGCGTGGTTGAGTCTCCGTTTGGCGGTTTGAAGGCCCCGCTTGCCTATCGAAGTGTCTGTATGGGTATATCGTGCCTGTCGTGCCCGTTCTGCGCCCTCCGCGCCGTCAGACCTCCCAATGACGTGCTCGGTGGAAAGATAATCTGGCGTGACATGCGTTGCGATGTGTCTTGGGCGGTCGTTGGGTGGTTCGAATGTGTGCTACAACGCTACGACGTGAGCTGCTCGACACACATGGACGGTCTTGCTCCGCTCCGATTCGGCCTTGGCGGTCAAAAGCTGCGCCACACCTGTTGCCTCAGGATGTCATGCATGAAACCTGCATGAAGGGAACAAGATTCTGGGATTCATTCGCCCAACATTGATTGCATCTACCCACTTGCCTGCTCCTTCAACCTAGCAAGCTTACGGCGATCAGGTATCTTGCAATCACCATCAATCCCGAGCGACCAGTATCTCTGCTACGAACGAAGCTGTAGTTCATGCCAAACCGGTCATCAAGCTCCGGCCAGAAAGAATACTGCCCCATTGGACATTCAGCTGCGCATTGCGTACGCATCGCGGCACACCTCGGGCTGCCCTCCGAACCCGTATCCTGAAACATTGAGCATTACAACCACGGGAACTCAGCGAACGTGACCCTTCTTGCCATTGTCAACCATTGTCAACCCATCGCTCTTGCCGTCTGCTCCTCTACGGTCACGACCGTCCAATTACCTATCGACTTCGGAGCTCAGACGACAGACACATCATCCATTCTGCACGACTTTCCGAAAGCCGAAGGTGCTACTGCCAACTATCATCCACAAACTCCCACTCGAGATTGTGTTTGGAAGAGCTGCTGTGAAGCGCAGACAAGGAGGAGGTGTCGTCTGACCTGAAACCACTTTACATACACCTGAGGAAGGAACGACGTCGGCAGGTCCGATCAGAGCATTGCAAACATGGCACAGCAAGATCAGCAAGTGATGCGACGGTATGGAGAGGATAAATACCTGGAACACTATTGGCAAGATGTCTGATAAGCTGTCTACAGGAAACTCGTGATTATCGGCGACGGCGCATGCGGCAAGACCAGTCTACTATCAGTCTTCACATTAGGCTACTTCCCAACAGTACGAACATGGCTCTACCATGCTCGACTAAACTAGGCCCTATTGCTGACCTCACGCATAGCGATACGTACCCACAGTCTTCGAGAACTACGTGACCGACTGCCGAGTCGATGGCAAATCAGTTCAACTAGCCCTATGGGATACAGCCGGCCAAGAAGACTACGAACGCCTACGACCACTAGCCTACTCCCAAGCCCACGTCATCCTCATCGCCTTCTCCGTCTCCAGCACAGATTCGCTGCAGAACATCACAACGAAATGGTATTATCACATCCAAGACGACCATATAGACTGTACTGATAGATATCTCAGGCACCCCGAAGTCCTAGAACGCTGCCCCAACGTCCCCATAATCCTCGTCGGCCTCAAAAAAGACCTCCGCGACGACCCAGCCGCCCAGGAAGAAATGCGGAAACGCAGCGAGAAATTCCTGACCTATGACGAAGGCGAGGAGGTTCGCCGCCGGATAGGCGCGAAGAAGTACCTCGAATGCTCGTCCCTTACGGGCGAAGGGGTGGATGATGTGTTTGAGGCCGCCACACGGCAGAGTCTGCTGAGCGGGGATCGGAAAGAGGGGAGGGGGTGTTGTGTTATATTATAAGTGACGCTCGTACGGTGGGAGGATGACGAGTCTGCCGTGGCTCTGTCGTGTTTCTTATGGTGTTTTTTCTTTGCATAGTGGCGAGCGTACTGCAGCGTACGCGATGGGATGGGATGGGAGGGAAGCATGGTATGTCATGTCATGTCGTTTACTACCGGCGTTCAAGTAGTAGAGGTTACCTTTTGGCGTCCTGGAGGAAAAAGTTGGGACTTCGCAGGTACTGCGTGGCGATAGTGTGGATCTGGTAGAGCTTTGGCACTCTGTTTGCACAGTTCGCTGTGGAGGTGAGCTTAGGAAGGTAATTACTGTAGCTCAGTCTTACAACCATTGTCTACATCTCAAGCGCGAGTTGCGCATTGCTTAGCATATGAAACTTCACCAGTCAAATGTCGAGCATGGCGAAGGTATTGCTTGAGCGCGGTACAATAGTCCGTGCTTGAGGTCGAGACTCTGCGACAGTCTTCGACTTCTTCGTCTTCCGCTTCTTGCTCGGGCGAGATGATTCGACAGGCCTGTCGCCCTGAGCACCTATCTCAGCAACGCATGCGCTGAGAAGCTCAAGCCAGAGTGTCGTTGACTCGGTAGTCCCGTCTGATACATGCGAAGATATAATAAAATCTGCTATACCAGGCAAGGTGTCCAGCAACTCTAGCAGACGTTCGGCACTCTGGTGCTCATCGTCGATGATGTCTGTAAGGTCGCCAACGCACTTCACGTATCGTAGCGCCTGACGAAGCAATCGAAGAGAGTAGTAGCACGCTTGATATTGCGCTGTAAGTCGAACCTGTGACCATGCAGTCTCTGCACGCCCGAGCACCACATTCAGGAGATCGTCCGGTTCCGGCATGGGCTGGTCGAGCTCAACCAGATTCCAAAGTAACGTCTGCACTACCGCATACCGCCACCGCTCTTGCAAAGAAGACAGCATGCGTTCGTCCTCGAGAGTATGCTCGAGAGAAGCATGAAGTGCACTACACTCTGATGGTAGGTCCGCAGTGTCGAGACAGGAGATCTTGCGGGCAGCAATGTTGTCACCGGCTCGTTTGTATTCTAGGACACTGTTCTTCTGACGTTTGTGGTGACCTAGCACGAGGGTGTACGCCGCGTCGCGCGGACGAGTGCCGATATGCCATGCAGATGCCCGGCTCGGTTCGTCAATCAGGAATGGTAGGTAGACTTCGAGCTGGCTTGATGTGTTGACTTGGTCTCGAGACTGGCATATCAGTTCGGCTAGTCGTGCGTCAAGTCCCAATAGCGGCAGACGATACTTTGCATCCTTCTGCAGCTTCTCCAGCATCACCTGTTCAGATTCCACGCTATATTGGTCTGTGAAATCTTGATAGGCGCGACCTGTTGCCGAGCCATTATGCTCGATTCGTGCTTGCACTCTTGCAACACTGACATGAGTGTCTTGCTGCAATTGATATGCCATTTGTAAAAGATCGGGTTGCTTTATACTCTTGGCTATCTTCGCCGGCCAGTAGCTGGAAGTGATTAGAGTGTTGTTCTCCGTGATTGCCAAGCTGTGTAACATAGCTATACGTGTTCGTGCGCCAGACTCAAATACGGCCAAGTCGGAATCGTTTGTGAGAATGGTAATCTTATTGCTCTCATTGTCCCTGTTCAGCTGGCGAGCTGCTGCTACGCAGAAGTTATCGGCTTCTCCTGGAACGACGAGGATGCGATCCTGGTATTCACTCTGCAACAGTGCCTCGCGGACTACTGGTACGATGAACGGTGGCTCAGGAAGTGCATGGTGCTGCATGGTAGGCTGAGGACTGATTGCTGGCCCACGTTGGGGTGGCAGGCCGCTCTCATGGCGCGACTTGTAGTTCCCCAGCTGCTCGGCATTCTGCTTGAGCCGTCTCATTCTTGTTGGCCTCTTCGCCGGAGGTAGAGCTCCGTCAAAATATACAGCATGTCTGGATTCTATCAGTCAAGCTTGACGCATGTCTCCTTAGTCTACATACACTTCAAGACCATGATTCTCAAGGAGCCCCAGCCAACGTAAGGACTCGGTAGCGAGGTCCGTATACGGAACATCAGAGCATATGCTTTGGCAATTGTTCGATCCTCTATTCTTGCTCGTCTTCAGGCGATGATGAACGAAATACGCAAAGGCCGGGCCATCTAGAATCGCATGAGTATGAACGCTGTCTCCTGGCTGACCTATCACTTCATCTTGATGAACGAAGCCAGCAGCCTGCATTCGAGGGTAGAAGCGTTCGATTCCCATATTTTAGAGGTGTCAGATTTTTCCAAGGGCATTTCATCATAGTAGTATAGGCGAAGCAATTCGGAATGTGCCTACCGTCAGACGATCTGATACAGTCAGGCGAGATGATTGTCGTTGACTTTACCTACGCTTCCATGCCTTCTGATCTGACGGAGTCCAGTACGTGGGGACTCCGAAGCTTAGATGATGGGAGAGACCTTCAGAAGCATAGGAATAGAGAATCATGTGAATCAGTGGAAAGGATGGTCGTCGTGGAATCGTGGCGTCGAATGTGCGAATTAAGGATGTGGCGTTCTGAAAAGCTCGGACTTCACATCCTCGAAACTGCATCTTGACCTCATTCCGCGGCTTTTGCCTCCAACACCCACCTTCGCTGCCACCCACCTCCGATGCCAGTAGAGCGCTCCGTCAGCAAGCGGTACACCAGGTAGTCACTTCCCATTCATTCATGAACTGTGATACTGCTGTACGAGCGCGATTGCCATCTGAACATCAGCAAGATGCTGTCATCTCCAGGACTTCATTTACCCGGTGGAGCCGATCATGCAAGAAAGCTTCAGCAAGATCGCCACCACCCTGCATCCCGTCTGCAAGCCATGCACTCCCCATGGCACAGACTGTGTTCTCCGCACTAGCTCTCCTCTTTCTGGCCGCAAGCATCTGCATGTAGGATGCAGAAATACATGATTGGTGGAAATACTCGAAGGCAGGCATGTCACGCCGATGAACGTGACCGACCGTCTGCAGACGCTTGGCATATGTGCATAGCGGGCGTTGAAAGCTTTTAAGATATCGAGGTACGACAGCGGCGCCACTGGGAGTATATAGGAAGCTTACACGCGTTGCCTTGGACTCGTCTGGTGCATATTGACATTGACAGCCTCGACCCAGACGTACTACTACCGGGATTGACGCCAAGATGGGACAAATATACAACATCCTATTGGCCATGTTCGCGGCTACAGGGTATATATGAGACTTCACCATGATATGATTGTCACTGATGATATGAAGGTCGTTCCTGTTTGGGTACGATTCAGGAGTGATGACCGACGTAATCGCGTCTCCCAATTTCCTGGCCTTCTTCAACACGACCAACACGAGTCCAATCATCGGTGCTATCAACTCTACGTTCTCTGGTGGTGCGGTCTTTGGCTCGCTCATGGGCGGCTTCACCATGGATCGTCTCGGGCGCAAGAGGACTATCCAGATTGGTGCGGTCATTGCTGCTGTCGGAGGTATCTTGCAGTGTGCTTCGTACAATCTGGCCATGATGTTGGTTGGACGCATCGTCTCCGGCTGGGCTATCGGCCTCATGTGAGTGAGCGAGAAGATGGGTTGTATCGTGCGTGAGTCCGTAAAATCTGACTTTACTCCTAGGTCCATGTCGATTCCTGTCTATCAAGCCGAGTGTGCCCATCCTAGGATTAGAGGTCTTATAGTAGGTCTAACGCAGCAGATGATCGGAGTCGGCTTCATTGTTAGTACTTGGATCGGATTCGGCTGCCATCATGCAGCGGCCTCCAGCTCCTTGCAATGGCGCTTTCCACTCGCATTCCAGGTCTTGCCCGCGATCCTCCTGGTCATTGGTCTGGTCTGGCTGCCAGAATCGCCAAGATGTATGTGATATAGTAGACGCAGTGCAGCTTTAACAACAAGCTAACCTGATGTAGGGCTTATCGAACGTGATCGCGACGACGACGGCCTAAAGATCCTGCGCAGATTGCACTTCGACGGCAGCAATGAAGACTGGATCCACACAGAGTACAATGAGATTCGCGCCACCATTGCAGCCGAGAAAGCCATCACCGCACCAGGTTGGCTTGTGATGTTCAAAGTACCGCAATGGCGAAGACGACTAGGCCTGGCCACACTGATCCAAGTATTCACTCAACTGACTGGTATCAATGTAATTGGCTACTATCAGACGGTCATGTACGATGCTCTTGGAATCACAGGAGGTCGAAATGTCCTGGTAGCCGGGATCTACAACTGCGTCGGCCCAATCGCAAACGCGATCTTCATCTTCTTCATCCTTGACAAAGTCGGACGACGGAAGCCACTTCTGTTCGGCGCAGCTGGTATCACCATCGCGCTGATATGCGAAGCTGCTCTCAACTCGCAGAATCCAGATGGTACGAAACACGGTCTTTCGATTGGCGGCGTCTTTTTCATCTTTCTGGTCT
The DNA here is from genome assembly GCF_035927965.1 of Recurvomyces mirabilis. Classification (NCBI taxonomy): domain Eukaryota; kingdom Fungi; phylum Ascomycota; class Dothideomycetes; order Mycosphaerellales; family Teratosphaeriaceae; genus Recurvomyces; species Recurvomyces mirabilis. Next base: position 85,399 of record NW_027041967.1, on the reverse strand, counting down.
CGGTGATCTTCTCGCTGTCCTTCGGCCCTATCTCTTGGCTATATATGAGTGAAGTACTGCCCATGCAAATCCGTGGACGAGGTTCAGCGTTCGCCACCGGTATTGGCAATTGGCTGGTCTCCACTTTCTTCGCACAAGTTAGTCCGATTGCGCTAGGCTCCATCACGTGGAAGTATTATTTCGTGCGTCTCTGCTTCTATCGGTAAAACGATCGAGTACTTTGCTAATATCAGTGGCAGGTGTTCGTCGCCTGGAACATCATCGTCACCATCCCCACGATCTTCTTCTTCTTCAAGGAGACGAACCAAAAGACTCTTGAGGAAATTGATCTCTTGTTCGGCGAACGTGCTCTCGGAACATTACCCAAGGATATCGAAGACAAGGACGTCGAAGAGGCGGTCAGAAATCAGAGCATAGCAGAGGAGAAAGGTCGTGGTACTGTGCAGCGAGAAGTGGCACATGAGGCTTGAGAGCGATGCACATTGATCTGTGTACAGTCCCAAAAGCATGAACGCCCGCCTTCTTCTTGGGGTATAGTAATGTTATGCACAGCTCACCACTCGTCCTTGTACAGCTCGTCTCGCGTTCCTCGCAACTGTCGAATGTATACGGCCCATTTACCGCCTGTCCTGTCGACACCAAAGTCTCTCTTACAAGCGAGCAGCAACGGTACCGCTTACCACCGTACGAATTATACAATACCAACAACCGTCATACTCGTACAACCAATAACGTCGTCATTAACACCAGACTCGTAACCGAGGGTCCTACCTCCCAAACAGGTTTTCATCCCAGCCGATCTCTCCATTCCCTATTCTTCCACCCTTGAGCCTACCCACCTCGGGTAGAAGCGGCGCAGGTTCGATGGTCTCCTTCAGCCTCTTGCTATCTCGAGTATCCGGTCTCGACGTGCTCTCATCTACAGCGGCGAGTGTATTGTCGTCATTGAGCATAAACATCCCGCTCTTCCTCTTGAACCAACCACTTGACTTCTTCCTCCTCAAGTCCGGTCGTGGTTGATAGTTCGTGGACTCGGCATGTGACATGATGCTGGCAGTCGAGGGACGCTTGAGATTGTTGATCGCGGGTGCGGGCGCGGGCGCATCCGATGGTTGTCGTGGAAGACTTAGAGATGTTCTCGAGCTGTTGAAGGAGGACCGTAGACTACTCAGGCTTAATAGCCTTCGGACACCAGAAGGGCGACGTTGTGGTTGCTCAGGGGAAGAGGTTGTGTTTGTTGGAACGGCGGAGGCTGGCGAGTAAGGGGTGCGGAAACTATCGGCCTTCTCTACCCTGCCAGTGAACATGGATGTGTTGATCTTGGCCAGATCGTCCAAGTCCCTCGTGGCACTGGGTGTGATGGGGTAGGCACCAGGCATATCTTCTGGTGTTGCTGGGTGGGATGTGAGCGGGCCTCCTCCAGATGTCGGCGGTCTTGCACTACCAGCTGGTGACCGTGGCGGTGTGTCGAGAGGGGCCGGTATATTCGTGCCTTCTGTGAGCGAGTAGTCGACTGGTTTGACGGATAGTGTGTAGCGGTTGTCCTTGCGGATCAATGCCATGATGAGCGGAGGTGGTTGGGAGCGTGGTCTTGAGAGATCTTCCCAAGATGAAACAGATGTCTCTTATGCCAAACTCGTCCACTTTGAATGAATGCAATTACTGGTAGCCAATAAATATATGTTTGGTTTGAAGGCGGGGCGAGCTTTTGATTAGTTGTGGTAGCACGAATTAACTGCTGTGAATATATAAGCTCTTGGTGAGGCTAGACATATTCCTCACACATTTTGAGGCGGACCACGGAAGCAGCAGGAAGGAGGAAGTCATTCTTTCTGGGCCATGCAAGTACCGCAGGCGCAGGAACAAGGAGCACGCGCATCCTGGCAATCTATACAGCTCGTCTGCCCACATTGGCCCTGCATGAGTTCGGCCCACTCGACCACTTACAGCGCTCGGTCCGCCTGTACGAACGAGCACTAAGGTTTAGCCGCATACGTCGCGTGTTCAGCCCGCGTCATGTACTTCATCGAAAGCCGGACCTTGACGATATACGCATGATCTCACGAGCAATGGTCCGTCGAGCCAACAATTTGCTGGGGATGTCGGCAAGCACATGTTATGCAAGAAGGGAACCGGTTCGAGGTACTGTATGCAAGGCGACGGTACGTCCAATGTCACAGAGAAATCGAGCATCTGGGCGGACTGCACCGGACTAATAAGAGCCTCGTTGACGAGCTGCACGTCAAGTCGAAGCAGAGTGCTGCCAAGTGTATGTACAAAAGGTTTCTACACGTCGTCACGAGACTGAGGATGATGGCCTCCTTGTTAGGGACGACCTCAACACCGAAACGTGTTGTTCAGATGAAGCCCTAGTGACTGCATTGTGGGCACCGCCAAGACTGACCTACTCGATGACTGATTGCTGCATTAGGTATACTGTACAGGCCTCGAATCCAGGTAGCGGCATACTAGCCCCATTGGAACGCTGACATGAGCCAAAGCGCACATGCAACATCGGCATCGGATGTGATATAGATCTCTCTTCCACAGTCGTACTGTTGCTAAGCTCGTCGTGACATTGCCATGCAGAGACTCTTGGCAGTACTTCCGGGCTATAAGACCATGTAGCATTTCGATAGCTGCATGAATACCAGTTCTCGTACACTTTGACCGCCACAGAACTATTGTACGTTGTATCCTGTGACAGTGAACCAGACGGCAGTGATGGACAGCCTTCAGATAAAGCACCTAGATGTCAAGCGTGGTCTACACTATCGCTACTATGTCTCCAAAACAGGGGACACTTCCAAGCCCGCGCTGTTGCTACTCCATGGCTGGCCCGACAGTGCCATGGTGTGGCAATATACCTTGCCGTACCTGGCAACATTGAACCTCAGAATCGTGGTTCCGGACCTACTGGGCTATGGCGGCACCTCGAAACCAACCGACATCCAGCTTTACGACTATCGCCGCATGTCCGAAGACCTTGTCGAGATCTTGGACGCCGAGCACATCGATCAAGTCATCCCGGTCGGCCACGACTTCGGCTGTTGGCTTACCCAGCGCTTCCAGATATTATATGCAGACCGATGCGTAGCCGCAGTCCACCTAGGCATCGCATTTATGCCGCCAATGCCAGTCTTGCCAGATCTCGAGACGCTCAATGCCTTGACTGAGCAGCAAGTGGGCTACCCACGATATAGCTACTTCCACCTCTTCACCGCTCCAGACGCACCCGCCATCTTCTCTAAGAACCAGGAGAGCGTCTGGCACGTCATGCATGGCGATCGAAAGGATTGGATCAAGTACATCTTCACCACTCCCAATGCGATGCGAGAGTGGATCGAAGCAGGTAGGACTGATGTGCCGCTCCTGCCATATGCCCAGGACACGAGGCTGAAGGAGGAATGGAAGACCGAGAAGCCGACGTCCGAAGACTGGGAGTCGACGTTCTGCTGGTATCGTGCTTTCACCGAAGGCGTACAATCAGAAGCCGACAGGGATATCCCACCGGAGCAGTATAAGCTCAAGATACCAGTGCTGACTATCATGTGTACTGGTGATGGTGTCAACCCACCAGAGACGCTAGACCCGCCGAAGGAAGCCGGCTTGTTTGCAGATCTTACGCTGGAGGTGATGGAGGTTGGGCATTGGTGTACGTATCAAGCGCCGGAGGAGTTGGGCAAGATCATCGTGAATTACATCCAGGGCCGTGGCTTTGCCGGCTAAGCATGATGGCTTAATATTAGCCTAGCATAGTCGTTCAATGCTCCCACCCGTCTATTTTGAACTCGAACCTCCTGTCTCGATCACTGAATTCTGGTTCCACGTCCTTCCCGTCGTGCAAAGACCGTTCGATGAATGTGACTTCACCCTCTGTACTTACAAGTATGACCGTCTGGCGTTGAGTGCCGTACGCACCTTCACCAACCGTTACAGTACTTTGATCAGGTGTGCTTGTGCCATTGGCAGCGGCAATCTTATCAGCTGGCTTCTTCTCGACGTCCTCGCCACCAAAGGGCGGAATGAAAATCGAATTGCGAAGTTGTCGAGTATATGACTGCCATGGCTCATTATCCTGTGGCCGTGGTAGCGTGTCGACAGACAAGATGTCAAACAGACTTTCAATGAATTGGTCTTCGTCGTCCCTCCGGCTGACAGACGTCTTGATGGCTTGATTGAGCAGTTGCTCGCCGTGCACGATTTTCGGCCAACTTGAATCACCGTAGTGGCTGTTGCTGAGCCCGTTGGTTTGATCTCTTTCTGTGCATATTCGTTCCGTGTCTGCACTAGATTCGGTTCGGTTTGATATCACGCCTAGTCCGGTAACCTTGCCGTCCTTGGGCTTGCGTAAGCGACCGAATAAGAGGGTGAACCCTCCGACATCTTGGATGCCAAAATCGTCGACAAGACTTCGGATGAAGGACTCATCGTGGGGATCAGGATAAGGTGGCGTGGTCACATAAGAATTTACAAGCCCTCCACGGCTCTTATTTCGTGAGACCTCGACACCCTCGTCACGAAAGTTTGTCAAGTTCGCTATACGTCCATCTCGAGTGATGGCAAGCCATGTGCCTCGGATCTGCCTCTGCAGATCCCGTCCTCCAAGAATGTGCTGGTTAAGTGACTCCCACCAATCTGCTCGAGCTGTCGGACGATTGAGGAATTCGTCACGATTGTTGAGTAGTATGAAAGGGTAGTCTGGATGTGCTGTGGATATGAGCGAGATGCACATATTTGAATGGAGATGTTTAGACAGCGGAAGGCGGAGAAGTGGAGTGAAGTCAAAAGGACGAAAGCACGGCAAGAAAGATGACTAACGATCTGTAGCAAACCTTCGAGTCGCCCTCATCTTCTGCATCGCTCTGACTGGACCCTTTTCGTGAGTCTCTGACAGCTATCGAGCACCCTCGAAAAATTGTTGCTCAACCTACGCGCCATTTTCGCTTCTGTAAGTGTCGGAGAGGACATGTAGGCGGGATGTCTGTGCACTACGTCGGCGACAACGCCTCCTTCGTTTGGCGCTACGAGCTGCATCGAGGCTGATCACAAGCTGCCAACCTCTTCGTGGGTGCGTGACAATCTATCTCCTTATGCTGCTGTTATGACAACACAATGGGTCGACCGGAAATCACAAGCACCTTCGGCAGGGGGCCGATCTTGGAGTCTCTCCTTGAGCACCTTCCAATCATTGATTTGCGAAACCTACAGCTAACCTGCCGACAATTTGGGGACTTGTACAACTACGCCCTGCCATCCAGGTGGAACATAGATCGCTCACTACAGCGCTTTGTGCCTGATCCTGTAGGGTTCCGGAACGAGCTTACAGCATGTAACGCATTGGTCTCAGGCAGTGTGGCGCTGCGCTACTTTGATCATGCCGCAGCATCTTGGGAGCCTGGCGATATGGACGTATACGTGCCTCTCAAACATGAGCCACAACTTCATGATCATCTACTTCAAATTCAAGGCTATCAACATGACGATACTCGCACCGCAGCGCAAGTACAGTACCCGATCAACAACGTCGAGGCAGTCCGCACGTATTCAACTCTGAGCCCACGTAGCAAGCGAGTAGAGCGCATACAAGTCATATCCATCGAGAACGAAGACGACTACGAGGACGTTTCAACCATGGCTATCGAGTCTATACTCGAGGGCTTCCATTGCACCACGGTTCTGAATTATCTCACGGGCACTGAAGCCGTTAGCACATATCCGAATTGCACTTTTGGCAAGCGACGGCGCATGTTCCTCAAGAAACCCTGGACTCCTGACCGAGAGACTGCTACAATGCGCGGAGTCAAGAAATATGTTGAGCGTGGGTGGGCACTTCACGACATTGGTCCTCGCCAGGACCGGAAACGGTGGAACCCTCTGCGGAAGGCTCGCCACACCAAAGATGCGTTCTGCTGGCGTATCGACTTTGGCCCTCGTGGGTCTGGACGCAAAGCGCTGCCTTATCGGCGTGGCAGCGGTGAAGAGCTGCCTGTATGGTGGACCATGCCAAGTGCCCAACATGTCTATGAGTCAAGGACTGTTCAGGAGCCCGGAGGCGGCGACAGAATCGTTCACAAGACTCCAGATAGACTTCACTATTATCCAATACGCACGCAAGGTTATCTCCGCCCATCTCGCTACCTCACTCAGCTCGCTCTCTCGCGTCTATCAGTGTCCAGCTGGATCCACGAACTAGGTGGGGTCAGAAGGGATACCAGCTACTGCGCATGCTATCAGCGAATCGACCTCGCCTCAAGTGACGAGCTGGACCATACTAATTGCGTGGTTACTGCCGCAGAACGTCAGCTATACGAAACCGGTAGATGGACTTTAGACCGGGTGGAATGGATCCGTCGAATCTGGGGCATTACAAGCGTTGGGGAATATACGCCGATTGGCGAGATGATCAAGACGGCCGAAGCTGATGCAATCGAGGAAGATCGTCCGTACTGAAACTGATGCCGATAGTGGCGCCTCCTTTGCAAGCGACACGCAACGAACTATACGATCCGCCCAGCACAATTCCACGCGGGCCGAATTCACATTGGTTTATCACTGAGCTACCATCGATGGAATCGAGCAGTTTCGACCAGGGCCGCCCTCAGCTTGATGCTGGACCTGGGTGAGATTCGATCGGGAGCAGAGTACCAGTGCTGAAGTCGTGATGAAGTTGAGCGTGCTCTTCGTACGTCATGAAATTGCCACTACCGCGAACGTGATGTATATCGATCCTTCGTTTACAGATACGTTGATATGCAGCGTCGTCCCAGTCTGATAGATCAAGATCGTGTTCACCCTCCGGCCCGGGTAGAGTGTCGTACATACAGACTTTTGTTAGGCAAGCAAATCTCTCGTCCTCCGCCAGCTCAGCCACGGCCCGAAGTAGGTCTGCGCACAAAGTACTCGGCATTACTCCACTGACTCTATTCCCATAAAGCTGGAGCTTCTCGAGTGTTCTTGGTAGATAGGTGGCGAATTTGGTCGGCCCGCCCGCAATGTTCGAAGTAGTATCCTGGCGCGGACCCGAATCTGAAATATCCAGACTATCAAGAAGTTTCAGCTTGGTGAATTTGCCCTGGTGCCGGACAAAGTCATGGAACGTGGGACGTGGTCGTACAACGAGCTCTTCAATCGAACCTGCATGCGACTCTGCGACAAGATCTATCACTTCTCTTGCACTATAGGCCAAGTCGTCATTCCCCAGGCGGCGGAGACGTTTTGCGGCGCGGACAAATTTCTCGAAAGCCTGCATACTGATCTCGCAGCATGTAAAGGCGAGGTCCTCCACCGTCGACGAACACGATTCCAGATCGAAAGCCTCCTCATCCATGTAACCTAGGAGCTGCAGATTGAGAACTCTGATGTTAGGAAGTGCGAACAGAGGTGCAACGTCGCGGGGCTGCATATAGTAGGCATCATGAGGATGACGGAGGTCGCTGCCTGTACAGATGGAGACTTGTCGCAGATTTTGGAGTCCTAGGGGCCAGGCAGGGTGGGGTGCAGCTTTTATACGTGAACATGCCAGCGTCAGGACAGTCAATGGATGTTCGGCAAGTTCGTCATCGCTACGAGCCATGTCAATTCTGTCATGATGGTTATTAGTGAGGGCTAGGGAATGTAGGAAGTGTCCCCTCACGCTATAAAATTTACTCTGTCAAGTCTGGGTGCGTTCGCCATGAGCAGACACTTTAGCGGCTCATCGTTCCCATCCAGTATGCGCGAGGTCCAGAGATCGGCTTCCTCGTCTCGCAAGCGAAGCTGATCCCTCAGTAGAGCCTTGAGTATGTTCATCTCCGCTTCAGTAAAGTAGGATGTATCCAGATCCGTGCAGTCCTGGGCTGGATCAGGCCAGTCCGGATCATCCTGACCACTTGGGTCATCATATTCGTCTGTTTTCCAGTCGTCCCATCTCGCTCGCGCGGTCCAGAAGTCCAAGCTCCTGAGGTGCCAGATCTGGTCTACGTGCTTGGTGGCAAGACGCAGAAGATCTGGAGCTGTGAGGGGGAGGCGGTCATGTCGTACAATCCACTCCCTAGCGTATGTAGCATTGACCGCCAGATGCTCTTTCGCGCAACGATGTGTGGTCTTGCATGTCAACGCGAAGTTCAGGAGATCTCCTACATAGATGCAAGCACTGATGGTGACGATGAGCTCTTCGGGCAGTGCCGTTAATAGCGATCTTGCGCTCATGGTAGTAGGTGTTCTGGTCCTTGTAAGAGTCTTTGAGTGAAGGGTTCCCCCAACATGAGTCTCCCTACCGTCTGCAGATCTTTCAAGAACGATGCCAGGCAGACGTGACTGCCTCAACAGGCCAAGCCATGAGCACAGACCTCAGCAGGCAAGCATCCACCAAGATCGTGTTTGTGACCCCATCAGTACTCCTAGCCTACCTCGCAGCAAGATCTCTCGACCGCTATCTTTCGTGGCTCATTGACATAACGTCTCGACGAAACACGATCCAGAATGTCCCGGGTGAGGTCTACGCCGTGATTACCAATATTGTCCCTCTGCCCGGATAAAGCGGCAGCACGGCGTTGTGATCACCCCTCTCAACTGCCAGACGGAGCAAGACCGCGGCTCTCATGCCAGGAATGCGGACTCCATCTCTTCTCGAGACATGGACACACAGTCTAAAGATCTAATAAGCTTACAAGTGCTATTCATGGAGCACGATGGCGAGCAGCTCTCCAACTTCGTCTTACGGCGATGTCGAAAAGGACAATGGGTGGGAAAAGTCTGGTGGCACGCATGAAGATCAACGAGTCACTCAACACGAAGAAGACATCATTGAATCGCTAGAGCCACCTTTCACCGAGAACGAAGACTTGAGCGCCACTGGCAAAGATGGCGCTACCCTAGAAAAAGTCGCCTCGGCCAAGCCCTCAATCAACAACATCAAAAGTGTACCCAATGGCGGTCTGAAAGCTTGGCTACAAGTTCTTGGTTCCTTCTTCGTATATTGGAATGCTTGGGGCATCATCAATACTTTTGGAGTATACCAGACATACTACGAAACGTCTCTCCTCTCCTCCTCCTCACCCTCAGATATCTCCTGGATCGGCTCCGTCCAAGCGACCCTCCTCATGCTCACCGGAACCCTCGCCGGTCCACTCTACGACGCCGGATACGTCCGTACGCTCCTTCTCGGCGGCTCCCTACTCGCAGTATTTGGCCAGATGATGCTAAGTCTTTGCACCAGCTACTGGCAAGTCTTCCTTGCACAGGCTGTGTGTATCGGGATTGGAGCGGGCGCTATTTTCGTCCCGGGGGTTGCGATCTTGAGTACGTATTTCAATACTAAAATCGCTACGGCGACTGGATTAGCGGCGGCGGGTAGTAGTCTAGGCGGGACGATTTATCCGATTGTGTTCTACAAGTTGCAGCCGACAATCGGTTTCCCGTGGGCTACGAGGGTGATTGGGTTCATCATGCTTGCGACACTCATCATTTCGAACTCGGTACTCAAGGTCCGAGTACTGCCTGCTGGACGGAGGAAGTTCCTGGATCTAAGCGCTTTTCAGGAATGGCCATATATCTTCTTCGTGGCTGGCAATGTCTGTTGCTTCCTCGGACTGTATGAGCCTTTCTTCTATATCCAATCCTACGCCATACAGAACAACATAGCGAACCCCAATATCGCATTCTACTTACTATCGATCATCAATGCTGCAAGCACATTCGGACGCATCATTCCTGGATATACGGCTGATCGTGTTGGTCCGCTCAACATGATCTTCCCTTGCACTCTATTGGCAGGAATACTATGCCTATGTCTAGCTGCCGCATACTCGCTCGGCCCTGTCATCGCCATATTGGTCTTATACGGATTCTGCAGCGGCACATTGGTCAGCTTGCCACCTACGATCTTCGTACAGCTTACGAAGAATCGAGCTGTTATAGGGACAAGAATGGGTATGGGGTTCGCGATTACATCGATGGGTATGCTGGCTGGGACACCGATCAGTGGAGCGATCTTGGGTGCGAGCAGTTTCACTTATGTCTGGGTGTTTGGCGGTATTTGTACAGTGATGGGCGCGCTTTTACTTTGCTGCTGTAGAGTGGCGAAAGGTGGATTCGGGGTTATGAAGAAGGTGTAGTATATAGATGAACAAATATAATTCTCCGTGATCGACGTCTACGGTCCATGGCGCCGATTTTCCATGACAGCCCGCCTTCCACTCGCAACTCGATCGCAATCTAGCGGAGGCGATGGGCCGATGGAGGTGAAAGGCGATAATGGTCAGCCCGACAGGAGCAGCATTTCGAGTGCTTCCTGCCGCCCCTCTCTCAAGACAGTCTTCGAGGGGCCAGGCAGTCATACCTTGAATTGCAGCATGGCATCCAGTCTTGGCTCAGAGCATCGGATCTCTTTCAACCAGGCCGCTCACAATGGACACGAGTATAGACGCGGTATGAAGTGTTTCAGCCACCTTCAGCAGCCTCGCGTCGTCTCCGTTCCTTCAGCTTCTTCTCCGTCCTCATAAACTCCCTAATGCCGACAGGAATATCTGCAAATAGATCCGCAGCACCATCCTGCCCACCACTCCAGGCAGTCTCACTACCACCACCATCGTCATCCATACTCGTAGCAACATGAGCTGGCGCTCTGCTATCCTTCATCATCATGCCCGTAGCGTTACCTTCTTTCCGTTCCACAGCCATGTTCGTCCTCGCCTCCGCACTCTTCAAAGCCCACTCCTCCATCTCATCCCTATACTGATCCCACACGCAATTGACACAGCCACTCATACAGCAGTTTTCTGGCTCTTCGGGTCTTGGCGGGACTACTACGCCGGCAATCGTTCGACTCCCGGCTTCAATCTGCAGTTGTCGTTCTGTGGCATTGGCACCTCGTGATCCGAAGACTGTGCGGAATTTGGCTAGACGTTCTTCGTCTGCTGTCATGGACGTCTCATCTACTGATGGTTGTGGGGCCGCTGGCGTGCGGGTCGCTGATTGCATGGACCGTAATGGCGCATCGAGGAGGTCGGCATAGTAACCGTAGAATGGGTTTGCAGGCTTGGAGCCAGCGCTATCGGAGTAGCATCTTTGTTGGATGAGACTCGCTGAATCTGCGGTTATGTGTTTGGCAAATATGTGAGAGGTCGTTTGGTTTACAATACGTAAAGCTCTGCGCATTGTTGGACTTCAAAGAAAAAGAGTTATAAAACGAAGTCGAAAGTCAAATGGTTGGTATTTCCCTACGTCATCGGCATCTCTAACAAGATCATTCACGGAAGGATCTATGCTTGGTGGACATAAGTGGACCTCGAAGGCACCCAGCCCTCGTTATGAGAATTCGAGAATGACAGTAACCAACTACGTTTCTTCTGAAATTGCAATGGCAAAGTGTTGATGCGAAAGAAGAAGAGTGTTCGAAGCACAAGATCGTAAACCTCAGGCACCCTTGCATTAAAAGTCGATGGACGCTCTTCGCTCGCCTTCGTGTTTGGCATCCATGGGCAGAGGTCAAGGCTACTCGCCCAAAGCAGGCCGCGCGAACACGATGGAGGTAGAAGGAGACCTAGCTAGTGCCTTTCAAAGGCTATCAGTGGCATCTGCAAAGCTCGACGGCGACATTGATGATATGCTAGACCAGGCCAAACCACGCAAACGCATTCGCAAGTCGCCTGAGGAGATCAAAGCACAACTCGAGAAGCAATGCTTGACGCCATCCACAACATTCAGTCCGGAATGGCTCGATCGTCTGCAGCAGAGATGGGATGCACCGACCAACTATAATGAGCTCTTCACCTTGGCTCCAACACAAACAAGAACTATTATTCGCTTCACTCGTGAGGGTCTTGAAGGCCGTGTGACTGGCTACAAGGAAGTCACTGTTCCTGCTAACAGTGCTACGGCGAAGAACTCGACTTCGCTTCTACGAAAACCTGCTAATCGTGCCGATTTTGTGAGAGGTGCAGCTGGCTTTTATCCTTTTGCACCAGGTGGACTGGATGCCGTTGAAGCTACTGCAGCTGCGGAAGATGAGTTCCTTGCTCAAAGTCGTAGCGCTGAAGAGGCGGGGAGACCCAATCAGCTTGATCGAGTGATCGACTTTGCAGCGGAAGGTGGGCTCCTGGAAGTGCCGCCGGGTTTCAAGCGTGGTTTGCGGCTTCCTGAGAAACCTCTCCAGGACGAGGCTACCGCGGAGGAAGTCGAAAAAGTTCTTGAGGAGCAGGCCGATGATCCGGAGGCACTAGCCAATGGCACTGACGAAGCTGTTAATGGTGTCACTCCCGAGGAAGCCGACGAGGACGATGAAGAGGAAGTCGACGCTCTACTGCCCATCGAGTTCCCAGCTCTGGCACCCCACGGTACACTCGCCATTGCGCGTAACAAGCACGGTGGTCGTGAGTGGGCCCACATGGTCGATGTCAACCGAGATATCACTAATTTCAAGGAACTGGTCCCGGAGATGGCACGTACGTGGCCATTCGAGCTTGACACATTCCAAAAGGAAGCTGTATATCACCTTGAGAACGGTGATTCTGTGTTCGTCGCTGCGCATACATCTGCCGGAAAGACTGTGGTGGCCGAGTATGCTATTGCTTTGGCTGCAAAGCATATGACGAAAGCTATCTACACTTCTCCAATCAAAGCCTTGAGCAACCAAAAGTTCCGAGACTTTCGCAACGAGTTCGACGACGTGGGTATCTTGACTGGAGATGTGCAGATACGACCCGAGGCTAGCTGTCTCATAATGACTACCGAGATCTTGCGGAGCATGCTGTATCGTGGAGCTGACCTTATTCGAGACGTTGAGTTTGTGATCTTCGATGAGGTCCACTACGTCAATGATCTGGAGCGAGGTGTGGTCTGGGAGGAGGTCATCATTATGTTACCAGAGCACGTCACCTTGATCTTGCTGTCTGCCACAGTACCAAACACGCACGAATTCGCGTCATGGGTCGGACGAACTAAGAAGAAGGACATCTATGTCATCTCAACCCCGAAACGACCTGTTCCGCTTGAGCATTATCTGTGGGCAGACAAGAAGATGTACAAGATTGTTGACTCGAATAAGCATTTCATTGATAAGGGCTGGAAGGATGCCAACGATGCCATGACTGGCAAAGACAAGCAGATTGCAGCCGAGGCAAAAGCCAAGGAGAAGGAGGATGTAGCAGTGGCGGCCGGTCGTGGAGGCAGAGGCGGACGTGGTCAGCCAGGCCGTGGTGGGCAGCAACGTGGTGGTGCTAATCAGCGAGGCGGTCCGCAGCAGCGAGGTCGGGGTGCTCCTGCTGCTCGTGGTCAAGGCAACATTGCACGTACTGGCAGAGGCGGAGGACGCACGACAGCAGCACAGGATCGCAATATATGGGTCCATTTGGTCCAGCATCTACGGAAAGAGGAGCTATTGCCATGCTGTATTTTCGTCTTCTCCAAGAAGCGATGCGAAGAGAATGCCGATGCTCTAGCTAACAACGACTTCTGCACTGCCAGTGAGAAGAGTGCTATCCACATGATTTTGGAGAAATCTTTGGCACGTCTCAAACCAGACGACCGCACCTTGCCACAAATTCGCCGCATCAGAGAGCTACTAGCGAGAGGTATTGCTGTGCATCACGGCGGTCTTTTACCGATCGTCAAGGAATGTGTTGAGATCTTGTTCGCAAAGACATTGGTCAAGGTACTTTTCGCCACGGAAACTTTTGCAATGGGGTTGAACTTGCCGACAAGAACCGTCGTCTTCTCTGGCTTCCGCAAGTACGACAACAAGAACTTCCGTGATCTGCTACCAGGCGAGTACACGCAAATGGCTGGTCGAGCCGGCAGAAGAGGTCTCGATACGGTCGGCTATGTCATACTCGTTAGTCCTGGGTCTGATGAAGCGCCGCCTGCTGCTCGTCTTCGACAGATGATGCTTGGGGACCCGACGAAGCTGCGCTCGCAGTTCAGGCTGACGTACAATATGATCCTGAACTTGCTTCGGGTGGAAGCGCTCAAGATCGAGGAGATGATTAAGCGATCTTTCTCTGAAAATGCCACGCAGGCTTTGCTTCCGGAACACGAAAAGCAGATTATATTGTCCGAGGCTGATCTTGAGAAAGTGAAGCGTGAGCCGTGCACTACTTGCGACAAAGATATGGAGCGGTGTCATCAGGCTGGTGTGGATTATGATATGTGCACGAAGCAGTTGCATCTCTCCATGCTCGCTACACCCGTCGGCCGCCGCATGTTCCAGCCAAAGCGCTTGATTGTGTTCAAGGGACAAAACGATGTCCGTACGGTGGGTGTGCTGCTTCGTGAAGGTGCCCGAGGTGGATCAGCGGCTAGTGTGCAAGTTCTTGAAGTCCTGCATAAACCGAAGCGAAATCGTCAGGATGCAGATTTCTTGCCATACCTGCCACGCTTCAGACGCCACTTCGTACCCCTGCCACAGAGCGAAAAAGAGTTTGACCTTCGACTGGCTATGATAAGGCTCGATGATATCGAGGCTTTGACGGCAAGTCATATCAAGATCGACGTCAACGCCGTATTACAAAAGCAGCCGGACGCAATGACAGAAGCGAAGACAGAACTGCTTGCCTGCTGCTCCTCCTGGACATCTTCAACATGGAACGAGCTCGAATATTACAAGTGGTTGAAGGAGATGTCCCTCCGCCAACTCATGGACGAGCGCGCCAAAGCCGCCAACATCGCCCAGCAATGCGAATGCATCCACTGCAAAGACTTCGCCAAGCATTACGCCATGGAACACGACACCTGGGTCATCAAAGACAACATTGACTCCATCCGCCAACTGATGTCCGACCAAAACCTCCAACTCCTACCCGACTACCAGCAACGCATCTCCGTGCTCAAAGACCTCGGCTTCATCGACGACAATTCCCGTGTCGAACTCAAAGGCAAAGTCGCCTGTGAGATCCACTCGGCCGACGAACTCGTCCTGACCGAGCTAGTACTTGAGAACGTCCTAGCCGAATTCGAACCCGAAGAAATCGTCGCCCTGCTCTCCTCCTTCGTCTTCCAAGAGAAAACAGATTCCATCCCCAACCTCACGCCCGCCTTAGAACGCGGCCAAGAGATCTTAATCAAAATCTCTGAAAAGGTGAACCACTACCAGACTCTACATCAAGTCATCCTCTCCTCGGACGACAGCAACGATTTCGTCTCCCGGCCACGTTTTGGATTGGTGGAGGTGGTGTATGAATGGGCACGGGGGATGCCGTTTAATCGGATCACGGACCTGACGGATGTGTTGGAGGGGACGATCGTGAGGGTTATTACGCGGTTGGATGAGACGTGTAGGGAGGTGAAGAATGCGGCGAGGATTATTGGGGATCCCACGCTTTTCACTAAGATGCAGAGTTGTCAGGAGTTGATTAAGAGGGATATTTGTGCTACGGCTAGTTTGTATATGTGAGATCTCGTTGCATGAGCATAGGCATAGTACGGTGGAGGGGATGTTGATAGCATACACACAGTAGTTCTTGTGAGTCTAGCTCACAATGTCTTGGCATCCATCTGCAAGTGAACATCCGAGAGCTTCGGTGAAGCTCTGCCCGCACTCCTCATACGAAACATCATCCTGCTGAGGGGCAATGATAGCAGCGATCATGATCGCTCTGTAGGCTTTTGGAAAGGTAGGTATACATTTCTACTTCTACAATTACCGTCAAACACGGCAAACAAGGATATCCAAGTTCTGTGACACTCCCATCGGACGAGAACGGATCGCATCACCACCAATCATGGCAGACAAGATACCCAAGTTCTCTGACCTCCCTCTTGACAAGAACGGTCCTCATCATAATGCCTGGGGCCTGTAAGAAGTATAGCAACCACCACATCGCCACCTGTACTGACACAAAACCCAGGTACGGCCCACATGACGAACTAGGCACCCTCAACCGCCTAACCCCCGACATCGTCAAAGCCGCCTCCAGCGAAATCCAAACCGGCCACCGCATCGGCCTCGACTGGCCCCTAGACGCCCAATCCGACCTCCCCTTCTTCGGCCGCCAAGCCTTCCACAAAGAAGTCTATCAAAAGCCGCCTCGGATCGTGAACGATGATGTCTGGACTTTCAACACACAGAGTTCTACGCAATGGGATGGGCTACGTCACTTCGGTTTCCAGAAAGAGGAGGTTTTCTACAACGGGGTGACGCTGGATCAGATTCATGGACGAAATGGGGTGGAGAAGAGTAATGTCAATGGGATTGGGGCGTGGAGTAAGGCGGGGATCGTGGGACGGGGAGTGCTGTTGGATTATCATAGTTGGAGAGTAAAGGAGGGGAGGGGACACGATGCGTTCGCGACGGCATCGATATCGGTTGAGGATCTGAAGGCCGTGGCGAAGAGTCAAGGGACGGAGATTAAGTTCGGAGATATCTTGTTGGTTCGCAGTGGGTATATGGATGCCTATAACCGACTCTCCCGCTCTGAAATCGAAACCCTAAGGGCTAAACAACCGCTTACCTTCACCGGCGTGGAGCAGAGTGAAGAGATGATGGAGTTTCTCTGGACCAATTTCAGTGCGGCGGGCGGTGATCATCCTTCTTGGGAGGCGTGGCCGACGCAGAAGGAGTATGCTTTGCATGAGGTCATGCTGGGTGGATGGGGGATGCCGATTGGAGAGTTGTTCGATTTAGAGACTGTGGCGGAGCACTGTAAGAGTTTGGGGAGGTGGAGTTTCTTCATGAGCAGTGAGCCTTGCAATGTGCCCGGTGGTGTTGCTAGTCCGCCGAATGCTTTGGCTATCTTCTGATAGCCTCAAGTAATAGTGTTGGCAACACCATGCTCGGAACTCGTCCCGCTGCTTTCTGTGATGTGCCACTTACTGCTCGGTCTGTCTAGAAACCTGAGCTTGCGATGCACGCGCCGCAGATTGGAGTTGGTCGAGAAAACCGCAACATCCTCGACGAATGCGCGAGGGGTGTCCCGATTCCGAAGAACTCTCTCTTGCGCTCGCTTTCGTATTACGATGGCGCAGTGTTCGACCCGCACTCGACGTAAAGGGTGATAGATCAAAGTATGGTCATAGATGAAGCGTGTCGTCCCAGGAGCTGGGGCCCCCCTACACTGCGTGCTTTTCAGACGCAACACGATCGCATCCATGACCAGATTGGCAGCCACCAGGTCACAGAGCTTATCGGCCAAGACGTACACACTGCTTAGACCCCGAATAGTCGCACCGCCGTCGCTCGAGAGTGTCACTTCGTTTCGGAACAAAATCTGCAGGTAGGCGGAGAAGAAATTCGGGCAGTCTTCTGGGAGACTGATGATGCCGGTCCCTTCTTGCTGCCATCGCCCGCCGCAAGCTGCCTTGAAGAAGGCTGAGCGCTCACATAGCAAGTTCTTCGGCACCTGAAAGGATTTCTTGGCAGGCCCGACAAGAATATTAAGCGTGTCCTCGAAGTCGATTCTGTGCAAATGTCAGTCAAAGCGTAAGCAGGGATCCTTTGCTGATCGATACTTCGCCCTCTTTGCTGACTCTAGCTAGGCGTCCGCTTCAAGCCTGCGTTTTGCCGCTGTGCCCTGTGCCATGGTAGGTTCGGTGAGCCGATGAAGGAGTGGAGAAGGGTCAGTCGTGGCTCAGCGGATCTGTTCCTGCTGATGGTCGGTGAAGAGCAGGCTCAATGGTGTAGTGGTTCGGGATCGTACATACCTGATCCCTGTAACTCTTTTAGTGATGTTCGAAACGATGAAAGCTGATTCCAAGTGAAGTCAGCTAAGGACACTGAGGCCGCAGTAATAGCACAGAGCTGGCCCCATCGACTTCATCAGTTCCGGACAAAATCTGACCCAGCCAGTGAAGGATCACAAAGTATATTTCACATTCTAGGAGAGACTTAGGAGTGGATTCTGTCGGTTGGACCACATTCAATACTCACTCCTCGTCCGCTTGGGTGAGGTCGACGAGCAGAGAAGTGAGAAACATGTTGCAGAACAAGTCTGTATCACAAAGTAAAGACATACCGGTGAGGCGAAGCAGACCAGGCAAGCGATCCGAGAATCTGAAATGATGGCGTTCGCACTTGGCTACAATATTGCAGATTTGTCGATGTATATCTATCCTGACCCCCTCAGCGCATCAAACCAAGCACATCAAGACACTTAAGCACCAACCTCCTGCAAACTCTTAACAGTATCAACAATACTCTCCTCCAACCCCCTAAACTTGATCCCCAACACCTTCTGCACCCGCTCATTATCATACTTATACAACCCACCCTCCGGGTAGTCCCCACCCGGCGTCTTCTCACCCGGCAACTGATCCTTATATTTAGGGTAGTGCTTGGAGATGATCTCAGCGATCTGCTTATTGCTGAAGTAGCCCGTGGTGATGAAGAAGCGTTTATTGGCCGCTTCTTCCTTCTCGATGCCGAGGACGTGGCAGAGGGCGAGGTCGCGGACGTCGACCCAGATGTAGGTGCCTGGTGATAATTGTATCAGTATCAAGGTGGATCAGTGTGAAGGGGTGGGTAAGGGAGACTTACCAGTGGGAGGAATCTCCTCCTTCGCCTTGCCCTGGAAGATATCTCTTATCCTCTGATTACTCGTGTTCAACCCATCGAGCGAGTTGAGGTAGTGCACGATCGGTCCCAACACCAACGGCGGGCACATGGTAGCGATACTGAAATTCGGCTTCTCCTTCTCCACAAACTCCCACGCAGCCTTCTCGGCAAAAGTCTTGCTAGCCCGATACCCATTCGCCGGGTTCTCGACCGCCTGCTCTTGGGTGATGGGGTTCCAGTCTTCCTCGCTGTAGACGTGGTCGGGCCAGTTGCCTTTGAAGGGGTTGACGATGGAGGCGAAGGAGGACGTGATGACCACCCGCTTCACGCTGGGAGCGGATTTCTTGATCGATTTTAGGATGCCTGTTGTGCCGATGATGGCTGGGTCGAGGAGTTCTTTCTGCACGTCTGTGACGTTGAAGTGGAAGGGACTGGCTGTGTGGATGACGGCTTCGAAGGGAGGGTCGGACTTCACGGCTTCGTCGAATGCGTTTTCTTGCGCGATGTCCTCGACGATGGCGAAGGATAATTTGTCTTTGCCAGCTGACTTGTGGGCGGAGGCGATCTTGTTGGCCTTCTCTTGGGATCGGACGGTGGTGACGACACTGTGGCCGTGGTCGAGCAGGATGTCGAGGACGTGGGCGGCAATGAAGCCGGAGCCACCTGTGAGGAGGACACGCATGTTGGGTGAATGGGTGGTGTGGAAGGGATGGGTTTGATGGAATTTGAGAGTGGTGGTGGTTAATGAGAGGGAGGTGAGGTTTTTGTATGTAGGAACAGACAGTCTTGGGAAATAGCGAAGCATTGGGACAAATGTCACTCTACTGAATCTTTGACCCACCACCACCACATTTCTGCCCCTCCAAAATAATGTCGTCTGGTTACAGGGCCGGTTGATGCCATCGGTTGCGTCACCTCGAAAGATTGTGTTTCGGCAGTCATGCGAATACACTTTACCCTGCCCTACGCACGTTCGGAGACTTTGTTCAGGGCTATCCTGGTGTTCTGCATATCGGTGACAATATTAGGGCTGGTATGCAGTCGGTCTCGACGGCGATAACGCGGTTTATGGGCGGGCCTGTGTTGCCAATCCATCTGGTTGTTGTTGACGGAATACGGAATAGACGATGACGTGAGGAAGCCATCTCGCCTGGCTTCGGTTGGTCGAAGCTTCATGCAGGGTCTCGGCCTCGAATGGCTTGAGCTGGAGCTTCGAATCCTCGACATGTGCTGTGCCATACATACAGTAGTAGTAGTATACACAACCACACCCGCAGACGACACTATAATCTACCACCATGAACTTCGCCCCCTACCAATCCTCCCCGCCCGAATCCGAACGCGCCAAATCCCCACCTCCCCTCCGCTCCCCCACCGCTTCACCAAAACCAAACCAACAACGACCCATCCCCCAAATCTCCCGTAACATCAGCTCCGTGGCCCCCTCCTCCGAAGACCCCTGGGCAGCAGCGCGAGCTCAACGCCTCCCCTCGCCGTCCCGCTACCAAGACGACAATGAAGACGACGAGCCGAGCACCTACCAAGACATAGAATCCCAGCGCTTCCAAAACGATTACATTGGCCGCAATGCCCTGCAAGGCGGCGGACCGAGCTACGTAGGCTCAGGAAACATCTTCGAGACCTCCCTCGGCCTCCCACTCGGTATCGAAGCACTCCTCGCTTACCTCGTTCTTCCACCCGCAGGAGGGGTAGTCCTGTTGATGTTCGAGCACAAGAGCGATTATGTGCGCTTTCACGCTTGGCAGAGTGCTTTGGTGTTTACGGTGATGGTTATGGTGCATATTATCTTCAGTTGGACGAAGGTCGTGAGTTATTTGCTGTTGGCTGTGGATATAGGTTTGATTCTTTGGCTGGGGTATGGGGCTTGGAGGAATGCGGAGACGTTGGATCGGGTCGAGGTGCCGTTTTTGGGAAGACTGGCGAGTAGTTTTGTTGATGATGAGTGAGGTGTTACTTTCTGGCATGTGGGAGGTAAGTTCGACGAGCAGAATCACGCGATATGTTGGAGGGTTGTAGTGCGGCACGGCATACGCTGTCCACTGCTCTGGTAGCATGCCTCACTTGGTCTTCGTCGGATTATCTACGTCTAGCCTGGATGCTACTACAAGAATTTTGCTGGCTTTGCGTGGGACTCAACCACTCAATCTCACATCGCCTGGAAGCACAATTTCGAATCTGACGAGAACACAAACAAGAGGACCACGGCGCCAACATATCGTGCTGAGCCCGAGACCTATGCTTGCGCCAAGGTAATCGAGGTAGGCGTCCTGACACCCATGTCCCTTGCGCACCAATACTGATCAATAGCAGCGTCGACTTCGGATCCGGCATGGTGGCGCACGTCGGCCTGTAGAGGTCACTTTTCCATGTACTGTGGGATCTACTCTAGGCCCGCGGATCACCGTCAGGAAAAGCCTGCAAGGACTTCTAGAGCCTCTACGTAGCCGCAGAGTCGTGCAACTTCTTTGGCGAAGATAGTCAGGCGGGACACGGCGATCTCAATCGGAAAGCGTCGTACAGCAGATGGCATGGCTTAGGTGCGAGTGCTCGGATTGCGTGAGGAGAAGCCTCGAAGGGTGGCGGTGCACAGAAAGAGTGGACTGCTGATGGGAGAACGCCACAGGCTTGGCTGCCACGGCACTTTGGGTTTCATACTCGGTGCGCAATGGGATGTGAGAGTTCTTCGTACGTATGTACAGTGATTATGTTGCTCTCGAAGTTAGATAGTAAGGCGATCAGAAGTGCTGTGTAAATCATTAGCCAGCTTGCCGAATTCACGCGTGGCGAGATGAGTGGTAGGTAGAGTGGTGAATTGAAATCAGATTGTTGAGCTTGAATATAGTTTGAGACTTCATTGAGCGCGCTCGGAAGTTATCGTTTGAAGTTGATTGATCATCATCGAAGGTTGTATGTGCGTGTGCTGTATTTGGAGGATAGATACTGGGTCACGTACCTGTTTAAATGTGCATGGCTGAGGCCGCTCCGTTGCCTACCAGCCGTGCCATGCCGTTGTCCCTGCTATCGGAATATAGAACGCATCTTCATGAGCCTTTGGTCGACATGACCACGCAGGTGAATCATGCTGTCGTCTTGTCATGCAAATGGCGAAGGAAGAGAAGGCAGACAAAGAATTCTTGTGGTGGAGTTGTGCGTTGCTTTGCGGCCGCATCGTCCGCCGGGCCGATCTACACCGAGACAGGCACATGTTGATCGAGACGACAGCTGGTGGTGATTGACAAGCATCACAATTGGAAGGAGGAGTCGACTTAGATTTGATAGAGGCCAAAGCGTAATACGGAACAAGACGATACCCCGAGTCTTTTAGGGCCCATCGAACACATAATTCTATAGTACAGGACTCCCCCAGATCAGACCATCCTCTCGCGTCCTCGAAACAACGATACAACAGACAACCGAAGACTGGTCACCACCATACTACCCCACTCCCTCGGGAGCACCGCCCCTCAACCACCGCCACCATGGGCGGCTATCTCTCTACATTCCAGAGACTACTTTTCGCCAAAAAAGAAATCCGCATCCTCATCCTCGGCCTCGACAACGCCGGCAAAACCACCCTCCTCTACCGCCTCAAAATCGGCGAAGTCGTCACCACAATCCCCACCATCGGCTTCAACGTCGAGTCCGTAACCTACAAGAACCTCAACTTCTCCGTCTGGGACCTCGGCGGCCAAACAAGCATAAGACCGTACTGGCGATGTTACTATGCCAATACGGCGGCCGTGGTGTTTGTGATTGATAGTACGGATGTGGAGAGACTGGAGACGGCGGCGGAGGAGCTGCAGGGGATGTTGGCCGAGGAGGAGTTGAGGGATGCGGCGTTGTTGGTTTTTGCCAATAAGCAGGATCAGCCTGGTGCGAAAGGGGCGGGGGAGATTAGTGAGGCGTTGAAGTTGGGTGGGTTGAAGGATCGGAATTGGAGTATTATGGCTTGTTCGGCGATAGATGGGAGGGGTGTCAATGAAGGGATGGATTGGTTAGTTGTGAGTCTTTCCCATACTTGTGTCGGTGGGTATGCCGTGGGTGATTGTGCTGACTTATGGTCTAGCAAACTGTGGGAGAGAGCTCGTAGAGCCATTCCGGAGGATGTTCCTGCTTTGTTGATTCATGCAAGGCGCTCGGTGTTGGGATGATAGGATTACATGGAGTTCGCTTGCATGGTTGTAGCGGTAAGGATAAGTCCGTGTTCGTTCATGCTATCCTGTCCACGGAGCACAATGTGCCTGCTGTCTGGGTGGATCGAGAACTTACCGACGTCAGATTCGTCAGCTGTGCTGCGGCGGCCATCATCATGTGTGGCCTTCCCACCATCACTCGCGAACTTACAGTCGAGGAAAGCGAACCATCGAAGCCAATCAGAACAAAAGTACATATCTTGCCTGATGTACACGCCATCATGCACGAGGCTCTCAAAGTATGGAAGATCATACTCGAGAGCAACCTCGCGGAGGAGGGCTGCGAGTCGTCACTCTGCTGGGTATATATATATATATATTTATATATTGCCTGACGCTGCGGCAAGGAATCACAGAAGATCACTACCGATAGACACGATGCTATGTCATCTGTTGTCGGCCTCTCAGAGCATCTGGTCTGCGAAGGATGATGCCGTATCCTTCGAGTGTGAATGCGAATTGAAGACGTGAATAGCTGCGTTTGCACAAAGCGAACAATACATTCACTCAACTTCAGCTGGAGGCACATACATACTGGAGACACACGGACATTAAAATACTCCCGAGTACCTAGACTCTTCGCCGTCTCAAGACTGAGGACTTGAGGACCACACACATAGCAAGAATATCTTCCATCATACGTTGCCAACAGCTTCAAACAATGTCTTACACAGAATTCGAATCCCTCGCCAACGTTCTCGGCCACTGTCTCGAGAATCCAGAACAACACGAGATCTCATTCAACTTTCCGGTCACTGAACTGCTTCCTCCGGATGTCAAACCTCATCTGGAGATACCGCGAGACCTCAGCTATAGGGAGATGCCTGACGTTCGTGCTTACTTGCCCGATCCGAACGATCTGAACTTCCTCCACCGTATACCGGTCAACATTACTCCCGCGATGCATGGTGTATCTCCAGATCTGCATTCGCGTTGTTTGATCGCGAGTATTGAGCGTCTTAGTGCGAACAAGGGGAGCTCGACATTCGATATCGTGGGCTACTACGAGGGCCGTGTCATTGTGCATCACATTCATCTAGCGACCACGTGGAAGATTAGCAGTGGCGAGGTCACTGAGGTCAAAGGTTTCTGTCTTGATGAGGACGAATTTGACGTAATTTGTGTATTAGCGAGGGACGAGCCATGGATGCGATGACTCCAGCACTTACTCGAGCGAGCTAGTGCACGAGCCTACTTCCACGTCCTCGACCGCCTCCTCAAATACGACAGCACATTTTCCGAGTAAGAAGAGCGGCAGTGGCGCGACGCCTGGGCACCTCCAGACCAGTACATCCCCACCGCTAAGGAGACCTTCTGCAACCACTTCATCCGCCGTGGCCTTGATGCAGATGGCAACGAGATCAAGCTCCGCCTCAAAAGCCTCGAAAATTTGAGTGAGCACGCTGTAGTCTGGGTCCGGCCACCAACTTGCAGGCACAAGATCCAAATCGAAATCGCTTCCCTCTGGCACGCAACCGAGGGAAAAGTCCTGATGCTCGCATGCGATGAGCCAGGCTGTTCGGCACTCTTTTTCTCCGAGCACGAACGGAAGAAGATTGAGCTCGGATTCGAGAAGCGTAGACGTCAACAGTTCCTGGCGGAGCAGCATTGGTGGGCTCTATTCGACTTCTGTACGGAGGATAGGTATGCCTTGGTTGAGATTGGAGATGCGCAGATGTTGCAGGCGCTGGGAATTGCGCTGCCTTCTATGCGAGCGCCGGAGACGGTCATGCCGGGTGTTATGTCTTTGGTTGACTCGATTGAGATTCGAGCTGCTGTTGCTGGGCTTGAGTGGGAGTTTGGAGGTGCACAGGGTTTGGCAAGGACGATGGCTCTAAGGGAGGCGCATGGAAGATTGATTCAGATGGCTGAGGTGGCTATCCGGGCTTTGGTGAACAGGTCGGTAATGGACGGGTCGAATAAGGCTGAAGTTAGGGATGATATGGTCGCTGAATAGGAGGGAGAGCTAGCATCTCAGCATCGTAATCACCTGGCTGCGATTGCAGAGTCCGATATGCGACCGCCTGTAGAACATCCCGCTGCTGGGAATCGTGGTATGAGAGTGGCTCCGCGTTTCGAGAGGTTCATCAAGAAGTGGACATGGCGTGCAGTGTTATTTGCTGTGGCGATCACGGAACTGGCGAAGAGACAGGAGGCTGCTGACAGTATGAGCGGACTGATGAAGGAGATGGGAAGCATCTTCCTGAACTAGATGTAAGGTGTGACAAATCGCAAAATTGCAGCGCATGTCCTCTGCATTCATGATGCGTAGATACTGCACGCGTCTCCACTCTCTACTCATTGCCACAGTTCATCGAGACTTGATCCTCGCCCACATCAACTTGCAATGCTATCATACACCATACGGAAGTTATGCTGAAAATCTGAGACTCGAGAGCGAGTTGGTCTTCAATGGTCAGCACTGGATGTTGGCAGTAAATACGTGGGTATTGCCATTGTATCGGAACAAGAACATTGCTTTCGACCACCCAGTTGCAGGTGCACTGTTGCTAAATCAAGACACCAACGGGTCCTACGCACGTATCGGCATGGCAACAGAGGTCCCTATATTACTTTTGGAAGCGTGTGAGGAGGTGGTGTTCAAGATCGTGTGAACCGCAGCAGATGATATCATTGCTGCGAGTATGAGCGTTGACATGACGTTCTGGCTAGGAAGCCACACTACCTCCATAAAAGCCGACGAATTCGAAGTCCTGCAAATTAGAGTCCTTGATGTGCACCTTTGACAGTCGACAAAGCTCCCCGAAGAGCACTCATCGACGGCGTGAAGAAGTACTCTCCCGCACGAACGACCACGAACCGATTAACGCCCGACAGCGGCAGCGGTCGATTGGCATCTTGTGGAAACAAGCCCTTCATGTCGACGGTCTTTTCAGTATTGCTCTGACCCATCACAGCGTCTAGTCCAGCACCATTTCCGATGAAGCCAGGCTGATTAGCCCAGGTCTGCTGAATGAATTGAAAGCCGGTGGAGATATTGCCCTGATAGCAGACAAAGAGCAGGCCACGCTCCCCGCTAGGGTTGGCATCTACCTCATCTCCGTAGGGTATACCACGGCGCATGATGCGGAATTGGTTGACAGTCGACCTACCGAGGTCGCCTCGCGGATTGACCTCGCGGATGTGGGCACCCATTGGACACTTGAAGTTGTAACCGGCATCGAACTCAAACTTGTTGATCCTGTTTGGGTCATTGGCGATAGTTGTGTCATCAAAGTCTGGAGAGAGCGAGATTAGACAACCACTCTTCCATCTCCCAACAAGGCGAGCTCCGAGCTGATCGGACCAGGTTCCTAGTTGGTTTGAGGCATCTACGAGGAACTTGTTCCATTCTGGGACCTTCTGCTCGAGCTTGCGGAAGCACATGAAGCTTCCGTCGACCATCCAAGCCGGACGCTGATTGGGCCGACAACAACGCTGAGAAACGGTCGTTCCTTCGCACGAATATTCGTGTCTGTCTAGGTTATATCTATATCAAAAGGAAACACTATATTGCGTGGCACAAAGCTCATACACCATGGCCGGAGATTTCAGTCAAAGCACTGAGAATATGCTCGCCCGCTTTATCAATGGACTTTTTGCTCCGATTCTCAAGTAGCTTTGCGTGACATCGACACAGAACGGTGGCCGCTCTTCCTTCTATTTAAGCTGGGCGAGCAGCGAGATGGTTGCTTCGACACCTGCGCTTATGGCATTGCTGGTGGTGCTTGTCTAGGCATATGAACGTGAGGATCGGACGCCATCTGGTGCAGTAGAAGAGATGGAAGTAGTGAGCTCTCTGGCGCTCATAAGTATACTCAAGACTAGAGAATGACATCGATCTGAACACTTTGGTGACAAGTCTGGAGTCCTGCTGGCTCGCGTGTCGTCCTCTTCGACAATATCAGGCCATCGTGAGGATGAAACAGAGGCTCCTGAATTGGAAGATTTTCGTGGGTTGAGGTGGCTAACATCACTGCCTTTATAAGCTGAGAATCCGAGCGAGAGGGGAATGCATCAGCACTATAGCGCCAGATGATTCCCATGCTGCCGGCCGATATGTGAGCTGGAGCCCACACGCTCATGTCGAGAGCAGGCTCGCGTTGTAAGGGTTCGTCTGCTACATTCTGTCGCTGCATCCCAAAGTGCACCACTACCGTATCGTCGGATTCAGTGATGGGTTCGGGATCTATTGAGATGAGTCCGGCGAACAGACGAGCTCCGACAGAGACCCTTACGTGCAGGTCGTGAAGGACTGTCAGTGAGGTCTTTTGCCATCTAACTTGAAACGACGTCTTGTCGGAAAGTGCTCGCCCGTAGACGTTTGTCAGAAAGTCTTTCCTCTGGGTGTCGTCTCTAATTATTTTCCCCTTGGCATGATCTGAACAGTCGCTGGCCTATACCGTACCGCAGCCTCAGGCGGTTGCGAGAATTTCAGATGTAGCATAATGGATCACCATTTGTAGTGGCATGATTGCCTGAATCTGCATGCCGATGACCACATCTTTGAGCTGTGGCAATGCAGCAGAGCAAAAGACGAGGATGCGTCGCACCCTGCTTCTCCACTCACAAGGCATTGGCACAGCATCTTGAGCAAATCGAGAGATCAGCAACTGTCACGGTCTCTCCAGCATTAAGCTGCCTGCCGGACACTTTTGTTTCAGCAGCGGTTTAGGAACAGCGGCGATGGTTACGAGGCACCTAGAGACTGGGGTGTCCATCGTGGTAGTGCACCCACCTTGTCTGGCATTAGTATGCCATAATCGTCGCGCAATGATCGCTATACTTCGTAGGGAAGCTCGCGGAGCATGTATATGTTGTACGCTATCGAGTAGCCAGCCTTTTAGACGTTCGTCCGATGTCGTGCTCAGTCCGAATCGGGAATGCTGGGCTGATGCTGTGCAGCGAACGCAAAGGCATCACTGCGAATCCATTCGTCGAGCATAGAGCCCATGCTGGATTGAAAGTATGGACAATCTTTACAGGATAAACGGAAACAATATTTGGCAGGCGGAAGGAAAGGTGACGGTTGAATTGGATGTCAACACATAGTTCGCACTCGCTCGAGTCACGTGATCGTAGCGCGATTTTGGGGAAAACGGCTCCACAGGCCACAGACTCTTGTCTCCGCAAGGGCCAATGGTGATGACGATCGCATCGCAACGTCAGGGCGGGCTGGAGCTCTCCCCAGCCCTCGAGGCTCTGAGCTACCCACGTTCCTGGTACGTTTGCTCTCCACGCTCTCACTTCGTCTACTGTCCACCATATAGCTTTGCACTTTTCGTACGATACTACACAACACACAGAGCTTTGTTGCTTGCGACAGGATGACGACGAGAGGTTCAAAACGGGGCGCAGAGGAGGAACTGGTACATCGTTCCATGACTTGCAATCGATTGATCACTTTGCTCACCGCTGCCAGGTCGAACTGCCAGAGGACGACGAGGGTTCTGAAGAAGAGGAGTAAGTCGATCTCTCTGCGACCGACGTCGGCAGGGTTGCGCCATTCGGTGCAATGGCCGACGTGACTTTCGGATCAGGCATTGTAGCTCCGAGCACATGGCTGACCAATGCTAGATATGAAGAAAGCGATCTGGACGGCGAAGAGGGCGAGGGAGACGAGGATGACGAGGAAGATGAGGATGAGGTAGAAGCAGAGCCTGCTAAAGCGCCTGCTGCTCGTATGTCCATCCCACCATGACAGCATGCGATGACCGACCGTTTCTGACCACCTGTCTCAGAGCCCAAGCCTAGCAAGAGGCAGAAGACTCAGCCGGTCGAGGTAGATGATGACGAAGAAGAAGAGGCAGAAGATGACGGCGAGGTGGATGCAGCCGAGTTGGAAGATGATGAAGAAGAAGCCGGCGATGACGATGTACACGAGCGCTGTGATCCATGATAACCAATCATTCGCTGACTTCGACTAAGGACGACGAAGATGCCGAGGACACCGCAACGAAAGGCGGTCCAGCCGCAAGCGCAAAGAAGAACAAGGGCGGAGTTGTTCCCAAAGGTAAGTTGTGCTCAGATGATTCCGTATGCGAGATCAATGGGCTAAATCTCTATGCAGAAGCCGAATTGGCCGAAGTTGACGACGAGGACTAGACACTTCGTACTAGTTGTCAGGAGCACTGGTATACGTCGGCTTGGTAGATGTGAAATGATAGACGTAGTGTAAAAGTCTTGGCATATCATATAGTACATGGATCTCACCTGCCTCATACCATCACAGCGTCTAGACCCACCTGGTGGCTCGGACTCGCCGTTTCGACCATTTCGACATCGTCATCTCCTTGTTCATCTCCTTCCTCGGCCCCGCCTCCGATTGGAGTCGTGGGCGAATTCTGCTTAAGACCTGGAAACATCGGCCTAGGTGTACCCACCTCTATACCACCATCATCCTCAACTTCTTCCAGCTCCAAGTCAGAGAGCTCGGATTCATCGTCTGCATCGTCATGTAGACTGCCGTCGACGCTCGCAGCCACCGATCTATCCCCATCATTGCCACTATGACCATTCCCGCCAGCGGCAAACACCGATCGATTGTTCTCAATCACGACATGCGCCCTGGGCGTGCCGGCTGCGGTCGCCCTAGCTGCTGGGGCCTTTTGCGTGCACGCTTCTGCGCAGGTCCTGATTTCGCGACGTCCAACGCCTATCTTCTTTCGTTGAGCAGCGGCCGGAGCCTCAGTCGACGGCAGGACGGGAAGTGCAGGCGGAAAGAATGGCGCCGGCTGTGTCATGATCGGCTTCGTCTCTGTAGCGCCGTCGAGGTTCATGAGAGCATTGAGACTCATCATAGGATTCCTAGCCATAGCTGGAGGTGCTGATGCTGCGGCTTGAGTAGCGAGAGCAGCCTTGGCAGCATCTTCTTCAGCCTTGACCTTCCGTTCAGCCTCCCATAATTGCTTCCCAACAGATGCGAAGAGGAAAGCATACGCATCACCGATCAAGTCGTCAATGCCACCAGGCTTCATCAGTCCTTGATTGATCCTCTTCAATTCTTGGACGTCTCTCAACACATCCAATGCCTTACAGACGCCACAATCCTGACCCTGCATCCATTTCTCCAGCGGCTCTTTGCGGGTCAAAAAGTCTTCGTGGACGATATTGCTGAATGTGCTTGTCTCCAGTCCCTCGCTCAGGTCGCCATGTTTGCGCAAGAGTCGTAGGTAAGCGTTGCAGATCTCCTGCCACACAACACCATGCTCGAAAATCTCATGCGGGCGTCTTCGAACACGGCGGGCAAGTGCTTCGAGTGAGGGTCTATCGGCAAGCTGTTCAAGGATGCGGGTGAAGAAGCGCGTGTATCGGGCCGTGTACACGAAGTGACGGCCAGCTCGTTCACTTTCAGGACGCCAGACTTGCAGTACCATGGTCTTGGTAAACATCTGCTGCGTAAGTTCATGCTTGGCCGCATTCGCCCCATTGAGTCCTCCAGGCTCACCACCTTCGGGAGGATGCTGGTAGACAATGTGTGCAGCACGAGCAATCATGCGATGGTGCCAGTTCGACTTGTCAGCGTTGCGAAGGCTCTTGAGTATGGCGAGCATATGGCCAGGCCACTCCTGCAGGCTCCGCGGGAAAGGATCCTGTCGTGCGTAAGGTGTGTGCCGTAAAGCCTCTTCTGCCACTTGAAGAGACGAGTCGCCTCTTTGAACCATCTTGTGAACGATGCTGACAAGCTTGTAATGCGGCTCAAGGACTGGCTCTTTCTTCTCTTTGCTGTCTCGCTTGTCGGGTATCATCTCGATAGCTCTGATGAATACTGCGAGCACCTCCTGTGCCACCATGTGCTTGCCGGGACCTCTTACTTCAGGACTAGCTGAGACCATCTTCCACATACACTTGCCCAGCGTCAACCACTCGAGCCACTTGCCCTCCCTGCCCTCGAGAGCACGCTCCCACAAGACTTTGGCCAACTTCCATGCGGTGTAGAGTCGCAGTGGTGTGAAAGCCTTGCCCTTGCCCATGCCAACAGGCATGCTCAAGAACTTTTCCTCTTCGTTTGCGAATACCAACATGCCAAATGGCTCTCTCGAGCTAGCATAGATCCTTGCGGCAAAATCGGAGTACAGCTCGGTCATAAAGTCTGCTGTCTCGAATCGGAGGTTTCCAGAGCGGTGGACTAGCGCGGTCGCCATAGTATAGCAATGAATTGCACTCTTCTGCAGAGCTACTATCTCTGGCATACCACTGTTAAGCTTCTCGGCCGACCATACCACGGCTTCTTCGACTTTGGTGTCGTATGCCTGAGCAAGCCTAAACCATGTCTCCCAGTTTTGCGAGCTATACTCGAGATCCTGATGGAAAAAAGCGATCGCGATGTCCAGTTCCTCTGTTGGCGTGACAGTAGTGCGTTTCTGGACCTTGAACTTGGCGAGAGAGAGGTGGCCCATGAGGAAGTACCATCCTTTCGAAGCTAGGACCGCATCTTCCTTGGGTATAGCCAGGATTGGTAATTCATTCCCATCTCCCTTGAGTGCGTTGAAAACATCCAGCGGATTGATGCCCGACCTCAGGAAAGTCCTGTATATCTCTTTGTTGCGGACTATAGCTTCGCTAGGCTTCCGCCTCGGTACAACGCCATGAACCTTCTCGATGGTGTCTTTCAATGAACGCTTGACCAACTCCTTAATTGGTAACTTTCTCGCCTGTACAAGAAGTAAGTCGACCGCCAGCATTGCCACACCGCGGTCGAGAAAAGCATCATGGTTACAGTGATGTTCAATAAGCTCATAGCTCGGATTCAGAAAACAGTTGAGGCCATAGAGATCATAAAGGACTTGTGCTTGCTCGCTGTCGTAGCCTTCGACGTGTGTCATGCCCACAAATTCATCCTTCAGCATTCGAATGAAAACACTGTTACTGGCACCGCATATGTTGCGAAGGCCAAGGTTACGGTGGACACAGCGGAGGAAGTCGAATTTGTCCTCGGTAGGCGTTGGGTAGAGGTCTGTGTGCTGCAGGATGGCTTCGCTGAATAGGGAGTACAAAACCATCCAGATATTCACTTGGAAGTCGTGCATAGTCGCTGTAACATGAGGCCAGGATGGAATTGCGAACCCAGTAGCAAGCGTCGGCGCTGCAGATTGGCCTACGCGGACCGAGTCTTCAGCGATGTTGAAGACTTGTATCAGTTGCAGGACCTCGCTGAGCATGGCGATAGTCCATTTCAGCTGGTTCTCATCAATGCACTCGAGGGCATTTTCACACGTCTGAGTAATGTGGAGGATCTTAGCCGTGGTGTCTTTCAACACCTGCAAAGTCTTCAATGTCGCTGTCTGCCTTTCGCGTTGGGCTTGTTGGGTCGTCGAGTGTGATATGAGCTCCTGCATAAGCATGCGCATGATTACAAAGTGACAGAGCAGAACCATTGGCTGATAGTCGATGGAGTGGTAAGCGTCGCGAAGTCGATTCCAGAGTACTAGCTTCACCGACAGGCTGCTGTTCTGCAGGAAGCGGACGAGCTCTGCAGGTGCATCTACAGTAGGCGAGTCGTCCGTATCTGCGTCGTCCTCCAAAACCACACGCTCGTCACGCTGAAGGCTCAATAGTAGTGGCTCGAGGCCTTCGATGATAGCGACAGCGTCACCTCCCTGCATCACTGCCAGACCGTTCATGAAGCCTCGTGTAGTCAGCTTCGCCATCTGTCTTTCCAGAACAGCCACAGACAATTCGCCCATGACAGCGTTGTTGCTAAGCACGATTGACACTTCATTGCCATCCACCTCAGCATCCAAGAGAACGCGCTTAAGATCTTTCATGCATTCCAATACATGATCCTGGGTGACATCGTCATGAGCAGGCCCTCCATCCCGGGCCGCTTCTACCGAGCCTTCTGACGAGCAAGCGAAAAGATGAAAAGTCGTCGCCCATAAGAATCTAAGACTCAGTTCGTCTGACACAGCTTCCGTATCTTGGCTCAAGCCACGGAAGTGCATTACCTCCCTGGCAAGTCCGGCCCACCGTTGCAATCGATCGCCTTGCGATGCTATCGTCTCAGCATCCACGCCACTGTTAGGTTCCTTTATCAATGTGTAGATATCCAAATGTAGCTCGAAAATTGACTCTAGCATCTCCGCAACTTCGCCTGCCGAGCGAAGAATCGCTTCTACGCTATTGTGATGTTCCTGCTGAATGGAAATATTGAGGTCCTGACGCGCACGCTCATATACAGTTTCGTCGAAGGTGACC
The DNA here is from genome assembly GCF_035927965.1 of Recurvomyces mirabilis. Classification (NCBI taxonomy): domain Eukaryota; kingdom Fungi; phylum Ascomycota; class Dothideomycetes; order Mycosphaerellales; family Teratosphaeriaceae; genus Recurvomyces; species Recurvomyces mirabilis. The sequence continues at coordinate 52,522 of NW_027041967.1, read as the reverse complement.
AGAGTGCGCACGATCATAGTCTTTAACTCTGTCGGCCATCTATAGGCAGCATAGGTGTTGCTTGCACCGGACCCTGGCATGGGCTTTAATAGTCGGCAGAGCCAGTCGTACGCGGTTTGCTGCAACGTGAACCAGCCATTGTTGGTATCTGAGAGAAAGGCCTGCAGGCCGTCTTCCGACAGCATCGCTGTCAGCTGCTGGACCGTGTTTTGGCCCCCATGAGCAATCAAGCCAGCATTGTTGAAACCCCACATCTTATCTCCGAGTCCGTGTTCCATGGGTATGTTACCTTTGACAAGCAGTAGCTGAGCCAGGGGCTCCGAGTATCCATCCAGAAACGCACGAATGTCATTTCTCGCATGCTGTAAGTCTCCAGAATCATGGATCTCCCTTGGTATGCCGTTCGTGCTCTCATGACCACTTCCTGAGATCTCCTGTCGCATTCTCCGCGCTCGATCAAAGTTGAAAACGCCGATCCTTTCGAATAGATTACCAACAGTCTCGAACATCCAATCATCAGCTTGTTGAGCCTCATTCAATTGCTGTTCATGTTCCCATCTAAGGTTCGCGTCCATTTGCGCTTGTTTTCCGGCGTCCCCACCAGCCAGAGATTCACGATGCTCGACAGTATTGACAATAGACTCACGCAGGCGCGTGCGTTTGCTTCGTCCGCTACGACCTTCATCCATGCCTTCCTGGAGACCCGCAGCGTCGCCTGAGCGTTTTCGAGTTGGCAAAGCGACCGAGTTAGCTACGCTGGGTAGAGTCATACTAGGATCCGCAGGTGCTATCTGTGGTTGGGTGGTAGGCTTGCCAGAGTCCAGTCCAGGAAATTGGGCAGCGATGGACGTCGGCATGAGATGCGTGGTAGTCACAGAGTCCGCGATAGCTTTAGCAGGCTCGAGATGCATTTGGTGCTCAGCTTCAAATGTGGCTTCCGTCATCGTCCCCAAGTTCTCTCCTTGCGTAAACCCAATTGCCGAAGCTGGTCCACGATTGCTAGCTCCATATTGCTCCGACATGAAGTGCGCAAGCAGTAGCTCCCCAACTTCAGCCCATGTTGAAGGTGTCTTCAGTAGTACCTTTCCAGGTTGCGGTAGACCCTGGCCCGGTATCTTCTCCGTGTGAAGCAACTCATCTTCGTAATCAGCAACATCACGAAAGACCTCAAGCCGCCGCTTCAGCGCCTTCGAAAGCGTCCTCCGTTTGCCACTTGGCAGTCCACCAAGAGTAATAGACAGACGATCGTTGAGCGCCTCCACCAGATTCACAAGTTGCTCGCCTGCCAAGCTTTCTTCAAGACCAGTTAATGCTAACGCGCTGGTTAAGCCTTCTTCATCACCTTCAAGCACGGCCTCCAGACAAAATCGTGCTATCCGCTTGCTTCCCAGCATACCTCCGACCTTGGCTGACTTCCTCCACAGATCTAGATCCGAATCATCTTTGTCTAGCGCTTGGACAAAGTGCTCCAGTGCGGCGGTCGCATCCGTCAGGATCTGCTGTAAGGAGACATTAAAGTCGTCAAGGCGCGTACCGAGATGTTCAAGCCGAAATTGTGCATAGTTCTTATGGCTCAAGTGGAGGATCTGGGGGAGCGTGCTCGGTCCTGTCTCGTACAGCCCGCTGCTCGAGGCACCAAGGCCGGCATTTCCTCCCAACGTAACGCCATCTTGCTGTCCATTGAGCAGTAATGAATTGTCCTCAAATCCGGTAGATGGACCATACAGCTCGATACGCCGTAGCTCGTTCTGGCTCTCCGGGTACCTGAAGATCTCAGACTCAAAGAGTTCACGGTAAGCTTCTGCAGCCTGGTCGAAGGCGGCTGGCCCCTGAGCATGTAGCCTGAGCGCGTTTTGGTAGAGCTTCAGGGCGTCCTCAATTTGTAGTTCCTTGGTATCATCGATCTCGTCGTCGGACTCGGAGTCGGACTCGATGTTGAGAGCGTGCCAGTTGGACATGTTTGCCCGTTAACGATGATTGGAGTGTCAGTGCCTAGGGAATAATATCGAGAAGCAAGTGAGGTGTTTACTGGTGATGATGATCCTGTGCCAGTCCTCGCGTCACCATTGTGATCAATGTTCGACGCATATCCAGATACAAGTGTTTGGTGATGTGAGATCAAATCATTCACATGTCACTCACAAAGAGGATGTCGCGTGGCAGGAGACGCGGCACATGGACGCGAAGTCCGCAGCTGAGAGAGGTCTTGGCACATCAATGCGCAGTTGGGCCAGGTACAGCTGTGCAACTCGAATGAAACATTATTGTTTATCGGGCTCTCACACCAGCCTCGACCTTACTTTACCGCCTCGACACCTATAGGACAAGATCTAAAGGCTCTTCCATTCACCAACATCTTACAGTCAGAAAGAGTCAACGAATACGGCAAGAGCAATTGGCCTAAGCGCATTCACAGGATGGTCGTGCAGACATCTGTGCCCGAGTAAGCTATAGTGATGTACGTACATGCGCATATCATGTGCTAACAGTGGCTGTCCAGACTGTACGAAGATGAGTCGCATTCGGTTATTGAGATACGCACCGACAGCCTCCAAACCCTTCGCGAACTAGGACCTCCCGATCTTGTTCATCTGGTCAAACAACCTGTAGGCAAGTCTAGTGCCAAGCAGGTCGGATTGTACCATCATGTGACTGGCATCGATGCCTCCTCGTCGGCATCCTTGGCAGCGTACATCAATACCTTAGTCTACCAGCCCAACGATAGACAGAACAAGATCACCTCAGGACTCTACTGCTGCTACAATGCCTTCTCCCGCGTAGATATGCGCGTACAAGTGCAGATACCTGGAACGGTCGAGAGCTACTGTATGGACGAGCGAGGCAACAAGTTGGAGGCCACGGAGGAGCATTGGCTGGAGACGTATTTGTGCTCGGTGCTCAGAGCATATTCGTATGCGGACAATGGCAGTGGTGATACGGTCAAGAAGATCATTGGCGTAAGGAGGTTCAATCCTGTCACGAGTACAGAGCAGGAGCACAAGTTCTTGGACGCGGCAGAGAAGCTATTCTTCAGTGGATGGCAACTAGGGTCAGATCCGGAAATCCAGGTCCCTAATTTGGTGTCGAATCACCTGACGAGCGGTTTACTGCATTACATCACGACAACCGGACGCTTCACATCAGGGATCAACCTCTTCGAAAAGCTGAGGGCTAGGGATCCGGAGATTGCTTCGCTTCTTGCGCGAGTGTACCTGGCGGCAGACGAGGAGGTGAAGGCGGTGCAGTTGCTCCACGAGGCTGTAGAAGAGCTGCCCATGGACTACTCGATCCTCGACTGCCAGGCTGAATTCTGCAATCGAAAAGGTAGATCAGATTTGGCGCTCGAGATTGCGAAACGTGGTGTAGTAGCGGCACCAAGTGAGTTTGGCACCTGGGCACGATTGGCGGAAGTGTATGTCGCGCAAGAACAATGGGATCTGGCTCTGCTCACGCTGAATTCATGTCCAATGTTCACATACCAAGACAAGGATGCGCCACGGTTACCAGAGCCCTCACGAGTATCCCTGCCGTTAGACCCGCAAACGATGTGCGACGAGATCGACGACGCGGGTGCCACGCCACCTGATGTAGACATGGTACACCCCACGCTTCGACGACTGGCAGCAGGCAACTACAAAGGCACATTTCACAAGGCTTATATATTGCTCACCGAGATCACTAAGAAGATTGGCTGGGATCAGTTACTCAAGATCAGAAGTCAAGTCTTCGTAATGGAAGAAGAGTACCGAAATGAAAAGCAACAGGCGCCCGGGAGTCGTAATGCCAGTACTACTGCATTACGAGGGACCGATACGCCACAACCGAATGGCCATGGCGAGATCGATAATCAGGACGACTCTGGCCCAGCTCCATCATCATCTGGCACTGGCGCAACGACAAACGGCTCCGATATAGTGAGTCCAGCATCGGATGAGCCACAGGCAGCTACCACAGGCTATCTCGACCCTTCCGTATCAAAACCTACGACATCGATAACAGTCCGCTCTGGAGCAGAAACACCACAGCCCGTGCCACCAACCACAACCCAAGACGACGCCTACACGCAATTTCGACATAAACGTCTCTGCGAACGCTGGCTCGATAACTTGTTCATGGTATTGTACGAAGACCTGCGGATATATACTATATGGCGCACAGAAGCGGCACAGTACCGACAACAGCAGCTTGCTTATAAGAAGACGGCTGAGGAATGGGAGATCTTGGGTGAGCTGGCGCAGCGACTGCATAGGGGCGACGAAGCGATCGAGGCATGGCGAGGCTGTCTGGAGGTGAGATTTAGTCCCAAGGCTATGAGAGGCTTGATGGGCGACTTGCGAAATAGGCCAGGAGATCGCAGGGGCGAGATCGGGTGTCTGATCAGGTTGATCGCTTGGCAGTGGAGGTGGTATTCTGAGGTATGTGGTCCGCTTCCATGCTTCTCTTATCTGGCGGACACGCTGACATGTGCAATTCTTAGTTCTCGCCTGATCTCCTGCTTACAATGCGCCGACTCATCGAGGAAGAAGGTGCTGTGAAGATCCGCTCTATAGTACAGGCGACGAGCTTGCCGCAGCACATTCTTGATTTGACACATCAATATGCGGCGCTTTGTGCGACCTTCAGAAGTAGCGGCACCGAGGGCTAGGGAGCGGTGGAAGGTCAACATGAGGCTTGCTTGGGAGCGAGGAGTTCTGGAAGGAAAGGTCAAGGCTAAACCGGTCATCATATGCCTTTTAGGCGGGTTATTGAGATGTGCGGTAAGAAATGTATCGCCTATACTGCATCATATTGCTTCAGGAATTGCCCGAATGAGAGAAATGAGTGGCTGGTTGATTGCAACGTCACTTCACGTCAACTACAAACAACAAGGAAGTCTTCACACCTTTCAGCAATTCGCAAGAACTTTCACGAACATCATATAATATTGGTTTGTCTCTAGCTGACGCCGGTAATGTCAAAGAACTCGAAGGAAGCAAGCTTGTCGATCACAATAACAACAACAGCATAAGAAGACGAACCGTCATCAAAACCTCGCAAGAGCTCCACGTCACTTATCTCGCCCGAAACCATGGACAACACCGCTGCCATGGCCACCGACAACATCGTTCGTATCGCCAGGGCAGCCGCCGAGACCAGCGTCATGATTCGTGTGCAGCACCTTGCCGGCGCGAAGAATGTACTCCTTGATGTTTGCAGCGGTGTGATCTCGAATGCTTCTCCAGTCTTCACGGCACTGGCTAGCAAAGCACTAACAGACATAAACCGTGCCGTTTCAGTCGAGGATGGCGGCGAATCTGTCTACCTCCTCATGTGCCTCCTCCATTTACGCACCGATCTCTTGCCCGCGAAGCTAGCCGCAGAACCACTCGCCGAGCTGGCGCAATTGGCAGTGAAGTACCAATGCGCCGCAGGAATCAGCCGCATGACAGTACCCTGGCTGGATCGTGTTTTCAATGCCAGCGCTGACGGCAAGTTGGTGGTTGATACTTGGAAAGCCGTGCAAACAGCATATCTTCTCAATGAGCCTCTCTACTTCCGCCACTTCACCGATCGTCTGGTGCTCGACAGTCCCACTCACACCAGCCTAACCCCAACCATCAGCACAATCGAGCACATCGATCAACAGCTGCACACTCTAGCCACGCAACTCCAAGATCGGAGAGTCGCACAGCTCGCGGCCGTGCGGGCTGATCTGGACTTACTGATCGAGCCTTGCTCAGCAGTCTTTTCAAGGGAAGCGAAACACTTCGTCGACTATGCGCCTGGTATGGATCCTGACGCCGATGATGAGGGGAAAGTGTCGGGAAGTTTGTGTCACGTGGACGAGGGTGGAGCAACAACGTATCTGGGCGCTTTGAGGGACGAGAGGATTTGGCCTTTGACAGTGTGGTAAGAATCGAGGGTACATCCCGCTTCTGCATCATAGATCTCTTGCTAAGGTCGTCACTGTAGGCAAGGCAACTTAGCAACTACCCTCACACGCCTCCGCCAATTTCGCGTTCCAGAGTACGACGACTGCGACAAGTGCGAGTTCTGCGAGAACATCAGAGAGCGCTTCACTAATGTCCTGGAACTGGTGAAGCACATGCATAAGGAGAGGTTGTGGGGGTTATGCTTGGACTGCTTCATGGCTGGCGGTGTGAACCCGGGCGAATGTCGTGTCGAGCACCCAAAGATTGTGAAGACCTAGTTCTGCGCGCGAAGAGGGGACTCCTAATTGTGCTTTGTGCTGATGGAAGGGAGGTCGTGGTCGAGCTCCAGTCGTACAACCGAGCTCGTTCTATCCTGATCGAAGATACCGCTTTCTTCGAATCTACGCGCGAGACTGTAGGATAGATCGGCAGTATGTCAAGCACATTTTGCCACCTAATGTTCAACATCGTTCCATCCTCTCCAGCTCCCAGCCTGCATGCAGACCAATGAGCTGATGAGAAAAGACCCTGCCGACCACTTTCGCAGCAGCAAGGGTGTCGATCAAGGTTGCTGCACCAGCTCAAGCTCGCAATGAAGCATCGCTCGAGCGGTTGCACAAGGACAATTCAGTCCTGCCGTAAACCCCAAAATTGGCGTAGCTGATGTCAGCCGACCTTCAGTGCAACACGGATCGTCATTTTTCGGCCAACGCCGGTAACGCTTGCTGTGTTGATGAGTGATCAGCTCCCTTCTGTATCAGTGGACAAGTATGAAAGATCGTGGTAAAACGTTTCCTCTCTCGCATACGTGCCACGGACGTTCCGCGGTGATCGCACGTCCTTCGCAAGCTGGCGCGAAATGGTCACCCTCCCCAAGTATTGTCTTTTCCATCGCTGTGCCAGCCATGACTCACCCGTGGTCTTTCCGCAGGTAAAATCATCTAGTCGTACAGGGTATCGTTGTCGGCACCAAAAACACAATAAATACCATGAAACACCACATCACCATGTACACCAGCCTCAAATTTAACTCATGCTTCTCGTCTTCATTGATCTTTTGGTTCTGTCTGATTCCAGCACTTCCGGAGCGTCGGTTACGGCTGTCGCCCGTTTGTTCTCGTTTCGTTTCCTGCGCCTTTCAGCTCTGGATCTCCTGTTGCGTTCCGATGTCTTGGGTGAAGAGACTTGATCAACGCCATATTGTTGACCACCAACGTCGACTGCGGACTTCTCCACTTTCAGCTTCTTTGCTGTCTTCCTGTATCTCTTGAGTTGTGGCTTGCTGAAATACTGGCTGACACCAGTACTGGACGGTACCTCAATTAGCTTGACCTGTTGGAGCACCAAACGAATGTAGGGACTCACCGAAGGACTGCTGCAACTTCGTCGTTGCTCATTCTGAGAGCCTCCTCCGTGTTCCTTGGCGGTCTCACGCCTCGACCGTTCTGCCCAGGCGCACTGTCCAGTCCGCCATGATTGTGACGGGGCGTCGGCAGCAATGCGCTCCCAGTCAAGTTCGAGTTGCTATGGCTGTCAGCATATATGCTGACAGGTAGTCGCTAGTTGCGGGGCGGGGGAGGGTGGGCACGATGTGGGGCGTACCTGTCCTGCGCATACGCCATTGTATCTTGAGTGGTCGGCTTCGGGGGCAAAGCGTGAGTGGCAGGAGACATTGGCGGCCTGGGCGGGAGAGGGTACGAATGGGAATTCCCGTTCGCGTCTAGAGGTCTCGTAAATTGCTGCTGATGATGACGAACCCCATTCGAGTTTGTTGAAGTGGCAGACACATTCTTCCCTTTCTTGTTGTTCTGCACGAGATACTGTGGTGCAGGAGCCGGCGGCGGAGTTGCTGCATGCCCGCGATGAAGCACACTAAGCTTCTGGCGCTGATTCATAAAGGAAGTATAATTGCCGCCCCACATACATCCAAGGATACTGAGAACACTCTCAGGTTCTGCATCAACATCGGCCAAGCGACGCTGGAGGGCGGTGTGAGCGCTCCGAAAGCAGTCAAGGACTGTCTTGATTTCATGCGAGCCGCCAGCGATATCATTAGCTGCGTTGTTGGGGTCCTCGATAGTAAGCCTCTCATTATTCTGTCTTGGCATTGGGTTCTCGATCTTGTCGAAGTAACCTGGGGGCGACATACGTACGCCGACTGTGCGGACGTCAAAGCGATTACCGTAGAGATCAAGAAAGTGCATCAACAATTGGCCATAGTGAAGTTCAGCTCTCATAGCGCCTGATTGGATCTCAGGCATCAGCTGCATCATGCTGACTACCATGCATATGATGGTGAAGCCTCCGATGCCGCCAAGGTAGACCTCGTTCAAATTACGCATGGCGAGTAGCTGCTTGATTAGCACGACAAGCACGGGCATCGCCGGATACTCTGCCTTCCATCGTCGGAAGGTTTCGTTCGCTTTAAGGCCGGAATCATTCTCGAAGGAGACATCAACATGAATACCGGTTTCCAAATCATCGAATTTGATAATTGGCACCTTCGCCTTCGATATGACTCTCATCGAAATCGAGTCGGCAATGTTGTACCGTGTCAAATGCTCTGATACCTTGCGCATCTCCTTGTTGGACTGACCGAACGCGGGGTATCCTCCTTTCATATACTGTTTTGTCACCGCCACAAGGTCCATGTCAGCAGTTGGGAGGTATAAGCCAGCAGCGAAAGAGCCGAAACAGAGGATCTCCACATTATGGGCACCCCGAGCCGGCGAGGTGCGAACAGCTTTCTGTATGCGGGTAATGAGCGCTTGTCGCACGCTCTCCTCGTACTCAAATGGTCGCACGAAATCGTAGAAGTCGCAGATCTCCTTATGAAGTCTGATCTTTTATCAGTACATTCTTCGTAGCTGTTATGAGGGTCTGCTTACCTTAATGCTGTGCTGGAAGTATCGGAGTAATCAGATACACACCATGGTGTCGAGTTCGAACGATTTGGTTTCCAGTCGTCGATGATGTCTCCTTTGCGACGTCCACGACTATCGTCACGCTTGCGTTTCCTGTCTGAGCCCTTGCTGAGATATTGGGCCACCAATTCTTCTTCGGTCGGCATTATTAGGTCCTCGGGCGAAAGGGGTGGACTGTCCGTAGGCGCTGGGTGACGTCTGGAAGAGTTGGGTGGTGGGGCCTGAGCTGAAGGAATGACAGCATGAAGGCTGGGGCGATGGCTGAAATGTACTGGCGCCGACGGTCGCGAGGCATCATCTGGATCAACGTTCATGCCATCGCTATCGTCACTTACCTCTTCATTATTGAAGTCATCATCGAAATTCAATGAGATGAAGTCCACATTTTCTTGCACAAGATTCTTCGCGTGAGCAGAATCAAGGGCATCGTTCTTAGCTTTGCGTATCACCTGCACGATGTCCTTCTTCGGACCACCAAGACTCTCAGGTGGTGGTAGAGCAGTGTAAGGGTCTGGATTCGACCACTTAGGTACAACGGGCGGCGCGAGAACATCAAGCTTGGTACGTTTGCGTGGGCCATCGTCACCTGCATCGCCGTCTTCCGTGAGGTCGATTACTTCAGACGTGTCGCTAACATCGTCATCAGTAGACGCGACCTCGTGGAACCGTGTATCGCCATGCAGATTCATGCCCTCCAGCTGCTCTGGTGTGGTCTCGCGTCCTGAGGCATTTAGGATTTCGCGCCTATGAGCGGCTTTGCTGCGAAAGCCACCGCGGCCACGACCACGGGCAGAGGCGTGCCTCTCGCGTGCAACATCGATGGCACGCGGTCCGCCATAGCCACGCTGGCGATCAGCACCTCTGCCTCGATGGGAACGTTGCGGTGGCAAAGGTTGGGAGTAGTTGTCCTGGGGCGGGAAGCGTGGGCCAGGCGCACGAAAGCTGAACTCCTCATGTGGTTGATACGGTCGCCTCTCTGCAGCACCTCTGAATGTGTAGCCATCGTCCGCGCGTGGTGGGGGAGGAGGCAGAGGTGGTGGCGCACGATCGTAGTAATGGTCTCTGGCATATCTGTCGTACTTGTGGTCCCTGTACTCGCGCCCGCCACCATAATCCCGCTCTTCATATCGATCGTAGCGCGGTGGATCGTACTGTCGTCCATCGTATCGTGAGTCCTCGTAGCGGTGCTCACCACCACCTGAGCGGTAGTAGTGGTCGCCCATGACGGGCTGGTTTATGGAACGTGAGATCACGTAGTGCAATCACTTCTGATGTCGTGAACGTGGATGATGTTGCGTATCAAAGACGCTAGGGAACAGTGGTGATGACCGACTCGAGTGAGGAAAGAGCGCGACTCTAGATCGCAGTCGCTGGAGAGATTTCTTGTTGTTCCACCAAGTGCATGCGACATGACGGAATCGATCGTGCGCCGGCCGCTCCCGACGCTAGGCTTTGGCCACAAGTCGTGGCATGGAAGTATCACATTCACCTCAAATTCACAATTTCAAAGCTGCTATTAAGCAGAGTTGAGTCTACACGCTGCTGCTCCTGTTTTGCCGAGACAAGTGTCCGCACGCCTACAGGCACTGCAATATTTCAATGACGGCGCGCCAGTGACGGATGAAGGATCCGTGATCACTGGGCAATTGGAAAACATAACCAAGCACAGGCTCTCCTTCGACCTAGGCCAGCATCGTAAGCTGCAGCTTCTGAAAGACCGGACTCCTTGCTCCTAGCTGTCCATGCAACTGCAGACGACTTCTCGACGCGGAATCTCCCAAGTCGACATTCATCCTCGTGACTCGAAGACGTCGGATTGCAGCAATGGTGACCACCGACCGCATGGTCAAAGCCACCTGCTTGTGTGGCCGCGCTGCTCACGAAGTCACACTTCCCACCTCGTTGTTTCCACTCAAAGCTCACTTCTGCCACTGCAACTCATGTCGACACGTAAGTGGCTGCCTCTGCCAGACGGTGGTGTTACTAGACGAAGCATATCGTCCGGCAGAATCGACCCTTGAGAGACTGCAGGCATTCCACTTCTCCACCAACGTTACCCAGTACTTCTGTCCAACATGTGGGACGCACGTACTGGGCAGCATGCAAGATACGTCTGATAGTTCGGAAGCTGGACTCTCTTACTACCTTCTCAGTGGGACGCTGGAGCAAGCAGAAGGTGTATACGAGCTGAGAGGGCATGAATGGATCTCCGATACAGGAGACGGTGGCTTCAGTGACTTCATCCGGACCGTCAATGGAAAGGATCTAGCTAGGTGGCCGCACGGTTTCTATACAGGCGAAGAGCTGCCTCAGTACTGGCAAGCGTCACACCGTCAGTCCCAGCCGCCAACCAGTACGGATAGACTTCATGCTCACTGCAAATGCAACGGTGTCCAATTCTATATAGCAAAGCCTTCAGCACGATCCGCCCGCGGAAGAGCACCGTGGCCAGACTTGCTAGTTCCTTTCCACTACAAAGGCGTACCTCCACCCAAGGACGAAGCTTGGTGGCTGCCAGCAGGTGGTACGAAATATCTCGCTGGCCTATGCTCTTGCAACAGTTGTCGTCTGGCCACAGGGATAGAGTGGGTGGAATGGAGCTTCGTTCCCACGATCGATATATCTCTGGATGAGGGCGGCAAAGTCCCGTTTAGTCGAGAGTTCGGTACTCTCAGACACTATCGTTCGTCTGATATAGCCACAAGGCACTTCTGCGGAACTTGTGGAGCGACGATATTCTGGGACGGGGATATGCGGCCGGATCTCATTGATGTTGCCGTGGGGCTACTTGATGCGCCCGAGGGAGCGAGAGCTGAGAGTTGGCTCGAGTGGCAGACTGGACGGCTGAGCTATCGTGAAGATGCCACTTCACGAGCGGCAAGCTTAGTTCATGGTGTGGAAGCAGGCTTAGCAGAATATGAGAAGCACCGAATTGCGGCGAAGAAGAGCTGAGAATGCTCACTCTAGCCATGGTAATGGACTCATGCTTCTGAGATCTGCTGGCTTATAAGACATTCTATGACTACGATGCGGGCGATAATCCTACAGCGTGAATCACTGATAAAGCACGTACATCTATAGAACAATGCCCCCTCCATCAGCGGTCCACACCTCCATGGTGCACTAGAGCCTGCAGATCGTCCATGCCTGTCGGATCATGGTCAATGGTGGTATTGGACATCATGCTTGCAAGCTCTGCCATGGATGTGACTGGCTCTTCAATGCCGTATTCCCAAGAGACTTCAGCCTGGTCCAGGACGTCCGAATGCTGAACACCACAATACAAGCTCTCCCCATGCTTGTGAAAGCCAACATGATCAGGGTGTCGGAGCTTTCAGCTGCGCTGCGACAGCAAGTTCACTGTTCGAGTCAGCCACCTCTTCAAGTCTTCGGACCAACCTGGTAGCAACTGACCGCTCAAGGTCAATGCACTGTCTGGGCCGTCGAAGCGTGCAAGCTTCACGCAATCAACCAGCATCTCGAACAGCTCTTGGGCATTCCTCGCGTTGATGGTTTGCATGTCCTTCAGCGTGTCATCCAAGGCGTGAAACACAGCACTCGTCTCGGCGAAGTGCAAGAAGGACAATTCGGGTGGACAGACGAGCGCTGGGAGACGGAGTGACCCAAGGGCGGCAGCGAGAGCACAGCGTAGGGCGGATGCAGGCATCAGATTCTGCATGGAATGGTCGAGAACTTGATCATCAAGTACCTGCCACTCTGCCGTCACGCGAATATGCTCCTTGGTTCGCCGCCGCTCAGTCCGAAGCATCAACTCTCGGTCGTCCTCGGGCAGCAAAACTCTGCAGCCACATTGCTCGCACGAGTAAGAGGAGCATGCCGGACTCTTCATAGCAAAGATCTGGATCTTACGAATATTCTCGTAATGTCCACAAGGCAGCAGCTCTGCGATCTTGCCGTCCCTAGGCTCTTCGCTGCTGATGCGTAGACGAGCGTAGAGCAAGTGCCGTGCAGATCGTGGTGGCTGCGAGTCCCATCTATCCAACCAAACCCGCTCGTCCACTGCCAATGCATGGTCGCCAAAGGCTCGGTACAGATGGCCGCGCACATGATAATGGCTTCGGGCAGAACGACGATAGACTAGAGTGCTAAGCATGGTCAGCCAAGGGTGACGATACTGCTTCTTTAGTAACTTGCGCCACTGGGCGTCGGACAGAACGATGGTGGCTGTTCTTCCTGAAGGTGCGGTCAGCTTGAAGAGATGCTGAACAGTGTTGCCGTCATCGTGAGAATAGCTAACCATCTGGAGTACGCCTTTGCCGGGCTCCCTAGCTACAGCTTCTATTACAGTGAAGAGGTCGGCGACTGCATCATGAGACTGCTGGACCGCGAACGGATTGAGTGCGCTGGTTGGCAGCACGACGAAGAATGAGTTGTCATAGACGCCGATAGTCCGAGGGTCTGGAGCAGGTCGCTCCCCTTGTGCCACCAGACTCGGCACTTCTACATCCAGCTCGGCTCCCTCGGGCATGAGCTCGACGGCTGGAGACTCCATACTCAAGATTGTAGTAGCCAGCCGGTCGCTCTCCTTAGCAAGGGTTACGTTACCTAGGGAGCGAGCAAGCTCTGCTAGACTGGCGGTCGCGGGGTCCATGATTGGTGTAGGCTGTATTTCCTCAACCGTTGTGGTTGCGAGTTGTCTGATATGAATCGTTGGGTTGAAAGCTGGATCGGCACCAGAGGAATATGTTCACGAAGAATAGACGAGGACGACATGGTCGAGAAAGGTGGTATTTATTGATTAAGAAGTTGCTCTACAAGATCAACTGTTAGTGACGGTCACCTGTTTTTATGGCCACAAGTCTTTGTGTATACAGGCAGCAGTGTGTTTACAGCAAGAGTCGAGCAGCAGACGCTGGCGCTGGGAAGATACAAAGGCTTTGAAGTGGAGTATTTTCTTTGTCTGTGAGTCGACTGGATTGTGAGAAGCGACAGTGAACACAAGAGTGGTGTGTCACAGCCACAATAGCATTGTACACGACTGCAGCTGCGCGAGGAGTCGTGTCGATGTCATGTCGATCCCAAAGGACTGTCAGCGCCTCGTAACGCAACTGGCCGTGTTGCTGTCGTAGGCCGCTATGCTTAGACGGCATGACCGTCAATGGTATGGCCTAGCCATTCATTAGCGTTGTCCGGACATATATATATGAGAGTAATAACGAGGAGGGGTGACAAGTGATGATTGTGCGGAGACCAATTGTAAGGAAGCTACACTCTAAGGTCAGTGGCAGTAGATGAATTCCTAAGATGTATAGTGGATGAGACAACAGCACTCTTGACACTAACAGGCTGTGAGACATACCTCAAGACATGCATATGTATACTTAATACCCATTCAGATCAGCTATATTCAACATCTGATCAATGTCTCGCACAGCTCGAGGCAGCACTCTACCATGACCAACATCCTCCGCCTCCTCGTCCCAACCAACATCTGTTTCTTGCTCCCACTCAGCAGAATTATAGAACTGATCAGCCCCATGTCGATGCATCCCATCGTGTGCAACACCCTCACTCGAACACTTCTGACGAAACACGAAATTGACCACTCGGGTAAGCCAGGCCTCCAGAAATCGTTGCCACGGTGCCTGCAGATTCAGGCTAGCGAGGTGCACACGTAGATCCACGCTCTCCGGTGCTGTTACGATGTTGGCTTGACAAGAGAGACTATCTTACAGCTGGCGTGGTGTGAACGACTGGTAAAAGTCGATATCGTAGAGCGTGCGTTCGGACTCTTCTAGAACCAGATTTGTGTTCGTGTGAGCTACAGGACTCAGGGCGTGTGGACAGATGAGCGTAGGAGCATCCAACGTCTGTAGAGCAGCATGTAGTGCTCTAAAGATAGTCGTGGAGTGGACTTCCTGCTCGAGACTGTCTTCAGTCACTGTCGTGTTAAGCCCCTGCCAAGCAGTATTATCCTCGGCAAAAGCCCTCGTGGCGAACATGGCCTGCATTACAGCACTTCTTTGTCGTTGACAGGTCTCTTGCCCATCTCTGTCGCCCAGCCAGTAGTCCATGCTTGCTCCTCGAACACAGGACCGTTGTTGCCATAGAATCTCGTCAGCTGCTTGCGGACATGATACACAGCACGATATGAGGTGCGGTAAACTAGTCCTCGCAGCAATCGCAGCCACTCGATGTGCTTACCGCATGCTAAGAGGAGGTCAAACTGATCCGAGTCCAGCTCGAAAACGGGAGCGGCCTCGAATAGATGGAGATCTGCCTCGTTGTTCAGACTCAATCTGTACACTAAGCCTTGAGAGCTCTTCTGCCAGTACCTGACTAACTTCAATGTGGAACTACCAGGCGCAGCGGTGTATCGTGCGACCGTAGCCAGCACAGCAAGGTTCGGAAGAGAGTATATCACGGGTGGCAGTATCAAGTTTGCTTTGACTTGCAGCTCAGCAGAGCATGAGGTGTCACTGATACCAAGGACTTGCTTGTCGATTGGCGGGTTGTCCATGATGGACGTGTGGATCGAGTTTGCAGCAGACAATTCGGGTGCGGACTCGAGACACGAAGTGGTCGTATGGAGATTGATGTTCGCCACGAGCGCAGACAGGTCTCTGCTGATTTCGTCGTCGTTCGACATGGTCGGATCAAAGCTGCAAGGGTATCGCGGTTTATCTCTCGAGCACAGGATCCAAGGATTAAGGTATATACCACTTCCGAGAACAAAGACAGCTCCCACACAAGGCATTGTTGTCCTTGTCTGGCAGGGCGTCACCCACGTGCCCGTCCGTAGTGCTTGTGACCGATGCATCAGGACCGTCGCCAAGATGCGATTGAAGAGCCCGCAGGGTTGCTTCCACCCAAAGTGCTTGAAGTAGAGCATCTCCTACTGCATGGACGGTGGTTGCTTCGAACACGACGAGGGTGGAACATGCTCCCGATACCAACAAAAGCCATCGAGAGAAGCCCTTTGAGAAGTGACAGGTTGAGACGTGAGATTGGCACAATCTGCAAGATCTACTGTGGCCATTCTACCAAAGCATCTCAGCATTAGCCACAGGCGGTAGATCGTCCTCCCACTCGGCAGCATGTTCCTGCTTCCATGACAACGGCCTCCGATGCCAAAACCTAACAAACTGCTGCGCCGCCATTTCCGTATGAAACCCGACAACATACACCAACCCCGGTGTACGTCTCCCCAATTGCTTCGTACTCTCGGCCCCAATATCCACACTCTGACCAGCTGATTGCGATCGCGCCTTCCGCGCCTCCTTCGCAAGATCAATCTCCATCTGCTCCTCCTCGGTTCGTTCCAGAGCGGCCGCCATAACACGAGCTCGTGTCCCGTGGCGATCATGTGGCGAGGCTTGTTTGGCAGGCGTCCATTCCTGGATCTTGGGCAGCTTCTCATCGCCACCTGACCAGCCTAGGGCACGATCTTCGGCAGTGGCAAGGAGGATCCGGCGGATGCTGCTGCGGCCGAGTTGCGGCCCGTCCATTGTAAGACGGACTTCGAAGGGCACCTTGTCCGGTCGGCGGACTAGTGCTTTGTAGCCTTGATGGCGGACTATCGTTTCCATCATTGGCGTGAGAGGTGGTTGGAGTTGTCGGAGCTCCATTTGCTGCAATGCTGGGAC
Organism: Recurvomyces mirabilis; assembly: GCF_035927965.1. NCBI lineage: Eukaryota > Fungi > Ascomycota > Dothideomycetes > Mycosphaerellales > Teratosphaeriaceae > Recurvomyces > Recurvomyces mirabilis. The sequence goes on along the minus strand of NW_027041967.1, from coordinate 36,079 downwards.
TAGGGAGAAGGACTCAATGGCTGCGTGGGCATCTATGCCGTCGATCATGTAGCCTGGAGGTGGCGCAAGAGGTGAAGATAGCGAGCTGGGTGTTTGAGAGGCTGCCATGCGTGATATTCGTGTCGCGTGACCTTGGTATGTGAAGGCGCTGAGCTTGTTTGAGAAGAGCAGGTAGTAGAAGTTCTCCTGCTCAAGCGTCGCCAGATTTCGACCAGGTACGATCTTAAGAATATCACCTTGCTCTAGCGTCCATCCTTCCATATGCTGGCCTTGCGGCACGATTCTTCTGAAGTCCTCTTCTAGCAGATTCTTGCTGGCATTACGGAGGACGAGGACGGTCGGCTGCTCTCCTTGATCATCTTGCTGCCGATATCTTGTCTCAAGGTGACGTCCGCGCGCCGTTCCGGAAGAGACGGTCGACTCGCCCGACAAGGGTGAAAAGCTCCTTTGACGCCTGATCGTTGTAGCTGGCTTCTCAAGAGGCAGTCGCGGTATCTCACGAGTCGCGTTCTGTTCTGCCTCGTCATGTTTCTTCGTCTCTTCTGGAAAGAGCTGTTCCATTAACGAAGGCTTCTTCTTCGGCTCTGCGCCTCCCTTCGATTTGGTGCCACCATCTCTCTCGTGCTCAGATCTCCGTTGCTTCGGCCTGATGTTCCTTCGGTCATTGCTGTTGGAGGTGCTGCTCTGGCAGCGGCTGTGTATGCGACTAAGGCTCGACCATGGCGGACTAAGAAAGCGCCGTCGGACGACAAGCGCTGTGGGCATCAAGGGATGGTCAATCGATGCCTCATACTCGTGTTTGTATTCTTATTCATCAATATATAGCTGTTAGTCCGAGGTAGATTGTTAGCGCCAATCTTTTTTGCTCCTCCACTAGCGTGATGGTTACGCGTAGCCAATCAGGAATATTGACATGGTCGCTAGTCCTCAGAAGAACCTGCTCTTGTATTGTTATCGCGGGGGTGTCATCACCAGTCACGAAACGACGTGCTGCCATTACTAGCCATGCTGCTCATGCTCGAGTTGCCCATGCGCTGTTTGATATCTCTACTGCGATCAAGTGCATAATAAGAGATCACACTCCGTCGCTCCTTCCACATCTGATACGCATATGTGAAGAAGGTCACTTCCACTTCTACCACCTCCAAGCATATATAGAGAATTCTGTCACCTCGTAAGCTCCTCCAACTCAACATGGTGTGCTTTCACCCCTTAAGAATGAACCCTCCTAACGGGAGACTCAGCATCCACATGGCAAACGATCCAACCTCGTTTGTCATCCGCCCCCTCCCTGGCGCAGGCCTCGATGGCGCCTTCCGCTTTCACTTATCACCGGATAGTCTCGATAGACTAGGCCTCCAGTCAGGAGTAGATGTCTGCCAAATCACTGGCGAGAAAGGTGGCACAGGATATGGCATTGCTTGGCGAGCCACCGACAAGATGGGCACGAGCCCCAAACTACGACCCGTCAAGCTGACGAGTACCGCACAAGCTGCCTTTGGCTTTCAGGAGGGATCTCATGTCGCCATCTCCAAGTCTGCAGCCAGCATAATGCCTGCCGCGAGTCTCACCCTGACGGACATCACGCCACCTGACTGGCGCACTCCTGACGACACGGACGACCTTGCCTGGCTGAAGAGAGCAGATAGCTATCTCACGGACTGCGAGGCTATTGCCGCAGGTACCACCTTCGATCTTTCGGCGAAGAAGAAGCTTAGAAGGCGTTTCTACGTCGACCATGTTCAAGGCAATAGTGCATCCGGAACGAGTGGTCTATTCTACTGCGACGGCATGACCAAAGTCGTCATCGGAGACGAAAGCACTAGATTTGACACGCCCTCACTGGCCCTGGGCGATTCCTTCCCAGTGCTCGATATTGGTGCGATCGGAGGCCTTGTTGACGAGATCAAGCTGCTTAACAAACGCATGGATCGTGTGCTTAACAGGTCGTCCCATGTCGTTTCAAAGTCACGCCATGCACATGATGCACGCCACACACTACTGCACGGGTACGAGGGAACAGGAAAGAGTATGCTGATCGAAGCTGTTGAGCGCACGCCAGGAGCAAGTATTCACACGATACGAGAGGATGACTTGAGCACACCCACGAAAGCTATCACCTTCATCGAGCAGACTTTCGATGATGCATTGAGAGCTCAGCCAAGCATTATAACGATCGACAAACTCGACAAGCTTATGCCAAAGGAGAACAGTACTCTGACTTCTGTGCTGGTCAGACAATTCAAGAAGATTCGTGGAGCAAGAGTATTTGTTCTTGCGGCAGCACGCTCGACTCTTAGCATCGACAATGTCCTGCTTCGTGCCGGTATGTTCGCCTTCAACATCGAGCTGCGCATACCCGATATGCTAGCTCGCACCGCCATTCTTCGCACAATGCTGGTGGACGAGTCTGAGGGCCTGGCAGAGCTCATCAGCTCAAAAACACATGGCTTTACTGGTGGCGATCTTGATATGCTGGTCTCTCGAGCGCACGAATTCGCCGAGGACCGAGTGGACTTTCATCTATCTGGCATCCTCCCTATTGGCCTACGCGATGAGCTGCGCAACGGGAATGCCACGAATGGAAACGGGCACATGGCCTCGTCGATCTACAGTGAAGATACGACGCAAGTCGACACATCTTTACTGGAAATGCAGCCACCCGCCTTGACAGAGGAGGACTTTGACCTCGCGCGGGCTACTGTGCATCCGAGTGCCCTCCGCGAGGTCTTCTTCGAAAAACCGAAAGTGAAGTGGTCGAATATCGGTGGCTCCGATGCCATCAAACAGCAGTTCGACGACACTCTGGGGTTGCCACTCCAGCACCCCGAGCAGTTCGCCAGATACGACCTCAGGCCCTCCAAAGGAGTGTTGCTCTATGGTCCACCAGGTTGCTCCAAGACGATGACCGCACAGGCAGTCGCCACGACCTATAATCTCAACTTTATCGCCATCAAAGGCGCTGAACTAATCAGCATGTACGTTGGTGAGTCCGAGAAAGCTATCCGAGAGCTGTTCGGCAAGGCACGACAGGCGGCCCCTTGTGTCATCTTCTTCGACGAAATCGACGCTATTGGTGCTGAGAGGGATGCTGGTGGTACGAAAGGTCTCAATGTCTTGACAACACTACTGAACGAAATGGATGGCTTCGAGGAGACGAAAAATGTGCTTGTGCTAGCCGCGACGAATAAGCCTGAGGTTCTCGATCCGGCGCTTCTGCGTCCCGGACGCTTCGACTCACACATCTATATCGGACTCCCGAATATCGAAGCCCGAAAGGAGATTCTGAAGATTGGGTTGCGAGTTGCTGAGGGAGTGGATATTGAGAAGTTGGCGGCTGATACTGAGGGGTATTCAGGCGCGGAGATTGTGAGGATCTGCAATATGGCGAAGATGAGCGGCTTCAAGCATGATGTGGCAACCGAGTCTTCGCGGATAGCTATCGGCGGGCAAGACTTTGAGGAGGCTTTTCGAGCGGTCAGAAAGGGCACGACGGCTGAGATGCTGGAGGGGTACGAGGCTTTCGCGACGAGGTAGTAGTGGGTAGAGGGCCACGATATGGATCGGCATGTACTGTCATATTGTGCTGAGATAGTAGTAGAAGACCTCTGTCCGTATGGGCGACTCGATCTTCAGAGGACGTGTCTACCTGCTGCAGATTGAGACAGGAGAAGTCGTTGCACGTGAAGATTGCGCTATTCCCGAAAAGGCAGTACGCGACAAACAGACCTCGGTCAGATAAACACTCCCAGCCCACATCACCACCACACCTCTTACATCGTGATACCACGAACTCAACACAATGTCGTCCTCCGATCGCAAACCTTCCAGCTCATCCGCAAGTAGTCGTCTCTCCAACCGTCCCATCGACCCAATAACCCGCACCGCCCTCCGCTACTCCCTCAGCCCCCGCGAGTACGAACTCCTGCACCAATACCTCATCTCACGCACGCCACAACGGGTACAAAAACAGACACCGGACCCGAAACGCTACGAGAAGATCACAAGGGCAAGTTCGGAGAACGGAGACTATAATGTTGCTGCCCTTCGAGCAGCTCTACGCGTATTCGTGGGTGCTTATGTGGGGCTCAAAGGGTGGGAAGTTGTGATCGAGAAACTTGCTTCGAGACGAGGGGGCGGAGCGAAGAAGGTTGCTGGAGCTGTGGAGGGGAGTGTGTATAGGCATGCCAACGCGAGGATCGCATTGAGCTTCTCGACGATTCTGTTGTTTCATCGCTTGCTTGGTCGTTTCTTCCGACAACTGAGGACGAGTTTACTGGAAGATGGGGCGGGACCGTTTAGGGAACGGAATCCTGGTGTTGCGAAACTGCTTACTTCACAGTATACGCCTGCGATCGGTGCTTCGCTAGCTGGACTTTTCCTGGGTATAGCACCTGCAGATCAATTGCGAATGACGATAGCTATATACGTCTTCACCCGCAGTCTAGAATTCGGCTACAACGCCCTCGAGGACGGCGGCCCCTTGTGGCGTAAAGACGAGGACGGCAAGCCGCTCCGACCCTGGTGGTTCGGAAGCTGGCTCATCATGCCCTTCGCGTGCGGCCAACTCCTCCACGCCTTCGTCTTCGACCGCGAATGCTTCCCCGAGAGCTACGGTCGCTTCATCCTCCAACGCTCACCAGAATACATTCAACTCCGACCGAAGTCGTACCCGAAAGATGGCAAGCCCTGGCCCGGAACGTTCGATATCGTGGACGGCTTGGCCGAGCTCAGCAAACTCCGCTGGCCGCCTTTCATCTCTCCCATTTTGTTCCCAAGTACCAAGCAGACTCTCCCTTCTGGCCCGGCGCTGGCGAAAGTGAGTCCGATAACGGCGCCAGCGCATCCAGGAATAAAACACACATCCTGCGCACTCCTCCACCCGTCAGATCCGAGCTGCACAAGGACATATCTTAAATACTGGGCTACTTCTTTTCCCACCGTCGCCCGTTTCTTCGCATTGGTGTATGGCGCTTTCGCCTTACTGGCATACAAGAGCTTTCTGAAAGCTCCGGCGCCATTTCTTAACCGCATCTCCCGGCGCATACTCCGGATGTCAGTCTTCATCACGGGCGCGATAGGGACAAGCTGGGCGAGCGTATGTTTCTTCTCCAATACGCTCCCACGGAACGTTCTACCCACTCAACGCTGGTTCTTAGGAGGATTCCTAGGCGGCCTTTTCGCTTTCGTGGCGAGGAGGGGGGAGAGAAGTAATTTCCTGTATAGCGCGCGATTGTCGATCGATAGTCTGTACAAGGTTGGTAAGAAAAGGGGTTGGTGGAAGGGTGTTAGGCAGGGGGATGTGTTGCTGTTTGTGGCGAGTCTGGCGCTGTTGAACGTGGTTTATGAGAGAAGGGCGGATGCTGTGAGGGGTGCGATGGTTAGGAAGGCTTTAAGTAGTTTCAGGGGTGAGGGGTGGGTTGATCGGGCTTTGGGTAAGAAGGAGGATGGTGGTGTTGATGCGGTTTCGAGTGGGGTTGAGGAGGGTAAGAAGGATTTGTGAGATATGTGATGAGTAATGTAAAGCATCGTATCAATCGATACCACAAACTCGGCGGATCCGTAAGGCCGGTGCTCACGGAAACTTGGGTCCTAGCCATCGCTGCCACTGATCATCCTCCACCTGCAGTACCATAGCGTTGCGCCTTTGTTCCGCTTTATATCAACCGCTGCGCCCAAGCCCTGTTTACACGACTTGATCCGTTTCTGACTCCTCCTTGCCACTAAGTGCGCTGCTCATGCGGCAGTGAGGGCGGTGGCCGCTTTCTTAGAGTCTTAATACGCATGATAGTTGTCCTTATGCTCACTCAACGTACGCTTGTAGATAGAATGTAGCGCCTCCATCAAGTTGCCCAGGGTGGCTTCTTCTGGCTCGAATGTGGCAGTAGCCTCGATGTACTCCTCCCACCAAGGGTTGGGAAAGCCGTCTAACCCACGCCGCACATATCTACCGTGGCTATGATCGTACTTGGGATGGCGGTGCGGCAGATGAGGATCTTCTGCCAGGAGGCGTCGTGAGTTCGATTCTGGTGATGAGGGCAGTGTTGGGGCAAGTCTATGATTTCTTGATCGGCGTAGTAGAACTCGATCACGAAGGACAAGACTCGATGTTGGGGGGTTCGAACCCTCCCGCTCCACTCCAGGCTCGCAACGAAAGGAATTGGGCACTCGGCTCAGAGGTCTTCATCTTTGAGATCATCATTTGCGCAGCTATCATGAGCTGTCGCGTCGACGCAGTAAAGCAAGCGAAGCATCCTCTGAATTGTAGGGGATGAATTTATGTTGTCTTGGAAGCTCTTGTTGACACGTGTGATGACGAACAGTTGTCTTGCTGTGAGGTGGATAAAGATCTGCTCGAGGAGCTCCGGCGTGGCGAGAACGCTTTGCATGGCAGATGCCATGGCTTGGAATCTGTTCACCGTCAATAATGGGTGCGTATGGGGGCGAAGAGCGCTGCGATTTGATACCTCTGGTATATCTGTTTACGTTCAATGGGTTGCGATGATGTGCGTTTCGTGCAAGCTCGGACGTGAACGCAATGCATAGCACTTGTGCAGCGTGGCTGATCCCATGATCATGTGACCAGTTGCAGATGGAAGGCACGAATCAGGGCGAGTAACAGACCTGCAATTGAGATAAGCTCAGGCGCAGGGACGAGGGATCGACGCGAATTCACTTCCGTTGGTCATTCATCTGATAATTGAGACCCACGACGTACTACTATCCCTTCATCCTGGCGTCCACAATCCTCTGCACCATCTTTTCCAACATAGCACCGCCACTACCACTAGCACCCTCAAAGTACGACGCCACGCTCTTCTCCACGTACTTGCCGATCTGATCAACCTCTACATTCACATTCTCACCCTCCTTCTTCTTGCCCATGACAACCTTCTCCTGCGTATAGGCAATGAGCATAACCTCCCACCAACCCTCCTCGTCATGGACAGCCGTAATAGTCAGTGATGCTCCATCAAGTGTCACATATCCCTTCTCAACAATATAATGAAGCACACTCTTGTCTCGCGGCTGGAATCGGAAGGTGATGGCATTCCCATCCTGAGTCGTCTTGGCGATCGTAGCAATAGTATCGACATGCCCCTGAACGAAATGTCCTCCCATCCGCGTATCAGCTCTTACAGCCCTCTCAAGATTGACCCCACTAGCCTCCTTCAACGATCCCAGATTCGTTCTTCGAAGCGTCTCTGGCGCAACACCGACCTTGAACTCATCCTTATTGAACTCGGTAACAGTCAAGCATGTTCCATTGATGCTGATACTGTCGCCCAGATGTGCGTCGCTGAGTATCTCAGAGCAGTTCGATATTGTCAAGGAAGTGCCTCCTCCGCCACTTGATGATTCATCGTGCTTGACGAGATGGGAGACGGCTTGCTGGCGTCAGCCTCAGCATCTTTCATCATGGTGGCGGGCACAGAGACATACTGCCTATTGTCTCGACAATGCCGGTAAACATTGTCACTCGCAACTTCGATGGATCGGAATGCAGGTGTAATTATAACGTTCCATCTGGTGTTCATCAGTTCCAAAGGCCGAAGATCGGCGACGAAGTGCCGAGAGTGCCGAGGCGATGGTAGACGATCCGAACAAGACTCCAAGAGACGAATATCAGTCATGCCAATGGTTCACTAAGCATTTTCAGGACTTCCCGGGCTATTGTAGGTGTCTGGCATAGCTACGTCGCGACAGCCCTTTTTCACAATGTCTCTCACACGGCCACTCAATCGATCACTCCGTTCCACATTGTCGTCTCGAGCATTGAATCATGGAACATCTACCAGACGATGTCTCGCAACGACCGCGAACGGAGCAACTGATACCTTGCTACCTCTAGCAGGTATCCGAGTTTTGGACATGACGAGAGTGCTTGCCGGAGTAGGATATTGATTTGCAGCTATCTACACAGCATATGCTGACTATTGGTTAGCCATATTGCACACAGATGCTAGGTGACCTTGGGTACGATTGATGAACCCTGTACGGTCGACTCGTTGTATGACCTCTGACTCGACCTATACTCATGCTTCGACAGAGCCGAAGTAATCAAGATCGAACATCCCATCCGAGGCGACGACACCCGAGCATGGGGACCTCCATACGCCACCTACACTGACGACAGCGGTAAGCAAGGCTCCGGCGAAAGTGCTTACTTCCTGAGCGTATGTACAAAGGTCGTCATAATGAGGATCAGTCACTTATCGTCCCTCAGGTCAATCGCAATAAGAAGTCCCTAGGTCTCTCCTTCCAACACAAAAGTGGCGTCGAGATCCTACACAAGCTTGCCAAAGACTGCGATATTCTCGTCGAGAACTACCTACCCGGTGCTCTGAAGAAATATGGCATGGACTACGAAAGCGTGGCGAAGGTCAATCCAGGTTTGATTTATGCCAGCATAACAGGCTATGGTCAAACAGGACCGTACAGTAGTCGAGCAGGCTACGATGTCATGGTCGAAGCGTACGTCAGGTATAGCGTCTATACTTCGTCATAAGGCTAATGCCGACATAGCGAGATGGGCCTCATGCATATTACTGGCCACCGCGACGGCCCACCAGCCAAAGTCGGCGTTGCAATCACAGATCTGACCACAGGCCTTTACACCTCCAACTCAATCATGGCGTCCCTACTCAGCCGAGCCAAAACAGGCCGAGGTCAACATCTCGACGTCTGTCTAGCAGATTGCCAAATCGCTTCCTTGGCAAATATAGCAAGTTCATGTCTCATCAGCGGCAAACCTGACTCCGGACGTTGGGGCACTGCTCATCCCTCGATAGTGCCATACAAGGGCTTCAAGACCAAGGACGGAGATGTCATGCTTGGTGGTGGCAACGATAGATTATACGGTGTCATGTGCGACAAGCTTGGGAAACCCGAGTGGGTCAAGGACCCGAGATTCTTGACTAACGCTGATCGTGTGAAGAATCGAGATGTGATGGAGGAATTGGTCGAGGGCGTGACGAGAACGAAGACGACGCAGGAATGGCTGGAGATTCTGGAGGGGAGCGGGATGCCGTATGCTGCTATCAATGATGTCAAGGCTACGCTGGAGCATGAGCATAGTGAGTATTCTGATTCCTCCCCTTTCCCGAGTTCTTACTAAAGCTCGGTAGCCAAAGCACGAGGCATGGTGACAGAAGTCGACCATCCATCCTGCGGGCCTCTGAAGCTGCTCAGTCCGCCAGTCAAATACTCCGAGTCGAAGCCAAGCATCCGATCTGCGCCACCAACTCTTGGCCAGCACACACAGGAAGTGTTGTCAGAAATGCTCGGCATGAGCGGTGCGGATATTGAGGCTCTGAAGCAAGAAGGAGTCGTCGCATGAACAACATTGACGAGAGCTTTCCTGGATATCCTCGTCGTAACATGTATATTGTCCTGTGTAGACTCACCTGTTGCAATTGTGATCACGAACTGCACCTTTACAATATCTCTGGAGTCCTGGTACATGCCAAGCATGCTCATAAGCAGTAGCGAGAGCATCAAGCAGGAATGGATGGCTGATGATCTTGAGGTTTGAGCATCTCCGTACCATGATGTCGTAGCTGCTACACGCTTGCTGAATGTCCCCGCCGAGTCGTAAGCACGATTGTGCTTTCTGGGACACAATATGTCCGACATGATACTGTCATACGGTCCGGATGACAAGTCTAAGCGGCCTCTCATGTGGAGCGGAATGCGTGTATTGCCTTGATGAGCATTTGATCCTTTGGGAGAACATTTCGTGTCACATTAGTGCTTCATGCTGGAAGCCTGTCTCCAGGTGCAGAGCACGCTGTGACCTGTCAAACTTGATATAAATGCCCGAAGGTACTCGTTCATTCGTCCATCTGCCAGTGATACTCCAAATCAGCCCGATCCTTAGCCTTGTTGCGAGCAGCAAACCACTTCCTCTCAAACCCATTACCGCGATCCACACCATCCCATCTCCAGCCAGGCCGTATCCCATATCGATTCGGCTCGAAAGCACCTTGATAGCTCTTTCCGCTACTCTTACTCTTGCCACCCTTACTCGTTGTCGTTTTTGTCGCTAGCAGCTGAGCCATAGGATCATTCCACCTTTCCCGCTCTCTCAGCTCAGAATTCAGCTTCTCGTCGTCTGCGTATCTTGCCACACCCATGACTTTCGCATCCTCGAGATCACGTTTCCGCTCTTCTTTCTCTCGTCTCTGTACATCGCCCTTTCTTGCCTCGAGCTCTTCTGCCTGCTTCCGGTCCTCTTCTTCAGCCCTGGCTCGAAGCTCTGCCCTTTTCATGGCAACATTGATGATACGACCAGACGCATCACGATATATCGTATCCTGCGCCTTGCCTGTCGGATCCAGCCCAGCATCCTGCATAGCCTTACGCTCCTGCCTCTCTTTCCTCTTCAGTGACGTGGTCACTTGCCCTGCACTTTGTAGCCCAGCCATGGCCCCAGAAGCCATCGTAGGTCCCTCCTCCTCCTCTACCACAGCCGGAGCATCGTCATCGTCTTGTGCTCGCTGCGCCGACTCTGCTTGAGCATCGGCCAGAATCGCATCTGCTGCTGCTTGATCTGCATCCTTGGGCGCTGCTACACCCACTTTGACCCAATTGGTCTTTTTCATGGGCTTGTTTAGACCTCCAGATAAGGTGTTGCCGACCACAACCGGCGCATCATCGTCATCTTCTTCGCCTTTTGGCCGCGTCCAGTCGTTTGCATCGTCCTCGGCGATCGTGAGTCCTTCCCCCTTTGCTTCCTTTCGCTTGCGCTTTTTCGCTGGCTTCTGGTCTGCAGATAGATACTTGCTGGCGAGGTAGTCTGATAATACCATTCTGGCTTATGAGGTTGTATCAAGTAGCGTTCACATGTGAGAGCACTTCATCTCTGGCGTTGAACGCTGGAGCATGACTCGTGCCCGATTTGTCACCGGAAGCTTAAGCTTGAGCTTAAATGACAGTCATACTCACTTCAACATATGCCAATCATCTCAAGCATCTCGGAATTATGCAATAGAAGTCACATTATGCCGCGCTCCGAAGAGGCAGCAGCGTGGTTCAGCGCCGTCTACAAGGCCGTTCAAGAAGTCCCACATGGCAAGGTCACCTCCTACGGACATATAGCTACATTACTAGGCTATCGTATGACTGCCATTGCGACAATACAGTCTTCCTAGCGCTAACGAGTACAAGCTGAACGACCACGTCAAGTCGGAATCTGTCTCAAACATCTACCACGCGCAGAGGATCAGCCTGATGCTCGATACAACAGCGACACGGTCCCGTGGCAACGAGTGGTCAACGCGAAGGGCGTTATAAGTCCAAGGTATACCTTCGCCAACAGTATTGACTCTACGGCCGTTACTGACTCTAGCAGGGACGGCGGCACAGCACGCCAAGAAGCTGCCTTGAATCAAGAGAATGTCGAGGTCGAGCACGGCAGTCTGGGTGAACGCAGCATCGACTTCGCAGCCTACGGATGGTTCCCGCGACGATTGCCCAGCGACGATGCGGAGGACAGTGATTGATGTAGCCCATGTACCAAAACTTGAGCGACTTGCAGCTGACAATCGAAATCATGCTATGAAACTACATGGGTATTACACACAATTGTACAAAAGGATCGTCCTCCTACAATGCCATGACAGCGACAACGATCGCCGCGACCAAGGCGAACATGCTGACCGCGTTTGATGCAGCTCCACCAGTGTAAGGTGTCACTGTCGGGTAACTAGAGCGCTGGGGTATGCCTGAACTGGCAGCAGATGGTGCGGACGCAGTCGCCTTTGCGGTACCATTGCTGCTGCCTACGGGTCCAACTGGGTATGGTGGTAGTTGAGCACCGGTGGGCTGTGCGCCGGTCATGCTTGAGTGGGTTGGTCGTACGACAATTGTCTCGTAGAGTATTGAGGTCGAGCTGGCTGTCAGAGTTGCAGCATTTTCTGCGCCGGAATAAGCCGGGACGGCGCCTATTGGCGAGCTAGCGGGCGCGGAGACGGCTGATGCGGTTGCAGAAGAGTACTGAGCTGGGGCAGCTGGAGAAGAGTACTGAGCCGGTGCGGCCGGAGAAGAGTACTGAGTGGCTGCTACCGACGAGGCTGCTGCGCTGGATGCCGAAACACCAGCGGCAGAGCTCGAGGAAGTCGACACGCCGCCAGCTGGGCTGGACGAAGCTAGGACACCGGCAGCAGGACTGGAGGAAGTCGATGCACCTCCATATGATGCAGGAGCGGCAGAGCTCTGACCGACGGCACCTTGTGTAGAGGCACTGGAGGCAGGCGCGCCGGATTGACCACCATACGGTGCAGGACCATTGCCGGCAGCGGAAGACTGCGCACCCCCAGCAGAACTGGTAGGAGTTGGCAGGACGGCAGTAGTCAGATACATCACAGTCGTCAAAGTCTGTGTGACTGGAGCACCGGTCGGGTGCTCACAGCCGCCTGGACAGCTCGTAATTGTGGTTGTAAGAGTAGTGTAGATGGTGTTGGTGAAAGTTCCTTGAGCGGGAGTAGATGTGGCAGCGCTGACGCTGAGCGAGGACTGCTTCGCTGCGCCCAAGCTGCTGAAGAAAGCCGGGAGGCTGGACTGGACGAGCGTTGCGGTCGTCACGGAGACGGGCACCGTATATGTGACTCCCCAGTTGCTGCTTGGCTTGCTCGCAGATGACGAAACATTAGCGGCAGAGGATGGAGAGACAACGCTGCTGATGGAGGCATTGCTGAATGTGGCTGGGATCGTGACAGTCGTCAAGTAGGTTGATGTCGTGGTGGACACGGTTGTACCCACGCTCGTGCTCGTCACGCTTCCGCTCGTCACGATGGTGCCGTATGGGCAAGTAGTGATGAATGTGGTCGTTACAGCAGTGACAATAACAGTGCTACCTGGCGAGCTGCTGGTCGGAGACGTGGAAGCAGAGCTTGAGGTGATCAGAGTAGCAGAACCAACGCTGCTGCTGCTCGATGAATCCGTAGTCGATATCGATGCAGAAGTACTGATCGGCTCAGAGTGTGTGTGCGTAGTGGTGTATGTGGTTCGGTTCGTGGTCTCGGTGCAGAGTGTTGTGTATGTGCTGTAGCTCGACTGGGTCGACGAAGAGATGGTCGCGGTAGTGTTAGAGCTGTTGGTTGGGCCTACAGAGACACCGGACGATGTTGTCGAAGAGCTGATAGGGCTTGAGGTTGCAGACGAAGTGATCGAACCAGAAGATGTGACATTGTAGCTGTTAGTCGGCCCGACAGAGATCGGCGAGGAAGTGCTTAAGACTTGAGTCGTAGTAGCGTTCACGCTGACGGAGGTCATGCCTGTGCCACTGATCGGTGCCGAGTGAGTATGTGTAACAGCTGTTGAGTTCTCTGAGCACGTCGTGGTATAAGTTGTGAACTGTGTATTGCTGAGAGATGTCGAGTTCGCGACTGATGATGAAGTGGTTGAGAGCAGAGTCGTTGTGGCGTTGACGCTCACAGATGTGACACCAGTCCCGCTGATCGATGTAGCATTGGCGCTGACAGATGTGACACCAGTTCCGCTAATTGGTGCGGAGTGGGTATGCGTTACAGCGGTAGAGTTCTCGGTGCATGTCGTCGTGTATGTGGTGAATTGTGTATTGCTAAGCGAAGTAGAGCTCGTGCTGATGTTTGCAGAAGAAGACGTGGTGGATGTGCTCACAGGTGAAGATGTGCTGAGGCTTGAAAGGCTGCTCGAGGTCGAAAGAGACGATGTCGAGCTGGAAACGCTGCTTGACGCTGAACTCGAGACTGTGCTGCTTGAAGACACAGAAGAGCTCGTGAAAGTCGATGTAGCGGACAATGTAGAGCTTTGCGAGCTTGTGGATGTGGACGAAGTACTGCTTCTGGTAGACGTGCTCGATGATACGGTGGACGAAATTGTGGATGTTGAAATGCGCGAGCTTCTTGTCGAGGTAGAAGTAGCCGATGTAGTCGACACAATAGAGACTGTAGAGCTGCTCCTTGTTGAAGTAGTTGACACGGTCGATGACGAGCTGGACGAGGCTGCACTTCCACACAATCCAGCGAGAGAGTTGCAGCCGGTGCCACAGTAATCGGGTGTAGAACCACAGTACCCGTACTGGCTGCAGCACTGGCCCCATGTAGAGCCCGCGCATGTCTGGCGAGTGTATCCACCACAAGCACCATCGGGCGAGACAATCAGAGCTGGACACTTGCTGGTGGTGTCGGCATCGAAGGTGGTACCCTGCACAGCTGCAGTGACAATTTCTTTCATCCACACGGAGTACGGGCTGCCGCAGATAGTGTTGTTCTGGTCATATGTGGCCTCCCAAAGCATGACGCCACCGAAAGATGTAGTGTTGGCGAATTCCTTCACGATCTTCTGCGCCTCGAGCGTGGTCAAATAGTAGGAGTCGTCGCTCGATGCAGCTTTCGCCGCAGGAAGGCCGATGTAGTATTTGACGGCAGGATTCAGCGACGCGGATTGTTGCCACGAGGCGAAGGAGATATCATCGCTACCTTGGCCATTCAGGTGGTTGATTCCTGCACGAGCGCTGCAGGCGGGAGTGTTGTAGAACTGGATGAACACAAAATCGAACCACGCTGCTGAAATGACGCTTGTGAGGTGGACGTCTGGCAGAGAGCACTGCGGTGCACCAGAGATGTAGTAGCTCTTGGTGACATCTTGTGTGTAGAGGTCATTCTTGAAGTGGTTGATCATCGCAGCATATCCGTTCGTAGCGTATGCGATGGTCTTGCCGTTCGCGTCTGTCGGCGCAGGGTTGATTGCACTCTCGATGTCAAAGTCAAACCCATCTACTACAGCACTTCCAAATGGCCGAGGTTGACCATTGTTCGCAGATGCCGGACCAAATGCGCCCCAAAGGAAATCAGCGAAGCTCTCTCCAGATGTATCGCTGTCGAGGTAGTAGTTGTTGGGGTTTGCACCGCCAAGCGACAAGAAAACCTTCTTGCCATACGTCGTCTGGCAAGTCTTAATGTCCTGTTCGATATACGGGCATGACTTCTGCAGCGTTGTGTTCACTCCATTGTGCACGTAAACCTCACCAGAGCACTGATTACCAAAGTTCGTGCCTGGCCAGCCGCCTGGTCCTTGATCCGGAAAGACATTGACAAATCCAATATTGACAATGTCGATGGATGGGTTCTTGCAAGTCTCGACGAGGTTTTGTTGGTATGGGCCTTAACCCCAATAGGTTACCACATTCGTGTTCGAGGTTGCGCTGAAAGTTGCGGAAATCGTGGTCGCTGCTGTTGCGGCCAACAAGAGAGATCGTGTAGACATGATTACTAGAAATTAAGAATATTTGATTCGAATGAATGGACGCCCGAAGGCAAGAGCAATGACAGTGAGTGTAGTGAATGAAAGGACGCAGCGAGCTTCAAGGACAGATAGCAGAGAGGGTGAGTCGGACGGCAAACGGGTTGCGCACACAACGAAGGTGTATAGCGAACTGTGCCTCACCTTGGCGTATAAGCAGGATGGCCGCTATAGTAGCGCCTCATCTCGATTCTGTCACGGTCACCTTGGCCTACGGGAGGCGTCTGCATGTGGTGACCATGCGGAGAGGAGTCTTTCGAGCAGTCCAACCACGGTGTAGTCTATGTGCGGTTAAAGAGGACCGCCGTCGGTCGTTTACCGGGATCGTCGCATAGCCAGCCTCGTTGGTCGTTCCTGCGCAAGCGCGAAATTTGAAGGATCAAGCTAATCCATATTGAGCTTTGCTAAGTTCTGGAAGGAGCTAAGCTCTCTGCCCCTGATGTTTGAAAGCGCCATAACCGGTGAGATGACCAAGACCTCAAAACGGGGACGGCAGAGATGAAATGTTGTTATTGGTTCCGTTCACCCATGTGCCGGACGGCAGCGTCCATGTCGACGATGTGGCGGGGTTGAATCATCGAATAATCCATATCATGTCTTCTTCGTCGGACTTCAAAAGATGTTGTACTTCCAGTGTTTCGGCCGATCACGACCTATCATCACATAGCGGTATAGCCATCTCGTCGCCATCCCACTTGCCTACAGATCAGTAGCGCGCGCCTTTGCTTCGATTTGGCTAGCTTGTCCATCGCAGTATACCGCCCGGCTCAGTACTGCCGAGCAGCCGACTGTATGACTCGGTAATTTTGTTTAGCACAGCACAGTCGAAGCAGATCAATTTCACGGAGACCTAACAATCTCTCCAATGCAAACGACGATGCAACTGAAGTTGCCTCCCAGACTGCGCACATGGTGTCTGGAAGAGCATGGATTTCTCCTTTGAAACGGGATCGAACTTGAAATGCTGCTGTAGTACAATGAAGCTCGTCGTGGTACATCTCAGTCGATGACCACTGAAGAGGAGTCGTGCATTCGCTGAAGCCAATGGAGACGGCAGGACAGTCTTTTCACTACCACTTCGACGTCTTTCATCCAGGCTTGTTGCCAGCTGTTGAAGCCTTCCGCTGTATGTTTCTTGCTACCACCAGCGATATTAGTGGTCCATTGATATTGTCGATAGGCAACGTCGTCCGACCAGAGTGTCTCTGGCTTGTCGTTGAAACCAAAGTCCTGCTGAGGAGAGCTGCTCACGGCATTGTTACTGGCACAAATCACGCCAGACTGCTGCAGCCGATCTTCACATGTCATCAGCACTATCGCCTCCGCACATCCTGCTTCGCAACCATTCCAAGAACCGGGTAGGAATGATTCGTGACCTTTTGATCTAGAACCGAGAGCTTCGTATTCCGACGGCCACAGCCTCATGTCCTTGGAAAGCAAAGTCGTCTGTCACTTTTTATCCAACAGCATCGTCATCGTGATCACCTTTGCTTCTTCGCGAGTCGACGATGTGGATATGGTTGGTTGGAGGAGATCGTAGTGGCCACTGGCTTCTGGAAAGCGCGAGTTGGTGTGGCGCAGCACTTTGCCCCACCACCTGTGACGTCGACGTAAACTCTCGTTTGGCGGGCACATGTGACAAAATGCCCTTGCCTAAAGTACGTGTCGACAACGCAGCTTTTCCCTGTTACAAACATCTGCATTTTCCTACCAAACGCAGAACCCAAAAACTCAATACCAAACCAGAACCTCCAAGAACCAATATCGCAAGGATGTCCAGCACCGTTCATGTCAAGGGGATCAGCGGATCGACCAGCGAGAAAGAGGTCCGCGATTTCTTCAGCTTTTGGTAAGCTCTCTAACCTTGATGGAGGACCGGTCACAACACTAACACGTTATAGCGGCAAGATCCAGTCCCTTTCAGTCACTCCCGAGAACGACTCCTCCAGCGCACCCCAATCGGCAACCGTCACGTTCGAGAAAGAGACCGCCGCCAAGACTGCTCTCCTCCTTGACAACACCCAGCTCGGGCCGAACCAGGTCCATGTCTCTTCCGCTGCTTCGCTTGGTCAAATGTCTGGGGCCAGCAAGGCCACTGGTAGCTCATCTGACGACAACGAGGATCTTGCCCAGGAGGATAAGCCCCGCTCGCGTATCATGGCCGAGTATCTCGCACACGGATACGTCATGAGCGATCAAGTCGTCCAGCGTGCCATCGCCGCCGACCAGCAGCACGGCATCAGCAATCGCTTCATGACTGCTCTGAACCAGTTCGATCAGAAGACCAAGGCTTCCGAGCGCGCACAGGCCGTCGACAAGCAGTACGGCATCTCTGCTCGTGCTGATGCTGGCTGGCGTGGGTTGACATCCTACTTCGAGAAGGCTGCTGGCACACCGACTGGCCAGAAGCTGCGCGTATTTTACGAGCAGGGCCAGAAGCAGGTTTTGGATGTGCACAACGAGGCCAAGCATCTTGCGGCGCTCAAGACCGGCAACAACCCCCAGTCTACTTCAGGCACCAAGCCAACAGCGGAGGAGGCTGAGATGGAGAAGGTCGATGTTGATGGCAAGGAGAGGACGAAGTGCAACTGTGGTGGTGCTGATGGCAAGTGCCCTTGCGAGCCCGGCAAGTGCGCTTGCAGTGGTTGCTCCAAGGCTTCGTAAATTACACGCAGGCCAAAACGTTCCAGAGCCAGGTATACTGGTTGAGGAAGGGAAGCTATGGGGCGTTTGCAAATGCTATTGAAAACCAGCCATAGCTATTATGGCGTCGCACCTTCGCCTGCTTAGAATGACAGCCACGCGTAAAGATAGGAAACGATATCAGATTACCACTTCCGTTCAGTAGTGCTCAATGGTACCAAAATCGTCGTCAGTTCAACAATATATGCACTGACAGAGATTCTCTCTCAGCAGCACGTGCTTGCGACAACCAATGTTCGTTCCTTCCGTTCTCGATACCAAACGCTCAAGCTTCACTAGCGTGAAACTTACAGTCCTCGACGCGCATAACTCACACTTGCAGAACACTAACCAGCTTCCGATCTAACAACCCCCGACAATCATTTTCATCCTCACGTTCGTTCCCATTACAGTACCACGACCATCTCGTCACCATCGAGCTCGACCACGCTTCCACGACATAATGCGGATACGCACTTTAACCATCGCCGCCACCGCGTTTCTGGGTGTTGCGGCCTCCAGTACGTCCGGCGAGCAGATTTCAGACACTGGTAAGTACAATGTTGCAGGCAGTCTCGTTGCGGCAGCGTTCTTGAAGCGTTCTGGGCATGCAGGATTTGGAGAGGGTACGACCACGGCAGGGTTCATTGATGCAGGAGATGATGATGCATTGGAGGAAGGATTCGGCAAGATCAATCCACGCCACGACGCCGCCAGCATCACGACGACCTCCTACGACGAACAATCCCAGACGGTCGTCACTCGAACCCTCCCCGCTACCGATCTTATTGCGCGTCCTTCTTGCGATGCTGATGGTAAATGCTCGATGCTTTCTGGCTGTCGCGTTAGCTTTCCTGGTTATATCGAATGCGATCCGGTTACTGACCATGCAGATGGTGCGAGCACAAATCCTGCTGCAACGGCTGTTACTTTCTCTACCACCATTCCGAAGCACGAGACCGACATGTACTCGTACCAGCCAGTGCCTACATGGACGTACTCGGGAGCAGCGGCCAGGAATGGTTGGCTTTTCCCGCGTATGGCTGGAGCTGCCACAACTACTACCACAGCTTTGACCGCCACAGAACCTGCTGCATCTTCGAGCTGCGCAACGGACGCTGTCACGTTCACTGCCAATGTGAAGGCTGCTTTGCAGAAGTTCCCTCCTGGACAACTGAACGGTACCTTGCGTCTCACCAACGGTGCGCTATTCGACCAGACCAGCCGCATGGCTTTTCTTGGCAACAATCAAGAGATCATGCTCGATGCAATCAAGTCCAGGGATGAAGCCGGCGCGGATCAATGGTCGGTATGTGGTGATGGACGTCTCATGTACGATGGCAACGGTGTGTGGTGTTCCTGCCAGAGCGGCTCTGGCACGCACATCTTCCAGTCCTCGCAGTACTGCATGCGTTCAGAGTGCGAGCTCGTCCAGTTGAGCGCTGTCAGTGCTACAGTAACCCCTACAACAAGCGAAGTGACCAGTACAAGCACAGTTACCGCCATCGTAACGACAACCATTCCCTCCTGTCCGATTTTCTCGGACGTCGCGGGATCCTCCGCAAGCACAACCCCCTGCTCCGAGTCCTCAGCGCCGCCAACAAGCTCCTCCGTCGATGCCACAAGTACGACAACAGACACGACGTCTCTAGCCGCGGCGACAGGAATGCGTAAGATGCAGGCCAGCGAGGTGGTAGTCAGCATCACCGTAGTCCTCACCAAGACCGTGTCGCCAGTTGCGGGAGGCAGCACCACTCTCGAAGCTTCGGACGCTAGCATAATGCCATCCGGCACCATGATCCCGGTGATCTTGAGCAAGGACGGCAAATGTGGATCGAGTGTCAACCAGACCTGTCTCACCTCGTCCTTTGGTAGCTGCTGCAGCAAGCAGGGTATGTGATGGTGCTCGTCATGTCCGGAATGCTCAGCTAATATCCAACAGGCATGTGTGGCGACAGTGCCGAGTTCTGCGATTTGGCTTCTTGTGATACCAATTTCCTTTACAGCAATTGCAGCGAGCCGACTGCATCGTACAACCCGATCAGCAAGCGAGCCTATCGCACAGTGTCCACCGAAACTATTCGAGAGACATTGACTGTGACGGTGGATGCCGCAAAAGTGAGTGATGTGCAAAGTCGGGATTTCCCCAACCACGTACTGACACAAGTATAGGGCTCCGAACCTGATGGAAACGGTACGGCGTCCTCTCATGACGTCGCCACGGCGCTGCAGATCCTTACTACTGAGGTGACTGTGACTAGCACACCGGTTGTGCTGTCGACCACGCAGATCACCGATCCTGCTCCTCCTGGAACTGTGCTTGCGACTGCTGTCAACAGTGTCGCTACCGTCATCAACAACCCACTCTTGCCAAATAGGTCGTCCACTATGAGCAACTGGTCGGCGCTGAACCCGCACATCAACAACACCAGCATCGATACAGACTCATACCTCGACATCTCCACCTTCTCGGTCTCTGGACAGCCGATAGCCACTTCCAGTGCGAGTACGACAGGCGGAGAGACAAGTGCGAGTGCGTTGACGAGTACCCATGTGACCCGGCCAAGCGATACAGCAGCTGGAACAACTAACAATGCTCTTGTGCCCGGCTTTACTCCGGCTGCCACGAGCAATGTTGGCAAGAATACAGGATCCAGTGAGATGGCTCCAAGCGGTATGGTGCACGTCTGTGCTGCAGGCGCCACGCTTCTGGCGTTTTGCTTCGGGGTTATGGTGTGGTTGTAATATAGGGTGATTGAGCTGGATCGCGGTGGGTGGGGAAACAGCATATGGGAGATCTGTGGCGGTTGGATCGAGACGTCATGTTGGCTCGTCAAACAGATCTATGCTCGTAGTGGATTTCTGGCAGATTCACAAAGGGGGAGATCTCGGCTCATACGGTGGCGCCGTATCCTCGCCATAAGAGCAAAGGAATAGCATGATGCATTAAATGGAGTTTCATTGCATCCCATCCATTCAACCCTCACCGCCCTCGTTCTCACTAACAGGCACATATGCCTGCCTACTCTGCGCCCCATCCCTCCACTTCTGCACCCACGGCCTAATCGCAGCCCATATCAATAACCCTCCTGTCGCAAAGATGAATATAAACACCACCAGCTGGTCTTTCGTGCTATCCCGTTGAAAACAAGTAGTAAAGACATCTTCCTCCGTCGCTCCTTGGCAGATCGGAAGATGGTATTCGAGGCAAAACTGCTTATTACAATCGTTACAGGTTCGGCCTCGCAGGGCTGCTCGTTCGTCGTCTGTGCTGGGTGCGGGTTTGGATTTCGAGCCGGTGCGGGTGTCGTCTAGGGGGATTATGGTGGAGTTTGAGAAGCAGGTGCATTTGCAGAAGGATGTTGGGGCTGTGGGAGTGCTTGTTAGATAGATGGATGATTAGGTGTGGGTTTGATGGGCTTACAGGCTGCTAGGGCGAGGGAGAGGAGGGAGAGAAAGAGGAGAATGTATTGCCACCGTGACCTTACCATCTTCGGCATGTGTTCCTGGGCTATGTCGCTTGTGTCATGTCTAGGTAGAAGTTGTGCCTGCCTTGTAGTCGGACTCATGCACAGACGTCTCCCCACGTGTTCGGCACGCTGCTGCAGGGTTCGGAAGCGCCGAGCCAACCTTGAACATTATTTTGCGATTGTGCTTCTGCTCTGCTTCTCGCAACAAACTTCCCATGGCCCGCGTAATCGCCCACGCGGATACGATTGCAGTATGAGCGATATAATCGAAGCTGCGAACGACAAGACAGCAAGAAGGCGCCTGCACATCACGCCATTCAATTCCGCTTTACTGGAACGATTCATCCCGGCCAGTCTGCAACCATTGGCGAGCGATATATCCTTTCATAATGTGGAAACCTTTCCGGATAAGGGCTTTGGCTACGTTGAGCTCCCTGCTATAGAAGCCGAAAAGCTCAAGAAGAAATTGAACGGGATGACGTTGAAAGGCTCAAAAGTGCGGATTGAGGATGCGAAGCCGGAGAAGAAGAAGCGAAAGACAGATGTTGAGGAGGATGAGGATGATCGCAAGGCGAGGAAGCGAGTGAGGAAGGGGAAGCGAAAGCCTGAGGAAGGCGTGCTATCTGGCCACGACCTGGAGAGTGGGAGGCATGTGAAGCGAGGCTGGACGGAGGATGGTGCCGACACGAAGAGTAAGAAGAAGAAGAGCAGCAAGGAGGAGCGCTCGAAAGCTACCAAAAAGGATGCAAAGGACAAGAAGATGCTCTTCAAGACGAGTATACCACCAAATGCTATGCCTGTGAAGGACAAATCGAAGAAGGAGGGTAAGGAGAAGAAGGAGAAGAGTGAGCGCAAGGCCAAGGTGAAGACAGTCGTGCAGGAGGGCAAGAAGTCGAGCAAGCTCGTGGGTGTGGCTGATAAGGGCAGAGACGGCAAGCTGCATTACGTAGATGATCAGGGCTGGGTGGACGAGAGTGGAGGGGTTGTGGAGGAAGCGAGGAGGTCAAGTCGACCAAGGCGGGAGAAGAAGAGTACAAAAGCCGCACCACTACCAGTGCAAGATGTCATGGCTGTTCGAGGTGACAACAATAGTGAAAGTACGGGTGACCTGGATGCATCATCCTCTGAGGAGCCGAGTAGCAGTGACGGCGAAGAAGAAAACACGGAAGCCGAAGCCCCAGAAGCAGTGGCAGAAGCAGAAGCAGGCGCCAAGTCTGACCCAGCAGCAGAACCGAATGATATCTCAGGCTCACAAGACGTGGAGGACGATCCCAGGACGCCACGCACAAGCTCTCCAGCGCAGCCTCAGCAAGCGATCAATGGTTTCACTGGAGAAGCGAAAGAAGTCCACCCGCTCGAAGCACTTTTCAAGCGACCAGCTACACGACCCGAAAGTGCCTCGAAGCCAAAGCCAAGTCCTATTGACACCTCATTCTCATTCTTCAATTCGGGTGCAGATGAAAATATGGACGAAGATGATGAAGTAGGTACGACTCACCCACCACAAACACCTCACACGCAACGAGACATGGAATGGCGAAGCGTCCGCTCTGCCGCTCCAACACCTGACACTGCCGCTATCGGCAAGACATTCAACTTCTCCATCCCAGATGATGAGGATGATGAAGACGATGAGGACGCAGCCGCAACTATGGGCGATGTCATCATGGCAGAGGATGAAGCTGGTGAGGGCGCACCTTCTCATGTGGGCGCACAGGGCGGCGAGATGGGGGAGAGTGCTTTCAGGAAGTGGTTCTATGAAAACAGAGGTGATTTGAATCGAGGCTGGAAGAAGCGGAGACGGGATGAGAAGAAGCAGAAGAGGCAGAGGGAGAATAGGCGGTTGAGTAGGAGGGTGGCATAGGCTTCTCCAATTTTGTCTACTGCTTGTGTTGAGGCTCGAGAGGCTATGTCAGTAGCGTTCCATCTACCCTAGCAAGAGCTACATCTATCGCAAACACCTCGTCGGCTTGTGACCTGCTTCAGCTGGAGTCCGCATTTGAAATGTTGTCTTGTGCCATCTACCCATCCTATGTGTGAGGCTTTGAAGTGGCGAAGCATTCGCCACGTCTCCATTGTCATGAGCTGGACCGGACGCCATGGCTTCCGGACCTTGACACTGTCTTCGAGGCCCGGGTTGTTTCGAGGTAGCTGTGGACGAGCTCATGGCACACATTAAGCTGTGGCAAAGATGGGAGCCTGCCTTCTCCACCCGTCAGCGAAGGATCGCTCAGGCTGGAGCTTCGCTCGGGTCACGATAGCAACGAAGACCGCGGTCTGATTATTCTCTTGAGCACCCAGAGTGCTGCCTCGCTAACTGACTCAGTCATGAAGAAGTTCCAAGCTGTCGATAGATCATCAGCACAGCCATATATGCCGCGAAAGCCGCCAGGATCTCAAAGGGACGATTGCCTGCAGCAGCCCAGCACCAGATCACGGAAGAAACAGAAAAGCCTGTGATGATCGCAAGCTGTTTCTCGTGATCCTGTACGGAGTTTAGCCACCATACTGGCGCGAAGAGCATGCCGACGCCGATGGCTAATTGCATGACTGTGGTGAAGATCTCGAGTCCGGTGTCGCTCCAGTAGCGTGTCAGAGCATCATTGTCTTTGTTCTTACGCTTGTTCGTCCAGAAGCGCATTCGAAGCCATTGTATACGTTCTAGCAGCATCATGAGTGGTGTCTTTGGTCGAGCGACAAGTGGGAATAGGTCGCTGAATTTGCCTTCCCAGTGGCGCTCGCTGTCGACTATGGAGCCAGGGTATGATACAAACCAGTTCTTAAGGTTGTCGAGATGGTGCTTCTGGGCAGTGGGTTTCTGTCGGATCTGGCCAAAGGAGACTACAAGGTCGTTGTACCCCTGTAGTAGTGGGAGCAGCCTTTGTATGATCGCAGTTCGCTCCGTGAAAAAATCTTGTGACATTGGACCACAGTCACCTCTCTGGCGGTTGTTTGATCGCGAAGTCGTCCCAGGCTTGCAGCGCGTTCTCCAGCGTGCCAATTCGATTCTGGAGGTGCAACAGACATCGCACTTGAGTAGAACCGAACCGCCTGAGGACTAAGAAGTCGTGTTGTGATGCCATATGTCTTGCTAACGATGGATAGCCATGATATTGCCACGGAATGCTGCGTTGCTTCTCTTCGGTCACGTAGACGATATCTGCTTGTGCAAGCGTCGGCGGCTGTCTTCGGGGTCAGCTCCACTTCAAATCGATGGGGATGACAAGGGTCCGAACCATCGATATTTCTACATCGAAAGGCATGTAAATGGGTGCAGGTGCCAAATACATACCAGAGTGTGGGTTCATGAATATGGCAGTCATCCAAACTCGTCACCACCTCCACCACCATCAAGCCACGGGCATGGCAGCATGTACGGTGGTGGTCAGTACCCCACCACACAAGGCAGCGTTACCTCGGACAACATTCCTCTGCAAGACCGGACCCAGTATCAGGCCCAATATACTCAGAGCTATACTCAGGAACCAGCTGCAGTAGACATGTCGGCGTAGCAGCAACGGAACAGCCAGTCACCGCAGAATGATTATACATACGCAAGATCCGATAGCAGTGGAACGCAGTCACCGCCACCGGTAGCGAGGCCAGACCGATGTCTCCGCCCCGGTTGCAATGGACCGTTAGACCGATGAGTACCATCCAGGCAGTCTCGGTGTGTGACGTCTCGGCTGACAACCACAGGTATGGCAGATGTGTCTGGAATTGCAGCTGAATTGGCACGCCATCAACGAAGATGGCGTCGAGGCACCAGCCCTAGTCTACGCCGCGTAGCTGCGGTGTCGAAGCTAGACTCCAAGTCGTGAGTGTGTCAATCAACTTACGTTTCACAGTTGCAAGCTTGCACGGGTGACAGATGGACGGCACACGCGATGGCCAACGAAGACACCAATTGTGATCAAGATTGAAGCTCGTTCCATGACTATACATACCTGTGAACCTCCTTGGCTTCACTCCTGCGCATGCGCACAGGAGCTACTGACACCGCGCGCCACGAGAAGGCGAGGTCCGAAGCGCGGCAAAAAAACTTGAGTCTCTCTTCGACAGCGTGTTTCATCCTTAGTGCAGGGGAAATGCTAATCTTCTCTGTTTTGTTATAAATTGACCAAATGCCCAAAGGGCGATGGAGGAGAAAAGAAGCAGGATGAAGTCGGGGAGAAAGTGGATATATATGCTGAAGGCCCATGAGTCAAGCAGTGTAGTGCATGAGTCAGAGTTCGAGTCAGATCGAGACAGCATGAGTAAAGTCACTAGTCGACAGGCAGATGAACGAACACCAGTACTATTGAGACCATCGTAGGTGTCAGTGAACTGATTGTGTCTGTAGTCGCCCATTGTTACCGGTCTTCTCTTCGGCCCAGTCATCATCGCAGAGTGGGCTGTTATGTGAGTGAGGCTGGACGGGGACACGTGACCTACAGCATTCATAAAGTGTACCTGCATAAGTCGAATGCTTATTTGTCGCGTATCACTTCGCAGAGCTTATCTTTTAATCCTACTATTATTATACAGACGATCGGACTCGGTACAGTCCGCCAAAAACTTTCATTTTCTATGCAACTCGCAAATCCATGGCAACTTGGCAAGCGAACCTGATCTCGTGGTTTCTCATTTCGTGGCTTGCATCTGGCCCATCCCAAAGAGGTCCAGCACGGACTAATTGTCCTGATACGCTTCACTGGCTAACGCTTTTCGAAACCATCCCAATACGCCTCTCAAATCTACTGCCGTCTATGGTTGAGCTTGTCGGGACTCGACTTGTGCGATACCGCACGCGGCACGAAGCATGGTTGTGCAGGCGATATGAGAGGCAGGATACGGTAATATCTAGCCAGCGACCTGAGTGCGACCAAACCTCACCCGCGATGTCCATTCGATACGACGTGACAGTCATTGTTCGTGAACAGGCTGTCATATATTCCACAGGCTATACTGCGTGCATGGGGCTTCCATTCGCCTGTCGCTACTATCTTGTATCGATGCTTGCCGAAGTGAATATGTTCGCCTGTGATCCCTGCCACCCAACCGACCTGTGACAGTGCGACTACGGTACTTGGCGAGGCAAGGTTCGCACCTACTTTTACCATGTGGAAGATATGGCCAGACGGCAGCTTAGCCATGTCGAACCCTTCGGACGCCTCTTTCCGTGGCAGGAGACTCCGGACTGGGCATCTCTTTCACCCCGAGTGGACTATGTTTGCAAAGTAGAGACTGACATCGTCTTCCTCCCCGTATCGCTGAACAACCACAGTTTCCAATTACACAGAACCTTACCCGCGACATGTTGGCTCACTTTGTCCTCAGCCTGCTCGGAAGCTCGCTGTTGGCTCAAGGCGCTGTCTTGAATCACAAGCAGCAGCCCCGGGACACTACTGATGCAGCAGCGCAATGGGCGCCTCAAGGCTGTTGGAGGTATGTAGTAACGAGGACGATGCGTAACGCTGTAGACTCATGCAACTGTGCCGCAGCGATAATCGACACAACCGCACTCTTGCCGCTCTTGGTGATGCAGGCACAAACGTGACGAACGTCAAATGCCAAAGCCGATGCGCCGGGTACAGATATGCAGGAACTGAATATAGTGGAGAATGCGTGAGTCGCACCATCGATATAATAGCTCTGCCAGACGATGAGCATCTGACCGTCCCTTAGTACTGTGGCGACTACCTTAACTCAATCACGTCTCCGCTTAGCGACTTGGCTTGTTACATGACCTGCACTGGCGACGACACTGAAACCTGTGGAGGACCAAATGCGTTGTCACTCTATTGGGACGGCCAAGCAGCTCCCGCGTCTACTCCAATCAGTGTCAATGCTGGCGTCGACGGCTGGACCTCTCAAGGCTGCTACACTGATCAGGTCGGCAGTCGTACACTTAGCAATGGTGTGGCAACCCCAAGAGGAGCATCATCATTGACTGTCCAGCTTTGCGTCGATACGTGCGGGAGCGCAGGCTACACGCTAGCTGGAGTCGAGTACAGTGGCGAGTGTTACTGCGGCAACAGCACATCCACTGGCGCTGTTGCAGAAGACCAGAGTGCATGCAACATGCCGTGTTATGGCAACGGTAGTGAGTACTGCGGTGGTGCTAATGCAATCAATCTATACTCGTTCGCCATCGCCCCGCCGGCAAACACATCGACATCGGCATCATCTGCTACAGCGACTCCTACGGCAACACAGTCTACATCCGCGACACCAACGATGGTCACTTCTGGGCTGCCAGATGGCTACACATACCAAGGCTGCTGGGCCGACCTCACCAATGGCCGAATCTTGTCAGTCCAGCAACCTGACTCCGCTACTCTCACGCCAGCAAGCTGTGTCAGCACATGCTATACCGCCGGATATAGCTACGCTGGAGTCGAGTGGTCGAAGCAATGCTTCTGCGGCAAAGCGATCGTTAATGGCGGGTACCAGGCAGTTTCGTCGTACGCTCTCCAAAACTGTCATGTTGCATGTACCGGTGATACCACGCAGGGATGTGGAGGCTCACGCCTAATGGCATTGTATTACTCCAATGCAACCACTTCTTCTTAGATCCGGACAGGCGACCGCATTTGTTATATGGATAGTCAGGGCCGGGAAAGGAATTGTTTCGGTATATGCGGCATTTCTCGAACATGACGGATAAATGATTGTTATGCTAAGAAACGCCAAGCTATGTTTATTGTATAATTATAGTCAGACCTTGATGATGGTCGTGCCCGTCGAAGTTCTCCCTTAAGCCTGACCATGGATCTCTTGCTGTCCTCCCTGAACGATCGAGAAATAACCCAGGCACGACAGTGATATCCGAGAGACAAGTCTCGAGAGACTACATGTCGGATGAGCCGGTCAAGTAAGTGAATGTCCACTGCATCTCACTCCATACCAGGTTCATGCCCAAGCATGATCTCATACCTCGTAAGAACGGAAACGAATCTTTCAAAGCCTGCTGCTCGCCTTTAATTTTTAAGTATTGGTCTGGGACGAACTTGAAAGGATATGGGAAGTATGGGATATGTATGTTAGAGATGCGTTGATCGTACGCGGAAGTCGTACCTTCAGGGACTCTGAATTGGCAGCGACAGACACACAAGTGATACTTGTGCTTTTATATAACAAACAAAAAGAGCACCTGTGCCAAGCACGCCTTCGCGTTTACGTGTCAAACGTAGGTGAGTTCTGTGGGGAGCGTTGATCCTGGTGCGATCGGCTCTGAGGCCCATACTGGGAAAAGCTACATAGCCAGCTCTCAATCAGTATATCATTGTGAAAGGCTGAAATGTAAGGTATGGACAAGACCAATGTGAATGTGCGATGGCTCCACGCTGTTACGTCATCAAATGGATGCACGCTAGATGCGGAAGGTCGTTGCGATGATCAACAGCGGAGCTTCAAACAAGCTTGCCAAGCTCTTGTCCATCTACCAGAGACTTGATCGACTGTGGTCTGCCTCCACAGACTCATTCCTTCAAGACTGCTGTCTGACGCTTTCGGAGGAACCAACTTCTGCACGCAAGCCTGCGTCAAACCCTCGAACATGGCAGCAGCAGCGACGCGACTCTCGCAATTTGGCGTCCGCCATGTCGCCAAGGGCATTGGACGACTCTCAAGCGAGGTCATCGAGTCAGGTTCTGGCAGTCATGTTACCATGGTCGGCGGGAAACGATACCTCGACTTCACGGTGGGCATTGGCGTGGCAAACCTGGGCCATTGTCACCCTGCTGTAACGAAAGCGATCCAAGCCCAAGTCGGCACCCTCGTCCACGGGCAAGTTAATATTGCTTTCCAAAAGCCATATCTGGAGCTCATCGAGCACCTAATACCCAACATGCCTCATCCGAGTCTCGACACCTTCTTCTTCTGGAACTCTGGTAGCGAGGCTGTCGAAGCCGCTGTAAAGCTTGCACGTCATGCCACGAAGAAGCAGAACATTATCGTGATGCAAGGCTCATATCACGGTCGAACATTCGGGACCATGTCAATGACCCGCTCGAAGACAGTATACAGTCAAGGCTTCAACCCACTTCTGCCTGGCATCTTCTCTGTGCCTTTCCCATACTGTGCCCAGTGCTCAATCGCTCAGCATAGCAGCCAAAACTACAGCTCCTCGAACTGCTGCATGGATCCGATCACACAGCTCGAGCTGCTGCTCAAGCGCGAATCGGCCCCTTCGGATACCGCTGCGATCTTCATCGAGCCAGTTCTTGGCGAAGGTGGCTATGTGCCGGCTGCTGAAGGCTACCTTAAACGTGTCCGTGAGATCTGTGACAAACACAATATCCTGTTGGTCACAGATGAGGTACAGTCGGGCTTTGGTAGGACTGGCAAAATGTTCGCGATTGAGCACTGGAATGTACGCCCCGATATTCTCATCATGGCAAAGGGTATTGCGAATGGAATGCCGCTGTCTGGTATTGTCTCCAGCAGAGAGCTTATGGACACTCAGCCTCCTGGGACGATGGGTGGTACCTATGCTGGAAATGCTGTATCATGTGCAGCCGGCGTCGCTGTCGCAAAAGCCTTCAAGGAAGAAAAGATCCTTGAAAATGTTGCCGCCAGAAGCAAGCAACTACGTGGCATGCTTGACAAGCTGTGGGCGGAGCAAGAAATCGGAAAGCACATCCACGATGTTCGCGGATTGGGTTTGATGCTGGCTGTCGAGTTCAAGCCCGGAACTGCGGGTAGCATTGGTAGCAAAGTCCAAGCAAAATGCAAGGAGAAGGGCATGTTGATTCTCACGACGTCGATCTATGATACTCTACGCTTCATACCCGCTCTCAACATCACTGAGACAGACATGACCGAAGGATGTCGCATACTCGAAGAGTCTATTCGAGAAGTGGTCGCGGAAGGACAACAGCCCAAGGAAACAGTAACCAAAGGTCAAGCTTTGGAGTGATTGCAGATAGTAGATGTGTAATACTGCACTTTTCGAGATTTAATTCCCTACTCTGTCTTCATACAAGTGATTCTTAACCCGCAATCGTGCTCGGCTGCTTTCATACTCTGGGTCCGCTGACACGTCGATCTCGTCGCATGCTGGGCTGTGGCCTGCCATGTTAATGCCAAGCTGGTCGTACCGCCATGCCCTGTCAGCGGCTTGCCCTGCTAGGACACCGCCCGGCAGATCAGCATCATTGACGAAACGAAGACAGACTCGTGATCGTCAGTGTCGTGGTTCACAATTACTATTGAAAAGGGCAACTTTCCACGCAAGCTCTGGGTCGGGAGTGAAGGCGACTTCAGATATCGGTGTGGTCTCCGCCTGCTCTTCGACAAATCGCCTTACCCCTTATAAGAAGGGCTGAAGACACCGGACGCGGCGTTTGTCGCGGCCTGCAATTTTGAAGGCATGGACATTTTTGTGGCGAGGCCACTGTCGCAGCCGGAGTCGAAGGGAAAGGCAATGAACGATGGCTCACCCTTCACAGGAGGTTGGATGATGGCCACATACTTTGGGTGGTGAAATCTTGGCAGAGCGGATGTCATGCACTCAAGCTGTAAATCTAGTATGTACATGCCACTGAGCGATATTACCGTACAGCAGACGCACGGGGCACAGAACTCCAGCTTGAACGGTGGGCTTTCGCGAGACGAGAGCTTCAATCATATCTAAACCCCGCTACTCTCGAGAATCGAAGAAGCCGGCCGGTAGACGTCCTGGATCTCCTTCGTTTCGATCAGAGCTGCTTGCTCATCCGATACGACCACTGAAGTCGCCTGAATGGAATAAATCTGGCGGTCGCCGACTACATGACATACATAGCTTGCAATGATTATGCACTCCAAAGTGGAACGGCAACTCAGTCGACAATGATGATAATCCTGCTCCTGCAGAACGGCGTCTCCGCTCATCCACGACACCTACAGTGGTAGAGTCGCCTCTTAGCACGCTAGGGATATCCTGCCACTGCTGCTATATCACCATTGGGCCTATAGACGCCCGGAATGGCTTGGCCAGCAGCTTGGCTTACTTCGTCGCGCATAATTATTTCGAGCACCCGAGAGATTGGCGCCCGTGTCAACCAGACCAGTCTCGCGGTTGATACCGTGATTCTTCAACAGAACAGCGTGCACGGGCTCGGAGACATGTTCGTGGTCGTCTGTATCGTCTCTTGGCCCACCAGGTGCAGGCCCACACTTCTACTCTACAGGCAAGGCTGCTGGCTGTCTACTGCGGGTAGCATACGAACTGAACGTGTCCGATGTAACGCTCGTCTCCAGTCTCTTCACAGTGTACTCGGGCCGCACAGTGCAGTCAAGCATGGTCGGTCGGTCGTGTGCCCGCGGCGCTTGGTAGTAAACGAGATCCTGGACAATGAAGAGCATCAGGTCCTCTGGATCGAAGTGTACCTCCCACACAACATCGGGTGCGTAGCTGGGGCCAGTAACTCTGCCACGTTCTGCATCCGAAAGAAGTGCGTCAGGTAGCGGTTCGACCTCGAGGTCGAAGATGATCTGGCCCACGATGAGGTAGCGCTCGCTGGTTGTCTGCCGGACTACGAGCCCCGCGCAGGGTGTATGTAGACCTGAGAAGTGATTTCCGAAGTTGTTCTTATTGTTCCCGAAAGACAGCACAATGTCTCCCGACTTCACAGATCCGGTGGCGATTGCGAGAATCTCGCCACGAGAGTGAATCCCACAAAAGGAGTCTTCTGCTCGTTGGCATGCTTGTCGAAACGCGGTACGCACTGCGAGTGTCCATTGAGCTGGATCTATTTCTTCCTTGGTTCTGTGCAGCGGCGCCCACAGCTTGCCGTTCTCATCCTCTTGTACGGGAAAGAAAGTCCGTACTCGGGCCGAAATCCTCACCTGCGTCCGGTCCGAAGGCTTTGCCCCGAGTACCGGCTGCGAGTAAGGTACTCGACAGGACTGTCTGTGACAGACCCGAGCTGTCAACAAGGCCGAAATCTCGTGCTGGCTGAATTCTAGACGGAAAGATGCTACAATCGCGAACAGTTCTTCCATAATCGTCTCTTCGTTAGGGATATCGAAGTAGACGCCATCGATACATATCTGTCTCAACAGTTGCATCACCACGGACACTGCAGACTTGATATAGTCTGGCGTGATACCACTGATCGAAGATTGATCCGCCATGGCGAGTAGCGCGAACAGTCTGTCGCGAGCATCAAAGCATTGCCACTCTGCGAAGGTGAAGACCAGTTCGGCAATGCCTGATGACGGAGACTGGGCAGGGTGCCCTGCCTCAATTCCACCAGCAGCGTATCCAGGTACCAAGAAATTGCGGCCCAGTCCCTGTTGTCGTTAGTTCCATACGGCAACCCGCGACTGACGCATTCAACCGCTTCGTTCGAGTCGCGGTACAGCGCGTCGAATTCCGCCACAGGGAAGATCTCATCCCCACAAGCCATGATGACATAGCGCGAAAGTGCGACTTCTTGCACAACCTGCAAATGGGCAGGAGCCAAGATTAGCATGTTTTGCGGAAAGCTGGATGTCGCCTGTATGCAGACCTCCGGGACCACTCACCCACAAGCGAGTGAAGTACGTGCGCAAGGAAAAGGCTTTGAGGGCAGTGTTGATCCGCTGGTGCGCACTAGCCCGCAGTTCAGTGAACCATAACCAAGTCTCTAGACCATGACGCAGATTGTAATACCATTTGACGTCCCCCTGGGTGAATCCCCATCGGTCTCGCTGTTGATAAGTTTGATGATGATCAGCCGCGGGAGGCAGGTTGTCGTGATAGCACTTAGGGCAGAGTTGTCCCGTGCCTCCTACATGCTCGTACCACTGCTTCCCCCCGGGCTGACGGCACCGATCACAGTGTACAGGTGAGGCGCCGGGATTTGTGTAGTCCGTCTCGACGACCTGGCCATGGCCAGATTCTTCCTTGTGCAGGCGGAAGACGTCATCCCAGTGTTCCTTGCAACTCACCAGATCGCAAGAGTCGCAATACACCATAAGCGATGTAGATGGCGGCATCGGCCCACATACATTACAAGGCTGGGTCAGTATACGTGGTTCGGCTGCCGCGGACTCTTTCCTTCGCTGTCCGATATATGCAATATACAGGTGGATCTGCTCAGCCAGGAACTCACTATCCTCCCCGTGCGCACCTACGCCAGCAAAGACAAACGTTGCGTTTCTGTAGATGGCGCCCATGAGACCCACCTGGATACTCTTCTCAGCATCATTTGTCTGGTCGATACATAGCATGTCCATCCAGAAAAGTGCACCATGTTCACTATGCAGGCGTAGCTGCCATAACACTTCCCAGCTGTTGTAGCCGACTGAGAGGGCCTTGCCGTTGATTTGAATGGTGCGCTGCACCCTAGCGTCTCCCCAGGTATAGGAGACTGCGACATAAGGAGGTGCGCCGTCCAGGGGAGTCGTGAATATCGTGCATTCTATGTCGCTGTCCCGGTGTTCCGCAGGCTCCAACTTACACAAGCGGATCGAAGTCGCAGGGTGCTCGAGGGGCTGGTGGACGAAGCCATCTGCAGCTTCAGCGGCTAGAGTAGATGGTGCCATGAGCCCGACGTGTTGTCAATGATCTGTCGTAGTCACTTGAAGTGTAGGTAAGATGCAGAAGTGTAGGTAAGATGCAGTCGTATGGTCTAATATGTGACAGCAAGAGCGGCCAGCGTAGACCGGACAGGGTGGGGCGTACTGGCACATATCAAGGCAAGAGACTATGCGGCCTCCTCTGTCTGCTTAATCGGCCTTCATGATCAGGCTGCGGCTCAAACACCTGATCAGTTGCCTGCTTACTCGACCTTCAAGATCAGGCTGCGGCTCGAAGCTTATTGTACGAGCTTGTCTCGTACTATTCTATTAGTGAATAAAAAGACAGGGTCTTGCTAAGCTATGCGCTAATTAGTTACCCGTATAAGCTTTTAATTAGCTCTTAGAAATGTTCATTACGTAAACCCCTATCGCTTAGTAAATAGTAAATAAAACTATAGGGTCTTACTAAGCTATACGCTAATTAGTTACCTATATAAGCTTTTAATTAGCTCTTAGAAATATTTAATACGTAACCTCCTATCGCTTAGTAAACTAAGCTATACGCTAATTACTTACCTATATAAGCTTTTAATTAGCTCTTAGAAATGTTTATTACTATTATATACCTACGGTACAAGGGGGTTAGAGCTCGTTAGACGAGTAAGTTCTAAGCGATAGGTCGGGTAAGTAACTACTCTAAGGTTTGACCTTTCGGCGGGTTAGTAACTTAGGTTAAATACGAACTATCTATATAGGAAAGGGTTTACCTATATATATAGGAGATTCGTGTTCCTAACTAGCTATTAGTCCGCTAGACCCCTCGTCTAATCGGATAGCTAGTTACGTATCTATCTAAGGTTTAGTAAAGATAGCTAGTTACGTAATTCGCGGGTACGCCCTTAGCGCTCCCCTTTAAGGCTAAAATAACTAGTCCCTATTCTCCTACTCTATACTCTATATTATATATCCGTAATACTATCCCCCTCTTATACCTAAGCTTCGTCCCGAGCTTATAATATAAGTTCTCTTCTTCCCTTTTTATTACTATAAGTAGAGAGCCGCTAACTCGAAAAGAACGCTACGAACGATAGGCTTTACGAATCGAAGAGGAAGGTCGCGAGATACCTTCTCTATATACTTATTATCGGAATACGAAAGTCGCGAAGGATAAGGAGCGTCCTCGCTATATAGTAGATATTTAGTATAGGTCGTATTCGGAGTATATACGAAAAGGTACGTAGGGATATAACGTTACCGTTACGTAGACCGAATAGGAACGGTTACGTACTTAGCGTCGTAAATTAAAGCGTTAACTTAACGAGGCTAAAGAGAGCGTAACTAAGGCGATAATACGTATATATCGGTTAAGGAAGCAGCTCTAGGTTACGGAAGAGCGGGAGGAGAAGGCTATTAATAAGGAGTTTAAGGAACTATAATCGTTGCCTTCCGAAGGTCCCGGTACTCTAGCTACGTCTTCCGAGTATTTGCTAGTTCCGGAGGGAACGCTAGAGGAGTTAGATAGCGTTTTCTAGCTTCTCGTAGCGTCGTAGGCTAAGATATCTATAGTTTATAACGATACCTTTTAGACTCTTCCTAGCGGAGAATCTATCTTCGGTCCTAAGGGTAGTTTTAGTAATATTACTATAGGAGGGTCTAGCAATTCTTAAGGTAAGTCTTAGGTTCCTATATATTATCTTCGTTTAGGTAACCTTTCTATTTAACTAGATATCTCTAACCTTTCTTTTCTAGAATTTCTTCTACCTTCTACTTCTAATTTTCTTAGAACTTATAGTAGAATATCGTTTAAAGCGCGGTATCTAGGTGCGCTAGTTCGAGGAGGGAAACGTAGAATATAGAGTATACCTTAGTATCCCTAGGTAGTTCGAGTCGGTAGTTAAGTTCGCCTCTTTTCTTAGCGATTAGAAACGGTCCGACCTTTATATAATCTAGTTTCTTTATTCCTCTCTTAGTTTTTAGGTTCTTCGTTAGGAGATATACCTTATCCCCCGTCTTTAGCTAAGGCGCCGTTTTTAAGGCTTTAAATCTTGTCCTTATAAGAGCTCGCTAAGATTTAGTAATATTTTGTCGTAATTTGCCGTAGACGTCCTTAAGTTCGGAGGCTTTAACTAAAGCTTCCTTAGATACTAGTCCTTCGCGCGGTTCTATAA